>NC_077229.1:508084775-508404775 GCF_027887165.1 Monodelphis domestica
TTCCTTCCTTCCTTCCTTCCTTCCTTCCTTCCTTCCTCCTTCCTTCCTTCCTTCCTTCCTTCCTTCCTTCCTTCCTTCCTTCTTTCTTTCTTTCTTTCTTTCTTTCTTTCTTTCTTCCTTTCTTCCTTTCTTCCTTTCTTCCTTTCTTCCTTTCTTCCTTTCTTCCTTTCTTCCTTTCTTCCTTCCTTCCTTCCTTTCTTCCTTTCTTCCTTCCTTTCTTTCTTTCCTTCTCCTTCCTTCCTTCCTTCCTTCCTTCCTTCCTTCCTTCCTTCCTTCCTTCCTTCCTTCCTTCCTTCCTTCCTTCCTTCCTTCCTTCCTTCCTTCCTTCCTTCCTTCCTTCCTTCCTTCCTTCCTTCCTTCCTTTCTTTCTTCTACATTATACTATCTAGTTCCCATTTCCCCAAGCATATACATTAGAGACTTTGTCAACTACCTCACTAAAATCTAGGAAGACTGTATCTTCATCATAATCCTTATCTATAACATTTGCTCTCAAAAGTATTGTTGTTCAGTCGTTTTTCAGTTGTTTTCAACTCTTCATGACCTTATTGGGATTTTCTTAATAAATACCCTGGAATGGATTGCCATTTCCTTCTCTAGTTCATATTACCTATGAGGAAACTGAGGACAGCAAGGTTGAGTAATTTGCCCAGAGTCACACAGCCAGTAAATTTCTGAAGCCAGATCTGAACCCAGAAAGACAACTATTCCTGATTTCAGGCCCTGCATTCACATATTATGCTATCTAGCTGCCTTGAAGAGTGATATCAGTATTAAGAAGTGGCTAAGGGGCAAGCTGGGTGGCTCAGTGGTTTGAGAGCCAGGCCTAGAGATGGGAGGTCTTAGGTTCAAATCTGGCCTCAGACACTTCCCAGCTGTGTGACCCTGGGCAAGTCACTTGACCCCCATTGCCTAGCCCTTACCATTCTTCTGCCTTGGAGCCAATACACAGTATTGACTCCAAGATGGAAGGTAAGGGTTTAAAATAAAAAAGTGGCTAAAATTCCACATATTCCAGATTGCTAAGCAAAATATTTCTGTAGATTAAATAAGTAAGATTAAAAGTTTAGTTGGGTTATTGAGGGATGAAGATCCAGGCAAAGTGAACGGAGTTTAAAAAAATAAGAATATAGGAATTAGAGCTAAACAAACTATATATCATAGTGATCATATATCTGGAGCTAGGAGAGTTATCTAATCCAACCTAATCATCTTACAGATGAGATGGCTGAGGCACAAGGTCACACATGGAATAAATATAAAAAAAAATATAAACCCATGTCCTATGACACTTGCCTCCTCATATTTGAGGTAGAATTCTAAATAGCTAAATAGAATTCTAAATTACTAATCATGGAATTGAATAGATCCAAAATGGTGCTGTGTCCATAAAAGGGGCTAGGTAGGGTCATAGTCAAGATTTAAAAAGCTTAGTTAGCTGTTGGTAAATACATTCTTGCCATAGGATCATAGAGCTAGAGTTGGAAGGTACCTCAATGGTCTTCTAGATTCCTCCCCCATCTTACATAGGAAGAAATTAAGGTCTAGGGATTAGGGATTTATTACATGGGAACAAAAAAAAAATCAATTCACTTAGAAAAAATCTACTCATAAGTCTCCAAGTGCATGTAACTTTTTGACTTTGTCCATGTCCATGATCCTACCTTCCAATTTCTCCTGAGTTCCTTTAAGTTACAATGTTTGATTTCTGCTAGTATCTTCACTAACTTCCATGACAACTATGAAATTATGCCATGACATATGCCGTATATCAGTCTTGTGGTCTTGGAAGGGTAACAGAAGAAATGAGAGTACTCTGGAATAATCCATTCTTTTAAAGACAAAGATAGATAGATAGATAGACAGACAGACAGACAGACAGACAGACAGACAGATAGATAAACAGACAGGCAGACATATAAATACACACATACATACACGCATATGTAGATACATACATAGATACATTGATAGATATACAGATACATAGATAATATATTTGCATTGCCTAAATTCCCATCCCAACTCCTCACCTCTCCCCACCCCTTCCCAGAGAATCATGCCATGTAACAATGATTTCCATGGGGAGCAGTTCAATGACTCAGTGGATGGATAGCCAGGCTTGAAGGTGGGAGGCCCTGGGTTGAAATTTGACTTTGGATATATCCTAGCTCTGTGACCCTGGGTAAGTCACTTAACCGTAGTTGTCTAGCCCTTAACACTCTTCTGCCTTGGAATAGATATTTAGTATTGATTCTAACACAGTAGTTAAAGGTTGTTTTTTTTTAAGATATGAATTAAACTAAAATCTATTCCTGCTGGATCAATATTGGCTATTAGTAATAATTCTCTCCTTTCTATGTGCTCACCAATAATTTCTTCAATAATACCTTTTTAAAATTTTTAAAAGAAATTAATTTCAATCTTTGTCAGCTGAAGAGCCCAGCTTCTTTCCCTACTTGAAAATTAAGATATTTGCCACTCCAACTCTAGTCACTCGATGTTCCATAACAATGTCTCAGCAATTATATTTACAAGGTATTTCAGGATTCAGGGATACAGGAGAATTCAATTCAACTGAGCAATATTTTTATTTTGTACATACTTTAAGCCAAGGGCAAGGCAAAGCACTAAGTATAGGAAGACAAAAAATAAAATTGTCCCTCATCTCAAGGAGTTTACATTCAACTGAAAGAAGATATAAAAGTATCATGAATAGTAATACTGTAAGTATAATGAAAGGTAATAATGAGAAGGAAGAGAGCATCACCAGCTTGGTGGAAAGGACAGGGGAACTATGGAGGAGACAGAGGTCAGTGAAGTAAAAAAAAAATAGAGAAGACAAGGGCAAGGAAGGGAAGGAAAGAGAACAATGTGCTAGACACTATGCTAATCACTTTATAAATATCTGATTTGATCCTCACAACAACCATGTGAAGTAGGTGCTATTATTATCCTTAATTTACAGTTGATGAAACTGAGGCCAGAAGAAGTTAAGTGACCTATCTAGGGTATCTGGTCTTCCTGACTTCAGGTCCAGTGTCCTATCCACTGAGCCACCTAGCTACCATCTTCCTGACAGGGAAGATGAGGATAGACAAAACTGTTGTTGGATGGAGCAGTACCTCCATCATTATAACCTTTAAAAGAGGAGTTTCAGCAGAGTGATAGGTCAAAATCAAAGCTGGAAATACCATGGGATATCAAGGTATTGGCATCTGGGGAGGACAGACTTCCTCCCCAGGGTACCCCAGGAACCTGGTACTTCTTAGTTTTGCAGGTCTAATGGATAACCAAGAGGCCTCAGAAGACTTCTAAAAAGAGACAGGACCCAATTCCTTCCCCTGAGAGTCCTATAATTTTCATGCCCTTCTCCTAGGTCAGATTTTCCCCCCACTGCCTTTACAATAACATCATACCTTACCACACCAAAATATCCCTGTTTCCCAACCTGAGAGGCTACACCCTGCAAGATACTGAGAATCTCCTAACTCCTATCCCACCCTCTACCTACCACAGTCTTCTGGACCAAATGAGTTTATCCAAGACCCCCAATTCCCGATTATATTTCTTGTCAGAAGTATAGATATGAGGGATTAAAAAGTAAGGGATAGGGGACCACCAGGTGGCTCTTTGGGAAGAGAGCCAGGTCTGGAGACAGGAGGTCCAGGACTCAAATCTGGCTTTAGATGCTTCCTATACATGGGACCCTGGGCAAGTCGCTTAACTCCCATTACCTAGCTCTTACTGCTGTTCTGTCTTAGAACCAACACATACTATTGATTCTATAATGAAAGGGAAGGGTTTTAAAATGTTCTTAAAAGTAAGGGATAAGGATGTGAAGGTAGAGAGCTTTCAAGAACAGGTGTTCTTAACCTGCTTCTTAACATTAACTTTCAATTTGAATGGGAAAGATACTTCTTTATTTTTTACCCATTTCCAGTGGAAATTTGATATTTCTTTCAATTATGAATGCAAAAATTGTTTTGAGGAGTCCTTGGACTTCACTAGGTTGCCAGAGAGCTCCATGACACAAAAGAATTTATGGACCCCTGCTCTAGGATCTTGGCAATAAAGACAAGAAAAATAGAGTGATAATTAGAGAAGATGACTGGGACAAGTGAAGGTCTTTGTTTTAAGGATGGGAGACCTGAATCAAGACATCAAGAAAGGAGCCAATGCCAACTAATGATGACAGAGAAAGAATGAATGATGGGACCGGCCCCAAGAGAGGGTGGGTTCAAACACACAAGTACATGTGTTGGTGGCAAGGAAAAGATGTACAAGGGTTTACTGAGAGAAGAGAGCAATGGAAGGGAAAATAGGAAGATAAAGATGGATTTTAAGGTATGAAATGGATAATGGGGAGCTCATGATGGGTAGTCTTTATTTTCTTAAAAAAAAAAAGGAAGGGGAAACCCATCTACTGAAAGGCAGAAGGCAGAGTGAAGATAACACAGACAGTTTAAGAGATAGGAAAATGTTTGAAACCACCAAGTAGGGAATGTAAGCATTAATCAAGAAGAAATTAAAGCATTACCAGTCACAATGAGGGTGTGGTTGAGATTAACCCGCATGAATTAATGGCAAATCCAGTTACCATGCTTGAGTGATTTTTAGGATCATAGATTTAGAGTTAGAAGTGTAAGAGTTATAATTAGTTTCTCTGCTAAAAGTATTATATTTTTATGAGATTTATTAAAGATGAAGAAATGAAAAAAATACAAAATAAGAAAGCACATGTCTAGGATGGCTGAAAAGCCCATTCAATTTCACTTACTAAATCCTGAGAGATGCTTGTGCTTAGAAGCGGAAGCAGAGAGAGAGGGTGAAGTAGGCGGAGAATCACTTTAAATACAAATTGTGTTCTCGCACTCAGGTGAGGACTCAGGGTGATAGTATAGGGAATTCTGGGAACTACCAAGGACTTCTGGGAATTGAAGTTTGGGGTTCAAATCTCCATTTTACAGAAGGGATTTTAGAGGCCATCAAGTCCAACCCCATCATCTTACAAGCGAGAAAACTGAGGTACAATCCCTTCATTTTATAGAGAGGCTAAGAGACTACTCAGCAATAAGTGACTGAGGCAGGATTTTAAACCATTTCTTCCTGACTCCAAGTTTGGCATCCTGTCCATAAGACTGTTGCCTCTGCAGGATGACTCTGGGCATAAAAAAAGGCAGTGAGCACAGCCCAGGTTTAAGAATCTATGTGGTAGAAACAGCAGAGGAATATTTTTTACCTTTTCTTTGACATTGAATTAATTTTCATTGGTCTTGTCAGAACATTCCTCTTGCGGAGGTCCCATCCTTCTGGATCCCAAATCATGCCTGAATTTCCTGCATTAGTCACTCCATTCAGTTAAGACATTAAAGATCCCTGTTAAAATTCACAAGATGTTATTTGGGTGAGGCAAGAAGTCATTAGCCTCCATTAACTTCTCAGTTCTGTTTAGTTTATTAGATTAGGCAGGCCTATCACAGAGCCCTTAGGGCCTGAAGTGAAAGACAAGTTGGCTTGTTGGGAAGAGAGCCTGAGGAAAGGCTGAATCTGTCAGCAGAAGACAAGGCCAATCACAGGAATATTCCTGGGTATGGAGACTCTTAGGGAAGCTAGATTTTATAGAGGACCTAGTGATTCGCCTGGAGTCAGGAAGACTCATCTTCCTGAGCTCAAATCTGGCCTCAAATAATTATTAGCTGTGTGACCCTGAGTAGGACATCCTTTTGCCTCAGTTTCCCCTAGAGAAGGAAATGGCAATCCAGTCTACCTAGGGAAAAGTTGGGCTTATCTTTGCTAGGACAGAAGCTCTCAGAATGGGGGGAGAAGATAGAATTGCAGAACTTGGAATTTTTCTGAAATGGAAACAGTAGTAAACACCATACCATAGTCATAGCTAGATCCAGTTTTAGAAAATGCTAATAATCCAAAAGGGCATCCAGAACAGAGATGTATAAAACACCAGAACCAGGTTAAAAGTTGACGATTATCAGTTGAGTTAGGAGGAGTTAGACTGGAGCTACCTGAGGGCAAGGTCTGTCTGTCTTTTGCCTTTCTTTGGATCTCCAGTGCTTAACATGGTGCCTGGAATGTAGTTGTTGCTACTGTTTTAGTTCAGGCATGATAGACTCTTTGTGACCCCATGGACCATATGGATCTGAGTTTTTCTTGACAAGTATACTGGAGTGGTTTGCCATTTTCTTCTTTAGCAGATTAAGGCGAACAGAAGTGAAGTGGCTTGTCTAGAGTCATATAGCTAGTAAGTCTCTTCAGTTGGATTTGAACTTATGTCTTCCTAACTCTGGGTCTAGTATTTTATATACTGGGCCATGTGGCTGACTCCTACAGGAATGTAGTGGAAGCTTAATAAATATAGACTGATTGACTTGAGAATTGAGGAATGATCAAGTACCAAAACAGAGTTTCTTGATCTTTCTTGTGCATCATGGCCTTTTGACTCTAGGCCAAGTACTCTATCCACTTTATCACCTAACTGCCTTAAGAACCTGGATTCAGAGGAATATTTTTCTTACTGAAGGGGCTCCATTAAAATGGAGGAGTCTTTGACTCCAAGAGCTCAAGAAAAGCATCATAGGTAAGTGAGAAAGGACATATGGCAATACTGCCTTCCCTGTTTGTAGGGAGGAGCCTATATGAGGCCAGTTCCTTTTTAAAAAAAAAGTATATATGTGTGTGTTTGTTTTGTTAATAGAATTTATTTACAAGTTTCTCTACCCCTCTGCACATCATAGAAGGCATCATCTTGGAGATAGACAGACAGACACAGATGAAAGAAAGAAAGAAAGAAAGAAAGAAAGAAAGAAAGAAAGAAAGAAAGAAAGAAAGAAAGAAAGAAAGAAAGAAAGAAAGAAAGAAAGAAAGAAAGAAAGAAAGAAAGAAAGAAAGAAAGAAAGAAAGAGAAAGAAAGAGAAAGAAAAAAGGAGGAAAGAAAGAATGAAGGAAAGAGAAAGAGAAAGAAAGAAAGAAAGAAAGAAAGAAAGAAAGAAAGAAAGAAAGAAAGAAAGAAAGAAAGAGAAAGAAAAAAGGAGGAAAGAAAGAATGAAGGAAAGAGAAAGAAAGAAAGAAAGAAAGAAAGAAAGAAAGAAAGAAAGAAAGAAAGAAAGAAAGAAAGAAAGAAAGAAAGAAAGAAAGAAAGAAAGAAAGAAAGAAAGAAAGAAAGAAAGAGAAAGAAAGAGAAAGGAAGGAAGGAAGGAAGAGAAAGGAAGGAAGGAAGGAAGGAAGGAAGGAAGGAAGGAAGGAAGGAAGGAAGGAAGGAAGGAAGGAAGGAAGGAAGGAAGGAAGGAAGGAAGAGGTAACATTCTCAATTTATTTTTCTAGTACTAAATCTGTAGCTGTGTATGATATTCCCTTGGTTCTACTCATTTTGCTGTTCATTATGCCAAGTAGTTCTTTCCAAGTCTTATTTTTATTTACCTTGTTTATTGTTTGTCATGGTACAGTAGTATTCTATCACAATCATATGGCACAATTTGTTTAGCCGTCAAGTGTTGGTCATACCTTAATTTCCAGTTTTTTTATAAATTTTTCCACTACATAGAGATTTACTATAAATATTTTGGAACATAAATGTTTTTTTTTTCCTTTTTCCCTGATCTCCTTGGGAAATAGATCTAGCAATTTTTGCTGGGTTTATGTATACAGGATTTTATAACTCTGTATATATGAGACCAGTTTTTTAAAACTGTGGGACTAAAGAATCATAGAATTAGAACTTAAAGAAACTATAGAGATCATTGAACACAGTTCTCTAATTTAATAGATGAGATGAAAAGTGAGGTCACACAGGTGATAAGTAGAAAAACAAGAATCTAAACCAAATATTTGGACTGTATCTCACCTTTTTCAGAGGATGAGAGTTATCAAGATCCTCTGGAAGTAGTCTACTGGGGAACACAGTGAGGAAATAAAAGGATAACATGAGAGTGCATGGAGTTTCTAGGATGCTGTTAGGAGACTTAGAGGAATAAATACTTTGACTTCCTTTTTGTTTTGTTTTTTAAACATAGTAAGTCCTCACTCTAGAGATGACCAAGTGTATAATGGATTTCCCAGTACCAGTAAAGAATTGCCTTTATGTTGCTACTAGGACATTGGAGTTCTGAAGCCCAGGTCTGTTGGGTGCCAGGAGCCAATTCTGGAACCAACAAGTTGCCTGGGAAATCATCACTTCTATCTCCAGCCTCTCACCCTTTGCCAGCTGTTGTAGAATTTAGCTACCTACCCATCATTAAGCATTGAGGTGGAAATACCAGCCTTCAGCTTCAGACCCTATAAAAGGAGAGAGTTTAAGCTTAAGAATTAAAAATACTGGGTGTCAAAAAAGAAAAAAAGAGGGGGGAATAAAAATGATCCATTCCAAGTCTTAGCACAAAATACAATTCTCTGCATGAACCAAGAACATTGCAATAAATCTCCTGCCATTGCCTCAATGGTCACTCAGTGGTCGTATTTATTTCATAACTGCCTTTCTACTTTATAACCTACGACCATGGGTTAAAGAGTTCGTCCCCTGAGTGTCACCCAGCAAAAGTGCAATTGTCAGTGTTGAAAAAGTAATAACTTTTATCGCACCCAGGAGATTCACAGTGCTCTTGAAGCTTATAGGATTTTTTTTCTTTTAGTGAACATAACCCCATATTAAACATAGTCTCTTTTGTACAATAAATGTTGATCATATAAATAATTATTATTAGATAATGACATCTCAACATAGTCCCAGAACAGATATAGAATTTTATGTTTCTCAAAGAAAATCTGTAAATTCAGAAACTTAGATATAAGTTCTATTTGTTTATTTATTTTGATTTGTTTCTGTGATTTAATCATTGTAGGGAATTTCTGCTGTAAGAATTCCCTCTACCAACACACAGTAACCCATTTATGTACCCTTTCCCAGAGCAGTAGTTCTCAAACATGTCGATCTGTTGTAGTTGTTGTTCAGTCGTTTCCTTGATGAGTTCAACTCTCTGCGACTAAATTTGGAGTGTTCTATAAATAGATGGTTTACCATTTTCTTCTCTAGCTCGTTTTACAAATGAGGAAACTTAGCCTCAACAGGGTTCAGTGGCTTGTCCAGAGTCACACACCTAAGAAAGTTTCCAAGGCCAAATTTTAACTTGGGTCTCCCTGACTCCAGGTTCGGTGCCGAAGCTTCTATTTTTTGTGGGTTATGTTATAAAAAATACTTTTGACCTTAAGGACTCTAGAAAAGGTTCTTTCTACCAATTTCTGGTGTAGCCATCATGTCAGAAATTAATGTTAACTTGCCATGTACTTTTCCAAAAAATTCTTAAACATCAAAAACAAAGCATTTCCCTTATATATAATAGATCACAAAAGGAGGATTGTAAGTGGAGCTAAGACTATATTTCATGCTACTTACTTTTATATATATTTTAATATATATTTTATATATTATTTATAGTATTTTACTATATAGTCATACATATACATATGTATATAGCAACTTGTTACCTTTGGACTCTTCTAATTGTCTTCTTTCTTCTGAACTACCTTTTCTGAGCCATTTTTTCCAAACTGCTTCCCTGACCCTCTTTGTTTCTCACTTGCTCCCTTTTAATCTCCCTTTCCCTTTCTCCGTTGAGTTTTATAGGTTGCTCTATCAAACTCTTTTTGTGTCTATAAGTGTGTGCATGCATTTGTTTAATTTTTTTAAACTCTTACCTTATATCTTAGGATCACTACTAAGTATTCCAAGGCAGAGAAGCAGTAAGGACTAGACAATGGGGGTTAAATGACTTGCCCAGTCACACAGGTGGGAGGTATCTGAGGTTTGATTTGAACCCAGAACTTCCCAGCTCCAGGCTTGGTTCCCTATCACTGAGCCCTCTATTTTCCCCTTTTGTGTGTGTGTTTGAAAGGAAATGCTGCTCAAGAACCGAAAGACCAAATTACTATTTTTGCAATTTCATCTTGGGGAAGGGAAAGAAGCGGAAAAGAAATAAGCATTTATTAAATGTGTCAAATATTGTGTTAAGTACTTTACAATCATTATCTCTTTTGATCTTCACAACAACCTTGAGAGGTAGATGTTATTGTTTTCACCACTTGACAGCTGAGGAAATGAAGGCAGAAAGAGATTAGGTGACTTGTCCAAGGTCACAAAGCTAGAGTCTGAGACTGAATTTGAATTGAGATATTCTTGATTCCCAGAGCATCACTCCATGCCCTGTACTACCCAGGTACTGGAAGAGATAGAAAAGGAAATGTATAAATATAAAAGCAAAAACAATAAAATCTACTTAAAAACAAATAAACAAATGTTCTGTTCCATATGCCTTGCTGATAAAACCCTAAGCACTTATTACACCACAAAGATTTGTGATCCAGAATATCTGTGTCCAGGTCTTGGTGCTACTTGCTGACAAATCTGTGCATAGCAGGATGTAGACCTCCCTCTGCCTGAGCAGATTACATTAATACAGTCAATTATAATCTTAAAGTATTACCTAAGGCTTAGAAGAATTAAGGAACTTGCTCATGTGTTTTAAAGAGCTAGTAAGTAGCAGAGGCAAAAGGAGCAGTTAAATGGCATTATATTGCTTGGACACAGGAGTTCATCTTCATGGGTTCAAATCTGACCTCAGCCCCTTCCTAGCGGTGTGATCCTAGGCAAGTCACTTAACTCCATTTGCCTAGCCCTTGCCCTTCCGTCTTAAAGCTGTTAGCAGGGCAAAAAGTAAGATTTTTACGTTGCGAGGCAATTGACCCAGGTCGTTTCTTGGCTGGAAGCTGTTAGTCAATAAAAGCTGTTTCATCCATGACTGTTGCTTTTCCATAACTCCATTCAAAGTTTCCATTTGCATTTTGATTTTCTTCTTTTTTCCCAGATAGGATGAACTATCATTTCTATGTTCAATAAAACATTTCGCTTACCTGTGCATTACGACAATTCACCCAAAGCAGGGGATCAAACTTAATGACATCTGCTGAATTCTGCATTTCCTCTCTCAATTTGGCTGATCCATCAAGAACAGGCAGGAAAGAATTTGATCATTTAATTAATGACTAAAGCTATGTTCTTTGGATTAAATGATTCATCTTGAAACAGGCTTCTAGTTTCCAGTGACCTTTTCCCATTATACAATAATTCCCCTGGACACACATCCCCCCTTTTCCAGACCTAGTTTTATAGCTAACAGAATATAACCTCTTCTCTTACTAAATGACTACATGCATAAATGGAATTAAGGAAGGAAAAGTACTCATGAATTTGGCTAAAATCTACTTAAACTCAGCCTGTTAGATAAGTGCTAGTTTCTTCTTTTTTTCCTAAACATAAGAATTTGGTGTATAACTCGATGTTATACAACTCTATCCTTGTCATTTCACTCATGTCCAACTCTTCATGATGCTATTTGAGTTTTGGGTTTTTGTTTTTTTTGGCAAAGATCCTGGAGTGGTTTTCTCTTTCCTTCCCCAAATCATTTTGCAGATGAGGAAACTGAGGCAAAAGGGGTTAAATGATTAAGCCAGTGTTTGAGACCAGATTTAAACTCAGGAAGATGGGTCTTCCTGACTCCAGGAATCCAACAGTCTATCCCCTAAGCCACCTAGATGCCCAGTGTATAACTCTAAACAACTATATTTCCAAGCAGATTTGAGTGACAAGACAAAGGCCAAATGAAACTAGTTGATCTCTAAAGCCTAACTTGGAAAATCCAATTCAATTCAATACAACAAACATTTATTAAGTCCTCAGCATGAGCCAGGCATTCTGCTGTGCTCTGAGGATACCAAGACAAAACCACAATGATGCCTAGCATGGAGATATTCGCTGCTAAGACCTGCTGCCGTTTCAGTATCTATCCATAAACATTGGTCGCCATTTATTCATGTATTTGTGTATTGCTCTGAACTTGAGGAAAACACAATATTTTTTTTCTTTGCCATGGTACAGAACTGATTCTGGTTATTGAAATAGTCACCCGGCAACACAGATGCCGATTGGTCCTACTCAGCTTAGAAAAGCATTGGATACAAGACCAGCCTGGCTGTTCAGAGAGCTTTTATTGCCTGCATATTAATCTTTAAGTGATCAATTTCTTTAGCCATAATAGTTCATAATAGTCATAATAGGGATAGGACTTGATCTAAACTTTTATTGATAGAGGGAACTCCTGGGTAAGGTAAGGAAATGTTCCCCTACCTTTTTGGCAACTAATCGTCTTAGAGAATTGTCTAGGTATTAAGAGTTTAAATGACTTGCCCAGGGTAACACAGCTACTTTGTCTCATTAAAACCTTATATTCTTTCCTGGAAGGTACCCACCTGCATTCATTGGAGAGACTATTCTCACCAATAAAAGCATTGATCTGTTGAAATACTAAATGGATATGAAGATTCTTAAAAAAAAAAAAAAAAAACTATTCCTACTTCCTGAGAGGTATCCCTGGCAACATAAGCTCAGCCATTTCCAACAGAGGAAGTCCTTGTAGCAGAGAGGAGATGGATATGTTAATAGCTGAAGCTGGACCAAAAGATCTAGGGCACAGGGCTAGCCTCAAATGCTAGAGCTTAAAAGATCAGGAACTGTGCTGAGTGAATTAAATGGAGAAGCATGCCTTTAATATGAGCTCACTAAGATTCTGGGAAATCTGCTGGGCTATCAGAGTCTTTGAATAGTTCCCTGAGCCCTCACCCTCCTGGTACTGTTCCCTTCCCTTCTTTTTCTCTCCTCTCTCCCCCCTGGGGTCCCTCACAATACTCAGTACTATAATACTCTACACCTTCTGTGACTCTCCATTTCTGGGGACCCCTTTCCCCAGAGCTCTTCCCCACCCCAACTAGAAGAGGATGAAGTCTCTCCTTCACTTTTCTTGCCCTCTTGGGAAACAATATAAAAGGCAAGAAAAGTCATACATTCAAAAGACTGCTAAAAGCCAAACAAAAAGCCAGCCAAGGTGATTTTGAAGTTCTCTTCTGACTCTGGCATTCTGTGAATGACTGCTTTGTGTTCATGGCTTATATTTCTGGAGCACATTAGAGAGAAGGGAATTAGTTTTAATCCTTGAATGAAAAAAAAAAGGATGCTTGGTCAGGGTCTTACAAACCACAAACTAGATGACCTTATAATTTCCAAAGCATTGGACTTCTGGAACAAAGTACTAGCAGCTGCCATTCATTACTGCCCACCCACTGACCCAGAGAGGAGGGCAAGAAATTGTGAAAAAGGATGAGCAGCTGTTGTTTTGATTTTTAAAGAGCTGCTGTTTTAACTTCTCTGAAGTCTACCATTAATAAATAATAGCTTATCTTCTGCTACTGTTAGATTCTGTCTACTATAGTAAAGACCTGAGGGTTCATGGAACACTGGACTTAAGCTCAGAAAATCCTAGGTTCATACACTGGCTATGTGACCCTGGTTTAATACTCTTTAATAATAGTAATATTAGTAATAATAATAATGATAATAGATTGAGTATTGGTCAATACACATTTATTAAGCACCACCTGTAGGCTATGTACTGTCTGAGTGCAAGATCACATACATACGTAGGTGCCTGCATCACGGAGAAAAATGATTAGTTCTTGATTTTTTCCCATTTCACTGAGAAGCTCCAGTGTTTGTTTAGGCATTCACCTAGTCTTTTCCTATATGGGTGTAGTATCTTGATCGCACTCATTGTAGTTCTCACAAGTGGCCACTAGATGGAGACATCTGGCTACTATTTCTCAATGCTTTTGAAAAAACAAATTTTGAGACTTCTTTCCCTTTCCTTTCTTTTTTTCCCCCCTTACAGTTAGAGATAATGTGTGCAGGACATGAACGTTTAGAGATTCCCTTTAAGACGGGGTGTATTACATTTTCTTTAAGTCCGTTCCTACTTTGCTTCAGCATTTTAAAGATACTAATTCAGAAACATTGATCTCAGTTCAGCATCCTTATCTGAGAGAGGAGGAGTTAGACTTGTTATAATCCGGGCACTTTCTCCGGAGAAACTGTGAACCAAAATGATCTTCCTGTCATTTGGGGGAGGCGGGGCAGGCTTGAAGGGCTGGAGGGAGACTTCCATTCTGAAGTTTCCCCAGAGATACGAATTAGGCATAGAGACATATAGGTGACCAAGAGGGAGGAAGGAAAAAGGAGAGCCAGAGATTGAGATGGAGATTGAGGCCAGACCTGTGAATTCACTCATAGAGGGAAGGTGAGAAAACTCCCTTCAAACACCCCAAAATTAAGATCCATATTTTCTCAGACTTAGAAACTGAAACTGGGACTTGGGGAATTTACACAACTATTCATATTTTGAAGTCTTAAATATCTTCTCCGGAGAGGAAGCTAGGTGGCTCAGTGGATAGAGAGCCAGGTTTGAAGTTGGGAGGTTCAGATCTGTCCTCAGACACTTCCCAGCTGTGTGACTCTGGGCAAGTGACTTAACCCAAATTGTTTAGCCCTTACCACTCTTCTGCCTTGGAACCAATATATAATATTGATAGTAAATAAATTGTTTTAAAAAATCTTGTACTGGATAATTGGTTGATTTCTGGGAGCAGCCACAGCAGGAAAGAATTCAATACTGGTCTCTTTTCTCAGGAAACTGGCTAAAGAGAAAGCAGAAGAGAAAAGAGGTGAATGGCCAGGAGAGGGAGATATTGAGCTGAGTCCATTGTCTTGCTGGGAAAACTTAAGGAGAGAAAGGAAAAAGAGAGAAGCAAAGCACTCTACTTCACCTGAAGAGTTTGAGAGTGAGAGCTGATAGTATCCCAAGGCAGATGATGCCTGGCTGCCTGGGACCAGTCCTTGCCTCTTTAGGGGACCAGAAGTTTGTAGCACTGGCCACAATTTGTTGTCACCTTTGTCTCTGGTGAAAGTATAAGAAGAAGAAAAAAAGCAAAGAAACTATAAAAAGATGTTGGCAGTGGTTGGGAACAAATGCCCCCATTCAGAACTTTTTAAAGATTATTCCAGATAATTGAAGAACTTTGTTTTCTGTCTGAATAGATAGATGGCAAATTTATCCACTCAAGTATGGTAAACTGGTGGCATATTGTTGGTTATTAGTTACTTAAACCTCAACTAGTTTTACTCTAGTGTCTGGCCAGTAATGGAGGGGACCCTTATTCTGATCTGTCCTTTCAATCAGTACACAAGTACTTATTTAGTACCCACTAGAAGCTGGGCTCTCACTCAGGCTAAAAAGACAAAGAATCAAACCCTCCCTACTTTTCAAGAAGCCTGCATCCTCAGTGTGTTGTAGACCCTGCCCAAGCATTCAATCTACTGATTATCAAAGATGGTTCTCTGTTTCATTCCTCAGGTCAAAAATAACAATGCTCTGTTTTATTGATTTTTGCTGTTGCTATTGATTAATTTGTCATGGCTCTGACTCCTTGGGAACCTGTTTCACTCTAGCTAAACACTAAGCAAGAAAAATCATGCCCTTCACAAGTGTGTTCCAGTTAAAGATAAAGCCTTTTCGGGTTACATAGCCAAACTTAGGAGGCTTCTCTGGCCTGCGTGGTAGAACTCACTCAGGATCTCTTTTCCCAGACTCTGAGTGCCTCCATGTTAGGTGATCTAGGTATTCCCACAGCCAAGCTTCATTGACACATTTATAAATAAATGAAAAATATAGACAAAGTAATTTCAGAGATGAGGGACAGCTAGTTGGAGCAGTAGATAAAGTGCAAGATATGGAATTAGGAAGAATTTAGTTCCAATTTCTCCCTCATGCACTATTTGACCCTAGGCAAGTCACTTAACTGCCTCTGTTTCCCAAATGAACTGGAGAACGAAATGACAAACCATCCCAGTATCTTTACCAAAAAATACCCAAATGCAGTCACAAAGCTTTGGCATGACTACCTGAATAACACTTTTAGGGATGGGGAAAAGCTCAGGTTTAATGTGGTTGGCAGATGGTTAACAAGAAGAGTTCCTTTGCCAAAAAAATATAATGGAAGAATACAGAAAAGTAGGAAAGGGACATTGAAAGGACAAGATTTCTATAAATGGGGAGCAGAGAGTGATGCTCGGGGAAGGGAACTTCAACTTTAGAGTTCTTTGACTCAGAATCATAGGAATAGAATGAGGAGCCACTTGGTGGCTTAGAGTAGACTTAAACTAATCAAAGGTAATGATGATTAGATAATCAGTCCTTGAGTAAGGGTAAAAGAATATCTATTAGAATAGGGGTAATAGGGCAGGGGCTGACTGGTCCTTATGGCAGATATCCATTTAGTTGTCCTTCCTGACATTTAAGCAGAAGCCAGTGGGCTACTAGACCCAGGATGTGCACAGGGCAGGAAGCAGTTATAAAGTATTCTTCCAGTCTGTGTTCAGTTTAGCTCTACACTCATTTAAGTCGTGACTCAACTACCTGCTATAATGATAATAAAGATAATAATGAGGAGGAGGAGGATTAATTAATAATTAACATTTATATCATGCTTTCAAATTTAGAAAGTCCTTAAGATATGTTCTCTCATTTGATCTTTACAATATGAGATAGATGTCATCATTTCCTCCATCTTAGAGAAGAGAATACTGATTCTAAGAGGGTCAGTGGCCTTTCCAGGGTCACACAGCTTGTGGCTGAGGCAAGATTCCAGCAAGATCTTCCTATTAGCAGTCTAACACTTTGCCAAGCTACGTGGTATGGCGGACAGACTGCTAGAATCAGGAATATCTGAATTCCAATCTTGCCTCAGAAATTGACTAACCATAATCCCAGGTACAAGTCTCTTCATCTCCCAGACCTCAGTTTCCTTATTTGTAAAGTGAAGAAGGTAATGATACCTCCTTCATGTGGTTATTGTGAGAGTCAAAGGAGATAAGATATATAAAAGAAAAGTTCTTTTCCCACCTTAAAGCAGTATATAAATCCAAGCTATCCGGCAAGTCACATTTCTTGGCTTCAACTCTCTAATAAATAATATGAAGTGATCGTTTCCATAGTAATTTCTTTGCTGAGTTGTATTTTATGGAATACAGTGTATATAAAATACCTTCTCACTGTAAATCTTGCCATATTTCAATGGAAACCATACCACGGATAGAGAGCAGTGAGTTGTGGTCAGGGAAAGGGATAGACAGAGCATTCATCTCTTGGATGTCTCCCTCATCTAATGGTAGGGTCACACTCAATCCATGCTTCCTAGTCTCTTGGGATTCTTGTCCCTGTTGTTCCATAAGTACTCCATAGGAATTAATTTCAGCATGTTGGAGACTTTTCTCTAGGTCTAGTTGTATAAAGTGGATAACAGTACTATCCTTCTGTTTCCCCAACTCTCCTAAGAGGCAGCTTGGTGGTACATTTGACCTAGCGCTGAATCTAGGACTTTCAATCTATCAGACATTTGTTAGTGTCAACTCAGCACAAGGCATTGTCTAGGTGTTGGGCATAATTCACTCTGCTTTGGTCTGCCTGGTTTTAATTCCACAGAACAAGATCCCCTGAGCCAAATTATCCTCACTGTTTTATCTTTCAAGGAATCTTTTATGATTGTAATATATGCATCAGGCTTACCTTGTGGCTGAATCTAACTCTGCAGAAGAAAATAAAATAAGGAAATGCAAACAAAATAGGATCTTATTTTCCCTGAATCTTTCAGTCACTTGTGTGCCATCATGCCCAAAATACTCATGTAAAACTTTCCAATAAAGTTTTCTGGAAGGGAGAAAAGACCAAAAAGTTAAAGGGAAAAGGAGAGGGAAAGGACAGAGAGAGGACAAAACATAGAAGAAAGGGAGAGAGAAAGAAGAATGATTTATTAAGCATTTACTATGTGCCACATACCATGCTAAATCCTAATAGGGATAAATATACAAATAAACAAGATAACTGTTGTTCGCAAGGAGTTTATATTCTAAAGGAGTAAGGGAATACACAAAGGGAAGCTAAAAGGGATGAGGGATAGCATGGTTAACAGAAGGCAAAGAAATCAAAAGGATCCCTGGTTCCAAGCAAGATAAAGTAAAAGATGAGTGAAGTCCAAGGTTGCAAAGGGGAAAGGAAGCTATAAGGATCAAAGACTGAGCATAGGAAGTATGGGGTGATGAACTGATCACGGAGTATTCTAGGTGAATAATCACTGATGCCTTCTAAGTATATAAATGTGTTATATTTTCTTTTGCTTCTGTATCTCTGTTTTATACCTTGAATGTTCTTAGACTCTTCTATTGGCTCTTTCCAATTGTATTAAAATTAAAATTTATTAAAATTTGATCATTATAAAAATGACCAACTCATCCAACGTTTTCTGCCTTAGCATCTTACAACTTTCACCCTCCTTGCCCATTTCTGCAACCTCCATTCTGACCCAATCACTTAGTCATCTCATGCAACAATTCAACTATTATATCTAAGCATCTAAGACAGTGCTGGCCAACCTTTTGAGCTTGGTGTGTCAAAATTCACCAAAAAACTGAGCACAACTCAGGTGGTATCTCACTTCAAGTTAAAAAAAACGTTTCAGCATGTGGCTGCATGTGACCACGTGTCATTGAGAATGGCTACACATGTCAGTGCTGACATGTGTCATAGGTTTGCCATCGCGAATCTAAGATCACTTTTTCACCAATATCATTATCTTTAAATGAATGCTCTGCCCAATGACCTATAGTAACTATAGAAACAAAAAGAAGCACTGCTCTGATGAGGACATTACTTGTTACAAGGGAGAACACTGCACAAAGACTGATGAGGGAGCTAATGTCCAGTGAAAAATGTAATGACTCCTATTAAAGTGAGAGTGAGCATCACTGGGTAAAATGCTGTCAGGTTTATATTACTTAGGAAAATGGGTGGATTTAGTACATAATTAAATTTGTTTTATTTTATGTATTTTTCTGCCTTTTTTTAAATTGCCAGTCACATATATTTGAATTTACATATATTGAATTCTTACAAAACATGGGTCTACTTACATTTACAAGGGTCTACTTACATTTTAAGACATGATTCATGTCTAGTATGATTTTGACTGGATAATGTATAAGGTTCCATCAAATTCTGAGATTCAATGATGCTAACATTCAAGATTCTCCAAAAATTGATTCTCTTCTCTCACCTATACAGATCCAGATCTCATTTCTCCTCAGAATGGCCCCTTCTTTCTTTCCATCCATTCGTGTATGCTTTTGTTCTTTCTCTTTATTCCTCCTGGAATCCCCTCTCTCCAGCACTCATGTCCATATCCTCTCTCATGATTTGGTTTGACATAAGTCATCTTAACTGAGAAGTCTTCCCTAGCACACCCACACTATGTCTATCACTTTTTAATTTTATATTCAGGAAATATTTTACCTATAGTATAAATATTTCCATGCACTTGATTATGTTCTCTAACTCTTTGAAGGCGAGGATTTTTTTTATTACCCTTATGTCTTCCATAGCATTTGTCCAGGATATAATAACACCAGCTAATATTTTTATAACCCTTTAAGTGCTTTGCAAATGAATCTATTCATTCAACTAATCCCCACCACAACTTTATCAAGTAGGGGGGGACTATAATCATTCCTTTTTAACAAATGAAGAAATTAAGGCTCAGTGGAAGTTTAATGACTTGCCCAGGGTCACTTAGCTAGTAAGCTTCTGAGGTTGGATTGGAACTTAGATCTTTCTGATCTGATGTCTTCTGTCTTCTACATGCCTCCTTCTTACCTTCTTGCTGAAAAAATGAATAAAGGAAATGCTATAAATAGTCTCTCCCTCCAGACCCCCAAAATTCTTATGCCAGTCAATTCAAAATTAGGCTGTGAAAATCAGGTCTTACCTTCTTTTTTTCTTTAAACTCTTACCTTCTCTCTTACAATCAAATTGTCCATTGACAAAAGAATGGTAAGGGCTGTGCAATGGGTGTTATGTGACTTGCCTAGAGTCACATAGTTAGGAAATGTATGAACCCATATTTGAACTCAAGGCCTCCCATCTCTAGGCTCTTTATCCATTGAGCCACCTAGCTGTTCTCATGTCTTATCTTCAGATTCGAGTCCCTAATTAACTTCCTTAAATAAACCTTAGTTCTGCTAACTGGCCACCCATCTGAGATAGAGCTTCTAGATCAATTAAACTCTACAAGTTCCTAATCGAGGTGGCCGCCTGTTCCACATAAATGGGCCACTTTAATATAAATTGCTGCTGCCTGAAAGCAAAAACTACATTAGCCACACATTTCCGAAGGGATCTGTTAGTTCTAGTAGTAGTAGCACTAGTAGTATTTTTCAAAGTTTGCAGCTATTGAAAGCTCCAATTCATCTAGTTGACACTTTGTAATCCATAATATAGACCAGTCCATTCAAACTGGAATATTCAGCTCCTCAGTGATTTGGTTGTCCCTTGGGAGATGCTCTTTAATCTGTTACATTTAACCTTGTTCCTCTAGGTTTAAAGTCACTAGACCATTCTGCCTTCCCTTACAATTCCTTTTCCTATTTCCCGATTCATTTACTTTAAACCTCTTAAGAATACCTATGTTTATCTCTCTCCCCTTTATCTATACTATTCTGAATGTAATGTAAAGGGAAGAGAAAGCTGGATTGTTCTGTACCTCTGTTGCTCATCTTTTCTCACTGAAATAGATCTTAATAGAATAGAAAGAATAAATAATACGTAGTTAAGAAGTAGTAACTTAACTATTCTTAAGACAAGGACCCAGGACAGCTCTCAAGGACTCTTAACAAAAAAGAGACAGTCAATACAGATTGAAACATACCATTCTTCACTTTATTTTCTCCATGAATTTTTGTCTAGGATAAGCAACATATGTCTTGTTTCATGATATGATGAACAGGGAAATATGTACTACATGATAATATATGTACAGCCTATATCATATTACCTGGGGAGGGAGGAGGATTAGGAAGGAGGGGAAAAAAGAATGAGGCATAGATTTCAGGGCAAAATTAATATAAAAGTTTGTTTCTCTCGGATAAGCATATTTACTATTATTTATTACAAATGTATAACAAATCTATATATTATATTATCATGTTACATATTATATTATTACATGCATATATCTATATGTACATATATAAATGATAACTCAAAAAAAGGAGTAATGGGTGCAGCTAGGTACTTCAGTGGATAGAGAGACAAGTTTGGAGATATATGGTCCTGGGATCAAATTTTGCCTCATACAGTGGCTAGCTGTGTGACCCTGAGCAAGTCACTTAATTCCAGGTGCCCAGCCCTTATCACATTTCTGCCTTGGAACTGATACTAAGTATTCATTCTAAGAGTTGGTTTTTGTTTGTTCATTTTTTTAAAAGCAGGAATGGAAACCCAAGGTAGATGAAGAAAGAGTCAGAATGAATCTACCAACTTTGGATTAGTTCATGGGAACAACCATGGTATAGTGGTTAGAGAACTGGTTTGGAGTAAGGAAGGCTTGAGAGAGAAGGATATGAAGGTCATATATAGAAGGAATGGCTACCTTTCCATCAGAGACAAGAGTAAAGGAGAAAAGAACAGGTTGATTCAAAGAGTTTCAAGGTATAGAGAAGAGAAGAGAAAACTCATGGCCCTGGACTTCTGTCTTCTCAGTAAAGTGTTAGGCAAAGCTCTGAGCTGAGTAAGTTGGAGATGACAGGCTGGGCTTCAGTCTCTTTACTTTGCAAGATTGCTCTGAACCTGGAGGGCAGAAGAGTATGCTTATAATACAAAGGAAAAAAAGATATTAACAGTTATTTGTTGAAATGAATTCATCTGATCCTGGAAGAAATTTCTAATAACTTGCTATATTAGCCCTGGCATGCCCAATGTTTTTATCAATGGTTTTGATATAGACTTTAATAAAGGGAAAGATTATCCAATTTGAGGACAAAAAAATCCAAGAGGAAATAACTGAGAAGGAAGAACTAAGCCTTTGGATGAAGAAAGTAAAACCGAAAATTCTTTTGTCAAGTTAGAATTATGTGAGAAATCTAACAAGATGAAATCTAACAAAGATAGGAAACTGCCCTTCAGTTAAAAAACTAGTTGTATTAAAGCTATGGGGGGGGTGGAGGAAATAAAGATCTATATAGTGCCAACTGAGCACCAGGCACTGTCCTAAGCATTTTTTTTAAACCCTTACCTTCCGTCTTGGAGTCAATACTGTGTATTGGCTCCAAGACAGAAGAGTGGTAAGGGCTAGGCAATGGGGGTCAAGTGACTTGCCCAGGGTCACACAGCTAAGCATTTTTTAATGAGTATTATCTCATTCAACTCTCAGTAACCCCAGGACACAGGAGCTAGTATCATCCCATTTTTTTCACTTGCAGAAACTGAGTCAAATAGAGGTTTAATGACTTACTTAGGGCCACACAGGTTGTAAGTATCTGAGATCAGATTTGAACTCTGCCCCTAAAGCTTTGTTCTCTATGGGGAATAATTTCTCATAGGCATTTCAGAAGCTGTCTAGACACAGGAGTTTTCAGAGTTAGAAGGGACTTAAGAAGCAGACTTATACAATTCATTTTTGTTTTTTCCTTCCCAAACAGAGATCCCATCCCCCTCCAAAAAGGTAGCCATCTTCCTCTTTATGAACTGTAACGAAATTTATTGTTTTAAGAACATTGCTCTCTTCCTAGCTGTGTGACTCTGGACAAGTCACTTAACCCCCACTGACTTATATCTCTTCTGCCTTACACAGCATTGATTCTAAGACAGAAGGTAAAGGTTTAAAAAGGTCACTCTTTTTTGACAGCTCTAATTTTTAGGAATCAACATACTCAAACTTAATCTGATAATAGGTCAAAGATCAGAATTCATCATGGCATTGATCAGCTGAGTGAAACCTTCCATTACTGGGAACAAGGGAAGAGAATATATATTTATCAAGCACTGGCTGTGTGCCAAGCCCTGTGCTAAACACTTTACAAATATCTTGTTTGATCTTCATAGCAGCCCTTGAGGTAGTTGCTATTCTTTTCCACATTTGCAGTTGAAGAAACTGAGGCATAACAAGAGAGTAATTGAATGTCTCAAAGTCAAACAACTAACTGAACCTGGATTTGAACGTGCTTTCCTGAATTGTATATACTGTGCATTGGCTGCCTATTGTTCTCTTCTGCTTTATCATGCATGGGCATCTAAACTCATCTTTCATCCAACCATGCAATCTATCCATATGGAATCTACTAAAGAAAAATGAAAAGAATACCTCACTTTTAAAACACTATAATATAACGTGAAAAAATCAATTCTAAAAGATCCTTATGGACTCAGAACATATGAAATATGTGTCATATGTAACCTCCAGGAGAACTAGAGGTATTACAGAACTTAGTTTGGAGTTTAGGGAAGAGAATTCAGTTTTTGCTAAACAAATACTACAAGGCTTTAGTATTTATGTTCTTTCCTACAATTAAGTGACAAGAATAAGACTTTAGTTTTAGTATTTATTATCCTTTCTGCAATGGCTAAACAGATTTCTCTGTCCTTAAACATCTCCCTTTATCCATCATAAACTGTACTTATTGTTGTTCAACCCTATCCGACTCATCATGTTCTCATTAAGAGGTTTTCTTGGCAAAGATACCAGAATAGTTTGCAATTTTTCCCCAGCGTATTTACATTTACAGAACCAAACAGAGTTAAATGACTTGCCCAGAGTCACACAGCTTGTAAATGTCTGAGGCCAGATTTGAACTCAGGAAGGTGAGTCTTCCTGACTCTAAACTGAGCCCTTTATCCCTGTCCCATAAACTGGACTACACTTTTCTAAACATTACTTTTTCCTTATCTGTATTTTGAAACATGGAGGATTCCAGTTATAGAGGACAGAGACAATATCTAGAACTAGGAGGTTGGGTGTTGGGTATGAGTTTGTGGCCACCTAAACAACTAGTGATATTTGGAGTTTTCTGACTTTCAATCTACATTTTCCCATAGGTAGATTAGTAATGGCTCATTTCATCGATAATATCCTTCTCAGGAACATAGAAAGTCTTTACCCCAGATTTATTGTTTGACTAGAGTTCATGGTTAAGAGTCTGGAAATCATTGACATTTATTTCCTATCTTTTAAAAATAAACTTGATTGTCTTTGTGGTGGCAAAAAAAATTGGAAAATGAGGGGATGCCCTTCAATTGGGGAATAGCTGAACACATTGTGGTATATGTTGGTGATGGAATACTATTGTGCTCAAAGGAATAATAAAGTGGAGGAATTCCATGGAGACTGGAACAACCTCCAGGAAGTGATGCAGAGTGAAAGGAGCAGAACCAGGAAAACATCATACACAGAGACGGATACACTGTGGTACAATCAAATGTAATGGACTTCTCCATTAGTGGCAATGCAGTGATCCTGAACAACTTGGAGGAATCTATGAGAAAGAACACTATCCACATTCAGAGGAAACACCATGGGAGTAGAAAAACAATTGCTTGAATACATGGGTCGAGGTAGGGGATGTAGACTCTAAATGAACATCCTAGTGCAAACATCAACAACATGGAAATAGGTTTTGATAAAGGACACATGTAATACCCAGTGAAATTGTGTGTCAGCTACGGGAAGAGTGGGAGAGGGAAATAATATGATTCTTGTAATCAAGGAATAATATTCTAAATTGACTAAATGAATTATTTTTTTAATATATTTGATTGGACATCCATTTTTGAGAATATTTTGTCAATGTCCTCTTTTAGCTGCTACTTCCTACACCAAGACAGATAACCCCAGGAAAGACTTATGATTTGGTTTGACTTATGATGTGGTAGAAATGCCACTGAAGTCCAAGTCAGAAAACCTAGGTTTAAAGTAACTAGCTCAATGCACATACTAGTTGAATTATTTCAGTCAATCAATTTGGAATCCTCTGGGTCCCAATCTCTTCATCCATAAAATGGGGGTAGAAAGGCCTTTTCAACATCCTTCACAAGATGCCTATGACTCAAAAGGGATCATTTAACATTTAAATTTTTCATACATTGAAAGTACTACAGTTTGTTTTTTTCACTCATGTACAACTCTTCATGACCCCATTTGGGGTCTTTTCTGGCAAAGATACTGAAGTAGTTTGCTATTTCCTTCTCTAGCACATTTTACAGATGAAGAAACTGAGACAAATAGGGTCACATTGACCAGGGTCACATAGCTAGCAAGTGTCTTAAGGCCAGATTTGAACTCATGAAGATGAGTTGTCCTGGCTCCAGGCCCAACACTATCCACTGTGCTATGTAACTACCCTATAATTACTATATGAATGTATTATTACCATTATTACTATTCTAAGCTCAAGACTTTGGACTTGTAAAGATGAAAATTAATGGTTGGACAATAATTTTATGAAATTATGTGGACACCAATATTTACTTTATCTTGAGTCAGAAATTTATTTACAAGATAGAGGGGAAACCATAGAGTAGAGAAATGTGAACGAGGTTAAAAGAAAATACCTCTACTCATCCTCAGCCAGGAGGGTCAGTGGTGAGCCTCCTCCAAGATGGAAACTAGTCTCTCCAGAAACTAGGAAAGGAGTCAGCCCTTTTTTCCACCCAAGGAAATAGTCCAGGAGTTAGAGTCTAAGTTGAAGTTGAGCTCCAAGCCCATGATCCAAGCCACAGTCTCCAGTGAAGCTCTCCCCAGTCAGGAGACTATCTCCACAAGTCTGACTCAAGCAGCAGAATTCATGACTTTTTATGATGACTTCTTGTCCCTGCCCCTCTTCACAGGGGCCAATCATGGTTTCCAAATTGTTCATCATTGCCCCGGGAGGGGGGGGGGGCAGTGTTTGTGCTTCTGAAGCTTAAGTTCTCATCTAAGGGTGTGAATTCTCTAAAATTCACCTTCTAGAAAGGTGAATATTCATTCTGGCTGACTGAGTTTCTGAGGGGGGTTTATTTACTAAGTGGCTTGGGAGCTCCTCCACCTAATTCAAGCTTGTGTTGATTCAATCAAAAGGTAGACAAAGAAGAATTAATCCAGTCTTCACAATCTAGTGAAGTACTTAAGTTAGTGTTAACTCAGGATATACAATAGAGTAAAGAATTCTCTTTTACAGGACCTAATGTGGTAGAATGGAAAGAACACCAGATCTGAAATTATAAAACAAGGTGTAAATCCTGCCTCTGATACTTAATAACTGTGTTGGGCTTTACCTCATTAGCCATTGACCCTCCTTAAGTTTAAGTTTCCTCCATTTATAAAATAAAATAGTTGGACCAGATGGGTTCTGTGATATCTTCCAACTGTACATCTGTATCTATTTCTAATCTATTTTGTATATCCTATTTCTCTTCCCCAGTCTTTTTATTTCATTTTCCTTCACCTTTCAGGTAACATTTACTTAAATACATATATTCCCAAAATCAGATTTCCTTCAAGCTTCATTATGTGTGATGATTAGATTTGGAGTTATAATGCCTAACTGACACTGGGAACCTTTACCAAATAGTCACCAATAATGTTAATTGACTGTTGATTGAGTATGCCTCCTCTCTTTTTGATTCTAACCCTAAGAGGTCCTCTGGTTCAGGGAACATGCCAATTATTGTCCTATGAAAAGAAAGGAATGAAAAAAGAAAGACACAGACAGATAAACAGAGAGAGAGAGAGAGAGAGAGAGAGAGAGAGAGAGAGAGAGAGAGAGAGAGAGAGAGAGAGAGGTCTACACTTTTGCTTGCTGTAGATCTGAACTAATACTATCTGGATCACTTATCTCTTTGAATCCAAGCCTTTCACTAATTGAAGAGCATCCCCTCATTTTCCAATTTTTTGCCACCACAAAGAGTGCACCTATGAATATTCTTGTACATGTCTTTTTTTCCTTGTTATCTATTTGGGGTACAAACCCAGCAGTGCTATGGCTGGATCAGAGCACAGATAGTCCTTTAGTGCCCTTTGGGCATAGTTCCAAATTGCCCTCCAAAATGGTTGGATCAATTCACAACTCCACCAGGAATGCATTAATGTCCTGACTTTGCCACATCCCCTCCAGCATTCATTACTTTCCATTGCTGTCATGTTAGCCAATCTGCTAGGTGTGAAGTGATAACTCAGAGTTGTTTTGATTTGCATCTCTTTGATGATAAGAGATTTAGAACACTTTTTCATGTGCTTATTTATGGTTTTTGTTTCTTTAACTGAAAATTGCCTATTCTTGTCCCTTGCCCATTTGTCAATTGGAGAATGTTTTGATTTTTTGTACAATTCATTTAGCTCTTTATAAATTTGAGGAATTAGACCTTTGTCAGAGGTTTTTGTTATGACGATTGTTTCCCAATTTGTTGCTTCCCTTCTAGTTTTGGTTGCATTGGTTTTGTTTGTATAAAAACTTTTTAATTTGATTTAATCAAAATTATTTATTTTATATTTTGTGACTTTTTTCTAGATCTTGATTAGTTTTTTTTTTTTTTTTAATAACCCTTACCTTCCATCTTGGAGTCAATACTGTGTATTGGCTCCAAGGCAGAAGAGTGGTAAGGGTAGGCAATGGGGGTCAAGTGACTTGCCCAGGGTCACACAGCTAGGAAGTGTCTGAGGCCAGATTTGAACCTAGGACCTCCCGTCTCTAGGCCTGGCTCTCAATCCACTGAGCTACCCAGCTGCCCCCCTTGATTAGTTTTAAAGTCTTTCCTTTCCCTAAATTTTCAAGTCTTGTCTATTCTACTTTTGTAATATATCTCTTCCATGCTTTTCATTCTTTCCTCTAACATTGCCACTGCACTGGTATACATCCTCATAACGGTATGCCTGGGCTATTATGATAGTCTTCTGGTTTGTGTATTTGCTTTCAGTCTCTCTTCATCCAAGTCTATACTCCACTCAAAGTTAGCAAGGTGAACTTTCAAAAGTGCAGGTTAGCACCCTCTTCTAATTCAATACATTCTCTAAAGTCTCCCTACTGCCTTTAGGATCAAATATAACTTACTCTGGTGAATTGTTAAGACCTTCTATAGCCTGTCCCCTTCCCATCTTTCTAATCTTTTTATAACTTATTACTGGAGAGCTATGAATATTGAGGCTTAGAGTCTGAAAATGCTCAAAGCTGTGGGCTTGAACTGGTTGTTTCCATTCCTCTCCTTCCCCCTTGCCATGTGTCTTCACTTCTCACCAATGCAAAGGCACAGGTGTTCTTAAAGATCAGCAATGATGCTCAAATCACAAAATTCAAAGTTTTATGTTGAATAACAAGATATCAATCTTTTGGGGAAGGGTTGGGGTGAAGTAGAGAGTGAGTTATTCTGTTGCCCCTGGCAGCCTTAGTCATTCTCAATTTAAAATTTGCTGTCTCCTTGGTTTTGGAGCCACTGTTATATTCCACTTCTCTAATTTCTTTAACATCACTTTTTCCTTTCCTCTTACAATCTCTAGTTCTTTGATTCCCTTAGTGGTCTCTCTCCCTCCTTAAATTAATTTGTATTTTGTTTATTTCTTCTGAGTGAAGAATATAAATAAAGGTCAGCTTTTTGAGAGCATGGACCAGTTTTCATTTTTATCTCTAGATACCTAGCCGCAGTATTATATACAATAAATGTTTAATAGATGCTTGTTGAAGCGGATCAAGCTCATGATTCTATTGTTCCTTTTAGGAAAGCCCTCCTCCCAGACTATCCAAATCATATAGATTTTTACAGATCCACTTTCTTCTATGAAGTTTTCCCCATCCATAGTAAGTTTAAAGAATCTCTCTCTCTCTCCTTTGAATTTACAGCACTTATTATTTATTAACACCTACTGATAATTGCTATTTATTAAGTACCTGTGAAAATTCATATAAGTAGACATCTATATAGGCCTCCAAGTCAGTATCCAGGCTGAGTCCTGAAGTGCCCTTCCTCAGTAGGTCTACTTTGTCTTTGATGTATCTTCTCATTCTGAATACAAGTGCTACTGTGGCTTATGATCCTATCTGTTGGGATGTTTTATCTATCTGACTCAATTAACTGCTTCTTGGGGGAAGTGCCTACATATAATACTTTTAGGTTTCCCCAGAGTCCACTAGGTGGTATGGGAATATAGTAAAGCTAAATATAAAGCTCCCTTAGGTAGAGGGAAGTAGATAGAGCATTTGATTTTGAGTTCAAATCCAGCCTTAGGTACTTACTAGCTGTTTGACCTTAGGCAAGTCACCTAACCTCTGTTTGCCTCAGTTTTTTCATCTATGAAAAGAAAATAATAATAGCACTTCCTTCCCAGGCAATTTCAAGGATCAAATGAAGAAATCTTTGTAAAAACTCTTAGCACCAAGTCTGGCATATGAGAAGCTCTATATAAATGCTAGGTATTATTGTCATTATTAATAATTATTATTATCTCCTTCTGTCTTTATATTTTCAGCATCTAACAAAGTACCTGGCACAGAAGAGATTCTTATTAAATGTTTGCTGGATTAGCTTGAATTGAATGTATGAAGTGGATTCAGTAAACATCTAATATAGGAGGGAGCAACTAGACTGCTCAGTGGAAAGAATGCAAGGCTTAGAATCTGGGAAGTTCTATCTTCCTAAGTACAAATCTGGCCTCAGACACTTACTGGCTTTGTGACCCTGGGCAAGTCATTTAACCTTGTTTGCCAAAAATAAATAAATAGATAAAATAAATATTTAATTGATGATTATATGGAATGCTATTGAAAGAAATATAATCTTCAACAGGTGTGTGTGTGTGGATGTTTGTGTGTATGATACAAAATAAGCTCTGAAAAAAGTTGACTGACAAAATTTCTATTTCTTTAGGGTTTTAGATGGTGAGTGCCTTATGGTTGGCAAAGCAAAGTCACGGTATTATTTATGCCTATTTTTCTCAAGGCTATCACTAAAATATGTCCATTCTCAAAGATGTTATCATACATTTGGAGGAAAACACTCAATGCCATCTTTTGAGAAGAATAAGAATTCATTTTTCAGATTTTGCAAAGTAGTTGTTTTGTGTTTCTCTGAAAGTGCTGGGAACTCCCCTCATTATTTTCCTGGCTTCTTTGCCTTTGGCTAAAATCAAGTGTAATGTTTGTTCTTGTGGGTTTTAACCACTGATGTGTCCTCAGGCCAAGGACTATGTACTTAGGCTGAGTGTACATGAAAAAGCATTAGCTCCCTTTTTGATGGTAGTTTTTAGAGGCTTAATTGAAGTCCCAACTCTGCTTTGATTCTATTTTTGTACAAACCACGACAGGTAGGTGGCCTATAAAGAGTTTAAGAGAGGCCTTTCACTGTCCTGTCTGCAGTACTCTGTAAACTCCAATATTTCATTGGTTATCACTCCCTTCTTCCCCATTCCATTCTGACTCTTTAAATCCATGGCATTTAATGTGGTACTAAGCACATAGTAAGCTCTCAAAGGAAAATGGAAAAATGGGCGTCAACTGTCATGCAAGAAGTAGAAGTATTCCAAGTGGAGCTCCTCTGTCTCTAGGACCACGATATTGTTGTCAGTCCTTCATTTTGAAGAAGACCAATGACATCATGAGGTCTTGGCCTCATCAAATGCTGCAGCATGCCAAGAAGGTAGCAAACATCTCCTGTTGGAATTATATGAGAGGACACAAGATCTGAAAGGAAAAGGTTCATTGGTGTCTCCCAAAAGTGGAGAATTTAGAATTTGCTCTAGCTGATGGTGCCCACTTCATTTCCCCTAAGTGTGTTGAAGATGTCAAAAAACTGAGTGCCCCATCCACTAAAATACAGTTGAGAGCAATTTTGGGAACAACAGAATTTTGCAGGCAACAGATTCCTTGCTATGGGGAAATCACCAAACCCCTTACAGCATTGACAAAAGATGTAGTCATTGAACCACTTAGGTTGGAGGCAGAACACCTAGCAGCACTTACTAAATTAAAACAGACTATCCTGCCTGTCCCTTCTGGGCATCCCGGATTACAACAAATCATTTACTCTACATGTATATAAACAGAGAGGATTAGCTTCAAGTGTTTTAACCCAAGCTTTAAGAACTGTTCAACATCCAATTGCATATTATTCAGCTCAGCTAGACTCAGTGCTTCAGGAACATAACCATGTCTTAGAGTCAGAGCTGTAATAGCTTTGCTATTAAAAAAATCTGCAAATTTAGTATTGGGATGACCACTAACAATAATGTGTCCTCATGAAGTTGAAGCATTGTTGCTAAAGCATAGAACACAGGCATTCTCTGACCAAAGACTTACAAGATATGAAATACCTTTATAAGGCACTGAAAACATCACTCTATTTTTTCCCTTTTTAAAGATTAATTATTTAATTAATTTAGAATATTTTCCATAGTTACATGATTTGTGTTCTTTCCCACCCCACCTTCCACCCCCCATCCCAAAGCCAATGAGCAATTCCACTGGCTTTTAAATGTGTCATTGATCAAGACCTATTTCCATATAATTAACATTTGCACTAGAGTGATCATTTAGGGTCTATATCCCTATCATATCCCCACTGACCTATGTGATCAAACTGTTGTTTTTCTTTTGTGTTTATACTCCCACAGTTCTTTCTCTGGATGAGGATAGCTTTCTTTCTCTTAAGTCCCTCAGAATTGTCCTGGATCATTATATTCCTGCTAGTAGAGAAGTCCATTATATTCGATTGTACCACATAGTATCAGTCTCTTCCTTTCACTCTGTATCACTTCCTGGAGGTTGTTCCAGTCTCCATGGAATTCCTCCACTTTATTATTCCTTTTAGCACAATAGTATTCCATCAGCAACATATACCATAATTTGTTCAGCCATTCCCCAATTGATGGGCATCCCCTCGTTTTCCAATTTTTGGCCACCACAAAGAGCGCAGCTATGAATATTCTTGTACATGTCTTTTTCTCCATTATCTCTTTGGGGAACAGACCCAGCAGTGCTATGGCTGGATCAAAGGGTAGACATTCTTTTAGCACCCTTTGGGCATAGTCCCAATTTGCCCTACAGAAAGGTTGGATCAATTCACAACTCCACTAGCAAAGTATTAATGTCCCAATTTTGCCATATCCCCTCCAAAATTTATTACTTTCCTTTGCTATCATATTACTCAATCTGCTAGGTGTGAGGTGGAATCCCGGAGTTGTTTTCATTTTCATTTCTCTAATTACAAGATATTTAGAACACTTTTTCATGTGTTTATTGATAGTTTTGATTTCTTTATCTGAAAACTGCCTATTCAGAAAACTTCACTTTAAAACACTGCATAGCATTCACCCCTTCCACCTTGCTTCTAGATTTGCCAGTCACAGGAGGACCACCATGTCAGAAAAACCTCATGATAAACTCTTGGACACTCCTTTGGAAAATTCAGATCTAGTTTTGTTTACAGATTGTTCTTTCTTTATGAGAGATGGTATAAGTTATACTGGAGTAGCTGTAGTCACAGAATTTGCCACTCTGTGGACAGCTTCACTGCCATCAAATATAAGTGCTCAAGATACAGCATTAATATATTTGAAACATGCCTGTGTAATCACAAGAGATAAGAAAGCTACAGTCTATACTGACTTGAGATATGCCTTTGGAATATGTCATGCTGTTGTTATGTTTTGGCTTCTAAGGGGATTTTTAACATCACCTGGAAAAAGTATCACAAATGTTAAAATCATCAATGAGGTTCTTTCTGCTTTCCAACTACCTTAATCCCAATAAATTAAGAAAATCTCTTTAACATAGGTGATATCTTGACTTGGAGTTGAATTGGACTGAATTGAGATAGAGTTGGGCAGTCATCAGCCTCACTGTCTTCCAAATTCATCCAAGTCCAGTGGTTAAGACAAAACTCAGGACTGGTGAATGACTACCATAGATGAAAGAATTTAGAGTTGAAAAGAATCTTAGAAATCATCTAGTCCAATCCACTCTTTTAATAGGCTAGGAAACTAAGGTCATAGCAGGTGACATGACATAACTCAAGGTCAAACCAATAATCTCTTTGGACAAACTGAAATATTTGAAAATGTTAACATTAAATTCTTTCTTGAATCTCAGTATTCTCAAGTTCTCAGTGGCTGAGATGATTTGATAGAATGCAAAGGCCTTGGCTCTTGTTCTAACTCCTTCATTAGTCATATAACTTTGGGTAAGTCACTTAACTTTCTTTGGGTCTCAGTGTCCTCATCTAAAACAATGTGTTTAGATTACATAATTTCCAAGGTCCCTTCAGCTGTAATATCCTATTATTCCTAGCTCATTATAAGCATACAAAGTTATTGAAAATAATTAAGTTAAAATTCTCAATAGTAATATCCAAAATTTGAGACCAAAAATTATTGCAGAAAGAAGGATGGCAATGGATAGATATCTCTGGCTGTGTCTACTTTTTGTTTGTTTGATTTTTTTAAACCCTTACCTTCCATCTTGGAGTCAATACTGTGTATCGGTTCCACGGCAGAAGAATGGTAAGGGCTAGGCAGTGGGGGTTAAGTGACTTGCCCAGGGTCACACAGCTGGGAAGTGTCTGAGGCCAGATTTGAACCTAGGACCTCCAGTCTCTAGGCCTGACTCTCAATCCACTGAGCTACCCAGTTGCCCCCATGGCTGGGTCTACTTTGAACAAAGCTTCTCAGACTTAAACACACCTAGGAGAGAGAAAAGAGAGCATCTAGTCATTCCTCAACAGTTTTCTATATTGATCATAGAAGCCACCAAAAAAGAGAAGTGAACCAAGATAGAACAAAGCCAAAAAGCTCTTCTATCCCCCTGAGGCAGAAGAAAATGAGCAAAAGTGACTTCATTAGTCTTGTGTCTTCATGTCCTACAAAATCTTTCCACTTAAGTCAAGACCAGTGCTGTATCCAAGCCTATTCAATTTTGTCCTCTTGACAAACCTATTCTATGTTTTATCAAATACAAAGCTTAGAAGTGGTATCTATTCTTTCCCAAGGAAAGAATTTTGACTACTCTAATAATCCTTAATAAACCTCATAAAAATAATATTTTATTATTAGAGATATAATTACACTACAGAGTAAGGGAATAATTGCATCTTTGTCTTTCTGGAATCTATGTCCAACAAACAGTCCCCAACACAGTAAAGGTGTGAAAAATGTTCATTGTGTAATTGATTGGATGATTGCCCTGTTCAGCACAGTTAAGGAGAAGAAAATAAATACATAGTAAGAATCCAAGATAAATATGTGAATAAGAGTTAAATAGCTTTTGTTATACCCTGGTATTGACTCCAATTATATATATAAAAGAAGTTATCTAATTCAACCTCTTCATTTTACACATTAGGAAAGTGAGGAATAAGGAAGTCAAATAACTTATTCAAGGTCACTCAATAAGTAGCAGAGCCAAGAATTTTAATTTAATTTCAGATTTTTAGACTATAATTCTAGTACTCTTTCCCCATATCAGGATAAGGTTGTCATCAATTATTCACTGCTCTTTGCAGATCCTATTAGCGTCAGAGTCTTCCTCCTCAGCTGAATCCTTTATATTTAGAAATCTTTGGCAACGTTATAATAAATAGTGGACATAGTTGTCTTCTAACACTTTAGAATAGGAAGACAATATCCAATAAAGCCAATGTTTAAGGGATTAAGGAAGAGCATTGTGTCATGAATCCTCAATTTAAAAATTATTCCTTCCTTATAAAAATTAGCGTATATTTCCACTGATACCCAGATTTTGCAGTGCTTGGAATATACTCACTATAGTGCTCTATACTGGAAGGACTAGTAGGTCATAAGCCAGGTGGAGCTCACAGCTAGGAAAGGTTAGGGAGGCATCAAATTCCATTTGGGGTAGATGGATATATCAAACTTGAGTAGCGCTATAATGCTAAAGGACTATAGTACAAGTCCCTCAGGGAGGAATAAGAAACAGGAGACAGAGGAGGTAATTTTGACTGATTGTAGGCTAAAGTATAAACTCTTTATTTTTTCTATTATATGTCTTATAAGCTGTCCTTGTTAGCCTGAATCCTTGCAAGGAAGTGGAGACTCATTTTCTCTTTATGTAGACACAAAATATAAATATTCAGAAATATATTCTGATTTGATATTTCTGAGGGAAATTCTGGGTAGGATTATGAGTCAAGTATGGATTTGTTTGAGGAATATACATGACTGAGGGTGGTTAGATAGTGCAGAGGATAAGAGCATTGGGCTTGGAATCAGGACTCTGCTTCATGAGTTCAAATCCAGCCTCAGATACTTATTAGGTGTGTGACCCTGGACAAGTCATGTGACCATTTTTGCCTCAGTTTCCTCATCTATAAAATGAGCTGTAGAAGGAAATAGCAAAACACTTTAGTATCTTTGGCAAATTCCAAAATGAGGCCGTGAAAAGTCATATACAACTCAAATGACTGAACAACACCAGACAAGATTAAATACCATTCCTGTAAATGTAGAACTTTGATTGTGGGTGATTTGGCACAAGTGTTGATCCCTGATCCCTGTGGCCATTAAAAGGTCATATTGCTATGGGTATGATTGTAATGTCCAGTTCTGGTTCTGATTCCATGGAGGACACACACATATTAATGCAATACACAAAAGGTACATTTATTGACCAAACTATAGCTTGGGGAACAGCCCTAAAAGAGAGCTGGCCCTGAGTCTAGGGCTTGCAGGCTTTTTATACACTTTTAGGGTAAGGAAGTACAGAGGAATTCCTGGGGTGGGGGTGGGGGTGAACAGAAACTCCTTGGGCTGGGGTCTTTATCTGTTCCTGACATATGTCAGGAGGGGGAGGGACAAGAACTCATGGAGTCAGGGTCTTTATGGCTCCTTTTAACATATGGTCTGGCCAGTCAGGTCAGTGAACCCTGAGATAATATATCTTTGTGAAACCTGGGATAACATATCCTTGTGAAAACTTGGGATAACATATCCTTGTGAAACCACATAACTAAGGAAATGTCAACTTTAGTTCTTGGGGCAAGGGGCCCATTAGGGGTTCATCTGGAAGGCAAGTTCCCATGATATCAGTATGTTTCTTCATTCCCCACTTCTTTTAGGACAATGAGTAATCTTACTCATGGGTACGGTGTTCTCATAGGGGCATAGATGTCATTTAGGGGCAGGTATTGCTACCTTAGGACCATGAGTTGGACTGTTTTAGTGCACTCCTTTACAAAGCCACAAGTCCACACAGTATGTTTCTTCATGATGAATTAATTTATATTCATTCTAAAATAGTGTCTGGGTGGCTCTTTTCAAAATACATACTTGTAAACAAATAAAATCTTAGCATTAGGAGGACCTGGAAGGTAATTTTAAAAAATCATTGAAGAAGGTCCCCTTAGGACCATAAAGTTGACTTGATTTGTACAAGGCCAAACAATTAATTTTTTATGATTGTTGCTCATATATAATATTCTGACCACAAAATAACTTGTTAGTTTATCAGATTTTAATAGTCTCTCATTCTTTAAGTTGAATGCTATTGAAAATGTGGGGTTAATGACTTCTCAGTTACAAAGAATACAACTATGAACATGTAGATTTAGCTAAATGAAACTGATTTTTTTTTTAAGAATAAAGGTTCCAATGCCTTCTCTATTTAGGTTAGAAATTTGGAAAATACAGAAATCATGTAGTCTGTCTGCATTTTGAACCTGAAAAATTGACTATAGCTATAATTTTATTTTATGTAGAGCCAATCAAAATCTTGTTAACTTTAGTCCTGAAAATATCGTAGGGATCAAAGGCTGAGATAATAAGGATCGAAGGATTTAGAGCTGGAAGAAAACTTGTTGATTATTTCATCCAATAGTCATTTTACAGACTGTATTGATGAGAAAGCAAGTGGAGGTGGCCAGAGATCCAGATTTGTCATTAGGAAAGTCTGGGTTCAATTTGTAACTGATAAATGTTGGATAGGTGGTTTAGATGGAATGACCTCATCTTTCAGTGACCTAGTCCCCATTCTAAAAGGATAAGTTACAGGATGGGTGCCCATCTGTACTGGCAGAGGGACTTGCCTCCTCAAGGAAAATGAAAACTGAAAACTATAGTCCAAACCAAAAACACAGATAATGAAAATTAGATTCAGGGAAATTTAGGGACTTGTTCAATACCACACAAGTAATATGCAGGTGGGATTCATATTTCAATGGATGGAATGTGCAAGGGAAAAATTAAATTATTAAAAAGTGGACAGGAGCAGCACAGTGGATAGAACATCAGAGGATCTGTGTTCAAAACTGACCTCAGACATTTCCTAGTTGTGTGACCCTGAACAAGTCACTTAACCCCAATTGCCTAATCCTTAATGTTCATCTGCCTTAGAATGGATACAAATTCTAAGACAGAAGGTAAGGATTAAAAAAAAAAAAAGAACCAGCAGAGATAGGGATGTGTGTTGAATTTAGGTGATGTAAGAACAAAAGATAATAATAATAATAATAATAATAACAAACCATTAAATATAAATTGAAAGAAACTAAGGCTTTTAGAGATAGAGGGGAAAGAGTATATTCCAAGTATAGAACAAATAGCATGAGCAAAGGTATGTTGGCAGAGAAAGAATGCTGAGTTTAGAGAGTGACAAATCTGGTCTATCAGGAACATAAAATGAGTGAAGAGGACTAATGTGAAATACAAACGAATGGGTTGGAGGCAGCTGGGTGGCTCCATGAATTAAGAGCAGGACCTAGAGAGAGGAGGTCCTAGGTTCAAATGTGACCGCAGACACTTTCTAGGTAAGTGACCCTGGACAAGTCATTTAACCCCCTTTGTCCAGCTCTTACCATTCTTCTGCCTTGGAACCAATACACAGTATTGATTTTAAGATGGAAGATAAGAGTTAAAAAAAAAAAGAATGAATGAGTGAATGGGTCAAAGTCAGAACACAACAATTTGAATACCAAATTGAGAAGTAGGAACTTTATCCTAGGGGAATGAGGAGTCACTGATGATTATAGACCAGGAAAGAGACAAGATCAAATCCTCTGCTTTTGGCAGATTATTCTTGGGGGGAAGGAGGAGGGGTTATGTTTTAAGTTTTCTTAAAATGAGGGTGGTCATTTGTTTTGGAAAGACCTTGAATGCTTTCCTGAGCCATGTGGGCAAATAAAAAGGTAAACCATCTTCAACACATTACAAAAGAGCCCTTGGCAAAGGAAAAGTCCAAAGTCCAATAGTACCTAAGCAGTGGGCAAAGCTTTGCAGCCAGGTCTAATACTTGGCCTTTTCACAATGACAAGGAAACCATATAAAAAAGCAGAGATCCTATTCACCATTCCCATTCCCATTGTACACCAGAATGACTGAGGGTAATCAACAAGGCTCTAAGATGACTGGACCTTCCCAATGCCCCACGCATCCTCCATCTATGCCATCCACAGTAAAGGCTCTGTGGATCCTTTTCCCCTGCTGTCAGGGGAGGGCTTGCCTTCACCACAGATGGGAAAGTTGGAGCTGAATGAATTGAGTGAAGCAAAACAGGGGTCTGGATAGGTGAGGCTTTCACCCTGGCCACTACTTTTACCATCTGCCCAATGATGCTTTTGATTTACAGTGTGACTGGACTATATTTCAATGACTTCTTGTACTTCACCCTATCTACAGTCCTAAGTAGGTTGCTCGACACTGAATTTGCCCAAGATATCTCATCTCAAAAAAAGTTAGAAATCCTTTTGATGCCACCCCCTTTTGTTTATTGCCACTGGGATAATTCATAGGTTTGATTAATATAAATGGCAATCAAAGAACTAGTTGATGTAAAGATAAAAGTTTGGTAATGTAAAGAAAAAGTCCTCAAAACTTTCTTTTTTCCTTTTGTTTTATCTGCCTTCTAGAAGATGTAAGCAGTAAATGTTCATATCTGACCAATTGCCTTGTTTCGTTTTTCTAGAGAATGTGTTAATTGCAGACTTCTGGCTTCATTTGCCCATTAATAGGCCAGCAGTGATTCACAGTCTGAAAATGAGGATAGGTTTATTTGCTTTTTCATAGTCATTGGAATGATCTTTTTTCTTTGTCTAAATCACAATCCTGCCCTAAAGTAGCTATTATGGAGGCTATTTTCTGCCACAGGCAATGAGAATGTCAGAAAAGGATTCCAAGGACTCCATCATGCGGAGAGCCTCGTGAACCAGAGGTTTCACAGTTGTTTAGAACCCAACATACACACTTCACCGGATGTGGAATAGCACTGTTGATTAAATGTTACAATATTGCTAATATCCCATGGTTTGGAAACACTTGTTCACCCAGATTGTGAACAGACTAGAATTCGAGGCCAAAAGACTACAGCTTGAACATATTAGTATTTGAAACTTGGTGTACTGAAATCATTCACTAGCTGCCTTATCTTCCAAATCCTCACTTGGGAACTGATGACAGTTATGGGTCTCTGCAGATTCCCTCCAAGAACCATGCTCGAGGTAACTAGTCCAGCCTAGTAGTGTGACAGCATGGCCACTCACGATTTCCTCTGCTCTCAAGAATCAATAAGACCTGCAGAAGAGAAATAAAAAATGCTCAGTGGAGTTGATCAAGCCCAGTTAGTGCATTTTCCAAAGACTAGCAAAGTGCCAAAGGGGAAACCAGTTGACAGCATGGTTCACAGAAGGTACAGTGCAGTCTGGAGTAGAACTTCTATGCCAAAGGAAAACGCTGCCAACCTTTTTTTTTCTTCTATTTTTATTACACACATCTGGCAATCAACAGACTCATAATTCTTCTCCTTAATACAATTCTCATGACATAAGCTGACTAACCACATGAAACCTAATCGAGAAAACAACGGTTGTCAACAGCAACAAATACCGTTGTTGCATCACTGAGTAAACCACATACTTTTCTTCATGCAGATGGAACTTTAGACTATGACTAGAATAAGAATGGCTCTACTCTGAATTAGATATCTACTGGAAAAGCTGATATGAATATCCTGGAAAGATATGGCAGGGAGGTACTTTAAATGATTTAAATGATTACAAAACTTAGTTATGATCATCTATTTCCCCATAATAAGTATCATACCATGTTTTATCTGTTGGTTGTTCTCATAACTGGTTATTCATAGAGTAAGAAAATTTGGGTTTGCTAATAAAAGATTGCAAATACTTCATATATGTTCATCACATTTGTTATAATTGAAGAATCAAGGGATTGTTTACAGATGAGGAAACTGAGGCAGACAGAGGTCAAATGCTTTGCCCAGGGTTATGCATCTAGTGTGTGAGGTCAAATTTGAACTGAGGTCTTTGAGATTCCAAGGGCATCATTCTATCCACTGTGCCACCTAGTTTTACTTTGATACCAGGAAAACAAAACAAAAAGCTTCCTAACAATTAAAGCTGTTCAAATGTAAAGCAAACTATCAAACAAAAGACTGGATTTCCCCCATTAGTGTAGTTTTTTTTTAAATAGAAATTGAATGAACATACATTTTATATGTTATAGTAGGGTTCGCGCTTGTGTACGAGTTGGGATATATGATAGCTAGGTATTTTCTAATTCTCAAATTCTGTGATTTTGTGGAATTCTAAAAGCAATCCTCTGAACATCACCACTGATGCCAACATCTATGTTCATGAGCTAATCCATTTTTCGACCAGTATTTCAAAATGCATTGTATAACATTATTAACTACAAGAAGTAAACACAATTCCCTGCAACTAATGAATTCATTAATTAAATAAAAATGAATTAATTAAATAGATGAAATAAAAGGGTATTTTTGATGCTGTGCAGTCCTTGGCTTCTAAGTACTGGGGCACGTTTTCACCCTTTGTCTTCCCACATGATATACTGAATTGGTATTTGCCAATACCTGTCTCATAAGAAATACACTATTTTCAAAATCAGCAGCATCAAGAATTTCAGAGTTGGAAAATCTTCAGAGGGACTGTCTTGTCCAATCAATACATGATAAGGATTCTTCTTTACAATAAATCTTTCAGGTGGTTATTCAGCTAATCCTTAAAAGCCTGTAAGTGAATCCGATATCAGAAATTGAAATCCATCAAGCCATCAAAGAACTGCCTAAGAAAAAATCCCCAGGGCCTGATGGATTCACCAGTGAATTCTATCAAACATTCAGAGAACAGTTAACTCCAATATTATACAAACTATTTGACATAATAAGCAAAGAGGGAGTCCTACCAAACTCCTTTTATGACACAAGCATGGTACTAATTCCAAAGCCAGGCAGGCCAAAAACAGAGAAAGAAAACTATAGGCCAATCTCCCTAATGAATATAGATGCAAAAATCTTAAATAGGATACTAGCAAAAAGACTCCAGCAAGTGATTAGAAGGGTCATCCACCATGATCAAGTAGGATTCATACCAAGGATGCAGGGCTGGTTCAACATTAGGAAAACTATCCACATAATTGACCACATCAACAAGCAAACCAACAAGAATCACATGATTATCTCAATAGATGCAGAAAAAGCCTTTGATAAAATACAACACCCATTCCTACTAAAAACACTAGAAAGCATAGGAATAGAAGGGTCATTCCTAAAAATAATAAACAGTATATATCTAAAACCATCAGCTAATATCATCTGCAATGGGGATAAACTAAATCCATTCCCATTAAGATCAGGAGTGAAACAAGGATGCCCATTATCACCTCTATTATTTGACATTGTATTAGAAACACTAGCAGTAGCAATTAGAGAAGAAAAAGAAATTGAAGGCATCAAAATAGGCAAGGAGGAGACCAAATTATCACTCTTTGCAGATGACATGATGGTCTACTTAAAGAATCCTAGAGACTCAACCAAAAAGCTAATTGAAATAATCAACAACTTTAGCAAAGTTGCAGGATACAAAATAAACCCACATAAGTCATCAGCATTTCTATATAATTCCAACACAGCTCAGCAGCAAGAACTAGAAAGAGAAATCCCATTCAAAATTACCCAAGACAAAATAAAATACTTAGGAATCTATCTCCCGAGACAAACACAGGATCTATATGAACACAACTACAAAACACTTTGCACACAACTAAAACTTGACTTGAACAATTGGAAGAACATTAACTGCTCATGGGTAGGACGAGCCAATATAATAAAAATGACCATCCTACCCAAACTCATCTATCTATTTAGTGCCATACCCATGGAACTTCCAAAATTTTTTTTTACTGATTTAGAAAAAAACATATCAAAGTTCATTTGGAAGAACAAAAGATCAAGGATATCCAGGGAATTAATGAAAAAAAATACAAAGGAAGGGGGTCTTGCAGTCCCAGATCTCAGACTATATTATAAAGCAGCGGTCATCAAAACAATTTGGTACTGGCTAAGAGACAGAAAGGAGGATCAGTGGAATAGACTGGGGGCAAGCAACCTCAGCAAGACAGTATATGACAAACCCAAAGATCCCAGCTTTTGGGACAAAAATCCACTATTTCATAAAAACTGTTGGGAAAATTGGAGGACAGTGTGGGAAAGATTAGGCTTAGATCAACACCTCACACCCTACACCAAGATAAATTCAAAATGGATGAATGACTTGAACATAAAGAAGGAAACTATAAGAAAATTAGGCGAACACAGAATAGTATACATGTCAGACCTTTGGGAAGGGAAATACTTCAAAACCAAGCAAGAATTAGAAAGAATTACAAAATGCAAAATAAATAATCTGGATTACATCAAATTAAAAAGTTTTTGTACAAACAAAACCAATGTAACCAAAATCAGAAGGGTAGCAACAAATTGGGAAACAATCTTCATAAAAACCTCTGACAAGGGTTTAATTACTAAAATTTATAAAGAACTAAATCAATTGTACAAAAAATCAAGCCATTCTCCAATTGACAAATGGGCAAGGGACATGAACAGGCAATTCTCAGCCAAAGAAATCAAAACTATTAATAAGCACATGAAAAAGTGCTCTACATCTCTTATAATCAGAGAGATGCAAATCAAAACAACTCTGAGGTATCATCTCACACCTAGCAGATTGGCTAACATGACAGCTATGCAAAGTAACGAATGCTAGAGGGGATGTGGCAAAGTGGGGACATTAATTCATTGCTGGTGGAGTTGTGAAATGATCCAACCATTCTGGAGGGCAATTTGGAACTATGTCCAAAGGGCGATAAAAGACTGTCTGCCCTTTGATCCAGCCATAGCACTGCTGGGCTTGTACCCCAAAGAGATAATGGACAAAAAGACTTGTACAAAAATATTCATAGCTGCGCTCTTTGTGGTGGCCAAAAATTGGAAAATGAGGGGATGCCCCTCAATTGGGGAATGGCTGAACAAATTGTGGTATATGTTGGTGATGGAATACTATTGTGCTAAAAGGAATAATAAAGTGGAGAAGTTCCATGGAGACTGGAACAACCTCCAGGAAGTAATGCAGAGTGAGAGGAGCAGAACCAGGAAAACATTGTACACAGAGACTGATACATTGTGGTACAATCGAAGGTGATGGACTTCTCCATTAGTATCAATGCAATCCCTGAACAATCTGCAGGGATCTAAAAAAAAAAAATATAATACTACCCACAAGCAGAGGATAAACTGTGGGAGTAAAAACACCGCTGAAAAGCAACTGCTTGACTACAGGGTTGGAGGAGATAAGACTGAGGAGAGACTCTAAATGAACACTATAATGCAAACTCCAACAATAGGGAAATGGGTTCGAGTCAAGAACACATGTGATAACCAGTGGAATCATGCGTCGGCTATGGGAGAGGGAAAGGTGGGGGGGGGGAGGGGAGGAAAAGAAAACGATCTTTGTTTCCAGTTAATAATGTATGAAAACGACCAAATAAAATAATATTAAAATTTTAAAAAAAAAGCCTGTAAGTGAAAAATGAGAGGAACCATTCCCTCCACAACTCACCCACTTTGGGATAGCACTAATTGTGAGGAAATGAGGTTTTTGCTTTGGCTTGCTTGTTTGTTTTGCTTTTTTTCCCTTGACAACAAACCAAAAGTTGCCTCTTTACAACTTCTGCTGGTTTCTCCTAGTTCTGCCTTCTGGGATCAAGCAGAACAAAACTAACCCAACTTTCATATGATAGACCATAAAATATTTGAAGGCAGCTGATCCTGACCCGACCTCTTCCTTTTGTCAAGAGGTATACTTCCTTTGATGTAGGGAGCAGTCATCTCACTTCTATCCCCCAAATAACTGACTTCTTTACCTAAAGTATGTCTATAGCTTCTTTGTTATTTTTAGACTTAAGCAGTTGCCTGGAGTCTAAGAAACTCAGTGAACTGTAGTCATGTAGTCTTGTCAGCCTTGAGATCTGATCCCAGGTCTCCCTTGCTCTGAGGCCAGTGTTCCATCCATTACCCCATGCTGTCGCCTCTATCATTACTTGCAGGGAATTGTGTTTACTTCTTGTAGTTAATAACATTATACAATGAATTTTGAAATACTGGTCGAAAATGGATTAGTTCATGAACATAGATGTTGGCATCAGATTTACCACAAAAACAGGTTTTTTAAAGACTCGGGTTTCAACCTGCTTCATTCTGTGTCCTTCTCTAAATCCCTCAGCCAGGTCTCATAAGATTTATATTACCTTCTATTTCCCTTTCAGTCAAGAAGAACTGGTTAGATGGAAGCATATATGTCATTCTGTCTATTTAAAATATTGTTTATGCATATTTTGGTCCTAGGTAATTAATCCATTAATGACCGATTTAGACTGATTTCCCCTTATAAACATGAACAAAATTAAATCCCTTGAAATGATTTTGGGGAACCTTATCAAAAGACAGAATCATAGAATTTGAAATATAAAAGCTTTTCAATTCATACCTGAAAAAGAATACCCCTTACAACACACTTAACAAATGACTGTACACAAATCTAGCCTCAGACACTTCCTAGCTATATGACCGTGGGCAAGTCACTTAACCTTGATTGCCTAGCCCTTGCCTCTCTTCTTTCTTAGAATTAACACAAAAGCAGAAAGGAAGATGGTTTTGATTTTTTTGTTTTTATGATTATCCAGTCTCAACTTGAAAATGTCCAATAAGAGGGAACCCCCTACCTCCTAAAAGAGCTTTTACCTTTAGAATTTTTTTTTCTGATAAAAAGCTGGTTTTTACATCTTCACTGATTTATTGTTCCTGGTTTCTCCCACTGGGCCAAACAGAACAAGTCTATTTCTTCTTGTGAGTGAGTACCTTTCCTTGTCCCTTACTGTGACTAATGGGAGTCAATTACCACATATTTTCTTAAAACTCCAGAACTATAATTTCTCTGTTCTAATTCTTCTCTTCTTCCCTTTGGCAGTAAGTCTCTATGTGCTTAAAGGAGTCATTTTGTGGTTTTCACTTTTAGTAGACTGTTAAGACAGGCTAACTTTTCAACTAGTGTCTCCAGTAATGGCATTAAACTACCACATTGCATTTTCCCACATAAAGGAAATACTCACATGCCAACTTCTTGCTTAGTCTCTAATAAGATGTAAATTTCAGTGGTCTCTAATATCCCAATCATTTCTAAAATTCTTATTATATTCTCCATTTCATGTGAACAAAAATACCCAGAACAGAACAATATGAATAACGTAAGGACAACACAGTGTTTGCCACATAGTAGATGTTTAATAAAATCTTGCTAAATGATTATTTGATTGATAAGGAATGAGACTTGGGCTTGAGGGGGGGAATGCTAAAATTTTAGCCCAGGGAAAAGAAGAATTGGTACTATTCAAGAGTAAATGACATGATACTGTTAGAATACTGGTCAATAGCCTTTCCCCCTTGAACTGAAGAAATAGGAAGAACAGATATAAGTTTTAGACAAAGAGGTCAAGTTAAACAAGTATTTGGTAACCTAACCAAGGATTGCTAAAAGAGCATATAGACTCGATTCTATCTACTTCTGGCTTGGCAACTGTATGGTATAGCAGATAGAGCATTGGACTAGGCGTCAGAAAGACCAGAGTTCAAATCTGGCCTCAGACACTTATTAACTGGGTAATTATAGAAAAGTCAATTCACCCTATTTGCCTCAGTTTCTTCATCTACAAAATGAGCTGGAGAAGGCAGTGGCAAACCATATAGGAGTTTTGCTAAGAAAACCCCAGATGGGGTCATGAATAGTTGGACAAAACTGAACAACAACCCTGGCATTCTCCCTATGCTTAAATACCCACCTTATATGCCATTCCTTCACAAATCCTCCTCCTGCTCTGGCCTGTTGGAAGTGTTGCCACCTCTTTAAAATTCTCCTGGAGTATTTTTTTTTTTGCTTGTCTCTCCATTATACATTCCCTGTGTGGTATTCCCTTTAGAGTCATTTGGGTACTGATACTACCTCCCCTATTGGATCATTAGCTACTCAAGGCAAAGAAGGGTATCTTCTTGATCTTTTTAATGGCTTTAAGGACCCAACACAACTTTGACCATTCATAAATATTTATTGAATCTGTTGTTGGAACATGACTGGTTTAGGAAGCTTATTCTGGAATCTCCAACTCTTACTCTGCTTCTGTCTCGATGGCTGATTTATTGCATTCCTGCAGATAACATTGTTTTTGGCTTTCCAGATTTATACACTCAGATTGGCACATTATAAACAGTGTCAAGAGTCAAAGAAGGATAACTAGAAAGGAACTTTGAGGTTATCTAGTCTATCTTCCTTCTTTTTGAGATGTGGAAACGTAGAGGATCAGAGAGATGAGATATGCCCAATATTACACCTGTAGTAACAAGAGAATCAAGTTTCAACCCAAGTCCTCATAATGGAAAGCCAAATTTCCTTCTTTGACAACACCCAGCTTTCCTTTTTCAATCAAATTCTACCTTTGGTTTTTATTACCAAACAATAAATCGCCACTTAGTCTTAGGAAGTGCTTACAGTATCATAGATTTTAGAGCTGGAAGGGACTCGAGGATCATCTTGTCTAACTTCTTCATTTATCTTTCAGATGAAAAAACTGAAACCTAGCAAGGCTAGTGTCAACATGGAATCTAGGAACCCCAAACTTGTGGCCTAGTGGAATCTGGTGAATCCCAAGTTTCAGGACTAGCTTATACATTGGAGACCCCAAAGTTTGTAGTTTTCCCTTTTCCCTTTTCCCATGGGAATGAATCTATCCTGAACTGCTCTCCTGAGATTCCCTTCAGGGTATATTCTCATGGGAAAAGGGAACAAGTACAAATTTTGGGGTCTCCATCCTATAAGCTAGTCCTAAAACTTGGGGTTCACCAGATTCCACTAGGCCACAAGTTTGGGGTTCCTAGATTCCATGTTGATACAAGTAAGTGTCAGAGCCCAAGACTTGAGCCCAAGTATTTTGTGTACTAATTGAGTACTCTGTCTACTATACCGGGTGGTATTTGTAAGTATGTTAGAGGAACTTTTTTCTTAAAAAATGGTTCTAATGAAGTCACAGATATGGTCAGTTAAGTTTGTGCAAAGAAAAATACTTCTACAGAATTCATGTATAGCTACCTCATTTGGAGATGGGGGGAGGGATAGACAAGGAGCTTACACTTGATTTGTCCTTTATATAAATTCACACATTTAGAGACATCCCCGTCGAAAATGTTCGTACAGGTTATTTGTGCCCAACCTGTGATAGAGCCTTCTGAGCTAGTATTGGTCTGATCAGTCACCTTTGGACATACCATATGCACTTTGACTCCAGCATTGTATGTCATTTTGGTCTTCTTCAAGTATGAAGCAGAACAACCTTATATCTTGTTTGTACATAATTATATGCATGCTGTCTCTTCCATTAGACTATGAGCTCCTTGAGAGAGCGACTGTTTATGTTTGAGTTTTATCTTTCTTTATATTTTCAATGTTTAGCACCATGCCTAGAACATAATAGATACTTAATAAATACAGGTTGACAGTCAACACACTAGCAGAACTTAATGATGACAATTTTATTAATGCAATAATAATTGTATTTCATGAATATAATAATATTTAATAATATAATTTGATAGTGAGTAATAACTAACAAGATAATTTAATAATTCATAACATCTCAAGAGATTTCACTGAGAAAATGGAGTCATCTTAGAATCCAAAGGATATTATTGACACAGGAATATTTGTTTTGTTTTGTTTTTCTCTGAAGTCCTCTTTGGCTATAAGATACCTGGCCACATAAAATAAATAGAAAGCCAAAATGGACTCTACGCTCAATGGCAAAGTAAACACAGGCTTTATGGGGGCATACGGTCCAGGTCTAGATGGCACATCTTAGGAAGAGTACCAATAAACTAAAGAGAATTAGGCGAGTTGGACCAGGGTGGGGTTTTATGAGAACCAGTTGACGAAATTGGAGATATTTGAACAATTGAAGAAAATTAGTGAGTTACATCATGACTCCTTTTAAGAAGTCAAAGGATTGTCTTGTGGAAAAGGAATTGGATTAATTTGGTTTGACTCCAGGATGGAAAAAAATAAACAGTTACAGTTAGAAATTACTAAGAAATAAATGTATCTTTGATATAAGGAAACACTTCCTAGCAATTAAAGCTAGCCAAAGGAAGAATGGGGCTGCTTCAGGAGGTGGGAGTTCTTTTCACTTTAGATCTTCCAGCATGAGACAGATGACCATTTTTCTAGTTTATTGTAGAGGGGATTCTTGTTCAAGTGTGAATGAATTTGCAGGTCTCTGAGTCTAATTTGGATTCTTCCTCTCTGTCTTTTTCAAGCCATTCTTATTCTTTGCATTTTTCCATATCCTGTAGATTTTATATAAATTTTATATAAATAATTGGGGCACCAAGCATAGAAGCAGGATGTGATCATATATATATATATATATTTTTTTTTTTAAACCCTTACTTTCCGTCTTGGAGTCAATACTGAGTATTGGCTCCAAGGCAGAAGAGTGGTAAGGGCTAGGCAATGGGGGTCAAGTGACTTGCCCAGGGTCACACAACTGGGAAGTGTCTGAGGTGATCATATATATTTTTAAATAAAAACTTCTGTGATAATAGAATCCTATAAAATATTTCCAGTTATTTGCTGATTCAGTGCAGAGGATATTTCATACATGATGTTAACTATCAAAAGATGCTTTTATTGAGGAAACTGAGGCATAGAGAAAGTGCATAATTTGCCAAGTTCACATTGGTAGGAAGTAGAAGAGGCAGGATTCCAGGTCTGGACTCTCAGCAAGGCTTCTTTCCTGGCACTCTCCAACTCAAAATAAAGAAAGATTACTATATAACTGGAACACCATGTCTTTCTCTTCTGTGGCAAGAGCTATATATTTCCCAACTCTTTCTCTCCTTCTCTCTTCCTTTCTCTTTATTGGGTTCCCTTGAATATTGTTCTCCACATTACCAGGAGAGGAAGCATTCATTGAAGCTCTAGTGTTTCTGTTGAGGAAATATTTTACAACAAATTATAGTTTTGCCAATGAAAAAAAGACCTCTCTAAGCTACATTGTTATTAATGGATTATGCATCTCCAAACAAAAGTCATTTATTTTACATTACAATTTCTTTCTTTTTATTTTATTTTTTACTTAACAAGCATTTATTTTCTCTACATCCCTTCATGCCCCAAATTTGAAAGGAAAAGAAAAGAAAAACAAAATCCTGGTAATAAATATGAATAGTTAAACGACAATAACAAAAAATCTTATATTGTCCAAGTCCAAAAATGCATGTCTTGTTCTACACCTTGGATAGGTGTAGGAAATACTTATTATCATTTCTCTGAAATAATGGATGTTCAGTGCACTAAAGTTTTTCAAAAATTTTTGACTTCATAATGTCATTGTATAAATTGAACTCTTGGTTCTTCTCATTTTTTTCTGCATCAGTTCATAAAATTATTTCCAGGTTCCTCTACACCCATTTCTTTCATCATTTTCCTTGGCATAATAATAAATTATTTGTTCCGTCATTCTTAATTTTCAGTTCTTTGCATTACAAAAAGAGCTACTTTAACATATTCTCTCCACTGTAACCAGAGTAACTTCCATGCTAGGAGTTTTCAACTTAAGGTTCATGAAATAGTTTTTTTTTTAATTTTTTGGTAATTATATTTCAATATGAGTAGCTTCTTTTATAATCTTATTTTTAATATATTAAAAAATTTTCTAAAAGGTCTATAAACTTCACCTGATTTCCAAAGGGGTTTATTACATACACAAAAGTTCAATATATACTTTATTATAATTTCCAGTCAAATCATAGTACTTTGGATGGAAGAATGTTTAACCATCTTCTCATATTTACAAATAATAGAAAAATAATCATTATGAAGATAATGAAGTGAAAAAAATATTCCTGCAATCTGATCTCAAGTAAAACTCTAATGTATAATGTTCTTCTAAGCTTAGTCACATAACTGGTTCTCAACTTTCTCCTACCCCCATTGGAATGCTCATTATATGATCAAAAATGAGGAAAATCATGTCATACAGGTCAAATTCCATCATGAGATTCTCCAAATGACTGAGCAAATTATTTTGTTACACTCTATTTGAATTCTGTGAAATACTGCTTCAAATGTGTGAGCACTGGTCAGAATTTAAGAAACCTTTATTATGTAAGCATTTTTTTTCAATTCAGTGAAGTGTTAGAACTACTAGCCATTTAATTAATGGAGAAAGGGGCAATGAGTTGTCAAGCACCAGCTTTGGATATGATAGTCTTTTATTTTTTAATTAAAATGTTTATTTAATTAATTAATTCTGAATATTTTTCACGGTTACATGATTCATGTTCTTTCCCTCCCCTACTCATTCCCCACCCCCCATACCTGGCATGTAATTCCACTGGGTTTTACATGTGTTGTTGATCAAGATTTGGATATGATAGAAGGAAAAGTACTTTCTTTTTCTTAGATCTATTCAAAAGGTAACAAAATTGGAAGAGGACATCACATCAGGGTTTTCCATCCTAAATATAAAAAAGGACAAGAAAAGCAAAAAAGACTAATGGAGGAAAGCATGCTTTCCCACTTTTTTCTAAAATTTTCTAAATCTAAAAGAAACCCCATTGTGATAACCCATATATATGTATAGACATATGTATGTCACAACTAGTGAAGTGAAGACTCCATGGAATGGTGATTGAGAGAATCACATGAACAAAATAGCAATTTTAGTATGAAAGTCAATTATTTTTATCGAAAACAATTTCCCCCTGTATTTTGTAGAAAGAAAGGTTATCCCATAACATGAAAGAATATCTTTGTAACAAATATTCAGAGTCTAACAATCATTCCAGCGTTGGTCATTTCAAAATAGATGTCTCTCTGTGCTGTCGGCGATTTGATCCATCTACCTCTGTCAGATTCCTGAGGCAGATACTACAATCTTCTCCAGTCACTGTCTGCCCATTTCTTATAATTCTCTGTATAAGTTCCTCCTTTGCTTTTTTCATATTCTACCTTACATTGTATTTAGTTTTATATCACTGTCTTCTCCTCACTTATTAGATGCTAAGATCATTCGTTCAAGGTCTGGTGGTTTTCATCTCTATTCCTGATGCAGAGGAGAATGCCTTATATGAAGAGTAGATAATTTTTTTTTAAGTTTAATTAAATTGAATAATGGCATTCCATACCTGAGATTCTATCCTGGTATTCTTGGGAATTCTAACCCTACAGGACCTAAGGTGCTTTCAAAAATGGATGTTGTGTGTGAATTTGTATCTCCCTTTAGTTAGGTTAGTTCCTTTAGAACATCTACATGAGATATGTCCTGCCCTTGCATTCCTGCTGTAAGAGGAATCTGTGCTGTTGGTGTCTCAGGTGAGACAAGGTGATGAGAAATGATCTGAGCTATTTCATTTACCAAGGGAAAAGGTTGCTAATGACAATTACTTCCAGACTAAGCTAACTAGGCTTTTATATTAGCAAATAGTTCTGAAGCATCCCCATTCATTACTGCCAAAGAAAGAGGGCAGAGAAGCAGATGGTCCATTCTCAAATGCAGCCTTGAAATTGAAAGGAGAGGAGACTGGTGTAATTGTTTTGAAATTCCATACAGTACTTTTTTATTGCTTGAAAACACAATATCTCAAATAATTTGTTGAATGTTTGAGATCTAGATCCCCAAGATTCAACAAAAGCAACTTACATATTGATTAAGGTCACACATTTAGTTTTTTGTTCTTCTCCCCCCATTCCTTATTACTCTGTAATATTTTGCAAAAATATATCATATCTGTATTTTCATTACTTATTCATCTGCTTACATGTTGTTTCTAGCTAGTGGAACATAAGCTCTTTGAGAATAGGTATAATGCCTGTTTTGCCCTAACACAGTTCCATGTGTTCTTGCTTATTGAATTCAATTAAGCTGAATTATATTCCTATTTTTGGTTCCAGTTTTTTAAAAAAAGCTTCCTAACAACTAGAGCTGTCAAGAAATACAATGTCTTACTAATGTACTTTTTGTTTTTAAATAAAAGGCATTTGGTGAGAAAACTTTAAAAAGTAGAACGAGGTGATTTGTTGTGGTTCAGTCATTTTTCAGTTGTGTCCAACTCCTTGTGACCCAGTTAGGAATTTTTTTTTGGGGGGGGGCAAAGACAGTGGAATGGTTTGCCATTTCATTTTCCACCTCATTTTACTGATAAGGAAACTGAGGCAAATGAGGTTAAGTGATTTGCCCAGGGTATATAACCATGAATTCTCTACCATAATTATTGACAAGCAAGGGTAAATTACCACTCATTGGAGATGTGGAAGACAGAATTAGTCATTTAGGTAGGAATTGGCTAGATGACCTCTGAAGGTCTTTTTCCACTCAAAGTCTTTAATTAGTAGTTTATTTCAATCAGGTTTTTCTCCCTCTAACATAATCACCGTCTCTGAAAGAATTATACCTTTTATTTCCACAAGAATGTCTAAATGTCAAGTTCTCATTTCACAGCAGGTGAGTTTTTCACCAAATCTCTCCAAATCATATGTTGTGATACATATGTGTACCTCATTTGGAGGAATTAAATTTGAATTCTCACTATATTTGAAGTTGAAAGCTAAATAGTTTGCATTCAGTCTCACAAATGTGTAGATCTCTTCAACTTCTAAATCAGTTACATTAATTAGCAAAGGATTACCTTCTGAATGTACTGCTTTTAAAAGTAAATTGAATATGCCTGTAAACACAAACTAAAAATGCATTAGTACCTGTGCACCAAATAGAAATCAAGGTAAAAATCTTATCGATCAATTTCATGTAAATTTCATGAAGATGTAGATTTTGAAAATTCCTTTTTTGGACCTTTTCTTGACTGCATTTGGGCAGAAAACCTCAAGTGAATGAATAATACACAGTTACTGGTACTTGGTTTGACTGAGAATAAAAGGCTTTTTTGGTGTGCTAGAACTGGATTGAACTTGAACTACAATGTAGGAGAGAAGCCTTAAAGATTGAGCTATTCAAATAATGATAAATCTGTTTGAAAGCATTCCAGAAGGGAAGGTTGCCCCAGACAAAATTATGTTTCTTTTAAAAGTGCTTCTTTGACCTTCTCTAGCATAATCCTGTTTGGTGGGCAGCCCTCTCTCAATGCACAGTTCTCCTAGATGCCTAAAGGCTCATGGGGATCCCACTCTGCTTCCCAGTCTGGCTCCATCCTCTTCCCTCTGGAGTTTTCTTACTTCAGTTCCAGATCAGAATTTACCTGGACTGTGTCCCATTCCCTTAAGGCCCAGTGTGAAGTGGCTGGCTAATCTGATCAACTAAATGTGCTAAACTGTTAATGGGTCATAATGGGTTGTTTGCATTTTAACCAAAGCCTCTGGAGACACAGACTCTTAACTCAAAGGAATTTGTTTCTTGTATTACATTTATTTTAATTTTGTTTTCAAGGAACAGGAATTTATTGCCACCTTTTCCCCCTCCCAGAGAGGGCAAAAACAAAAACTCTTGGGCCAAATATGCATAATCAAGCAGAGCAGATTCCACATTGGCAAGTTTATCATCTGTTTGTCAAAAGTGTTCTTCCTCATTGGATCTCTGAAATTGTGCCTGGTCTTTGCAATCCGACAGTGGGAACATCAGGAAAGTCATGTCAGGAAAAATAGGCATTTCATCACTGCCCTCAACTCACAACAGAGGCTGAGGCTGCTGAGCACAATTTTGGACGAGCCTCATATGAAGGATCTAGGTTACTCTGTGAATTCACATAAACTCAGCTGACATGTGCTTAATTGACTCCATGTCAAAATAATTGTTTTGCCTTGGGAATGACTTTCTCTAGAGTTCTTTGATCTAGAATTACAGCCATCATATGTTGGGGGGAACTGTTCCCTAATAAAAGGAAACTCAGTGGTACCATGAATTTGTGATAAACATCTATAATTTCCTCTTGATGAATAACTACAAAACCAGTTGAGCTTCCATCATGTGAAGAATAAAAGGTCAACTGGATGCCATCATAGAAGTGAAATCCAAACTCTAAGGTACCTCAGAACCTAAATAGTTCAGCCCCCTTGTTTTACAGATAAGGAAACTGAGGCTTGGGGAAGTTAAGTGGAGATTGTGGACACCATGATTTTATTGGACAACGGTATGTAACATTTTGCTAATTAATGAATTCAAACAAACCTTGGGATATTATGTACCCCAAGGAAAAGTTATACTAGAAAATGGTTGGCATCTTCTTTATTTCCTTTCCGTCAGGAAAATGTTAGAACAAAGAACAATTGTCACTACTGAGGTCAGGAAATCTTTGATTGGCCTGAGATGACACTTGGGCTCAAACCCCTTTCCTGAATTTGACCCTTTCCCACCTTTTACTCTACTTTACTTTTCCATACTTTTACTCCCAATAGAACTAAGCCAACCCCTTCTTTCTCCCTATGCCTTGCACCTTCTTTGACTTGCAGGACTGGAGAGGTGGTACTCTCCCTTGAACAGGGCATACTGCTTTGCTTGTACTTGGGAGTAGCCAGGTAGCACATGAGGAATAAGCAGATATTTTATCTTCTGTTGACTAGGCAAGGCCAACAGTGCCCAGATGTTCTGCCCACTCAAAGGATCTCCATGATCTAAAAGATAATATTCCAATTAAAATGAAGCAAAGGTCAAAAACTACTGTCTACAGGACAGGTGATAACAGCAAATGCCTTCCCAAGGTTCCATCCAGCCTTACAGTGACAAAGGAGGGATTTTCAGGCTCTTCTTGGCTGTGACTTTACCTGACATAGGCCAGGAGAGGGGAAAAAATGTTCCAATTTAAGCCATTCAGTAAGGTTTTTTTTTTCCAGGTAATAGAATAAACACACTATGTTTATATTGCCTTTTATTACTATATCCTCCATAATGCTAGTTGTTGTTCAAACCAAATCTTGACTTCCTGTTTCTGAAGAGATTTTCACAATATGTTGATTGGAGCCCAGAATAAAGCATATGCTTAAGCAGGTTTTATCTTTCCATTAAAATAAATTAAACTTGAGAGTATTCCTTGTACATAAAAAATGTAGTTTTGACATAAATCAAGGCAAATTGGATTTTTTTTAAAATATAGCCTAGACATTTTTCATTTCTGATGACAGCTTTTTGCTGATAACAGCTATCTCCTGATTAATCAAATTAAATAGTACTTCAGGGACTAGTATTGACTTCTCTTTCTTCCTCATCATGGATAGCTAGTCACCAAGTCCTGCTAATCGTGCCTTTGTAATGTCTGTCACATACACACTTTCCTTTCCTTTTCAGGACCACTACTAGCACCTTAGTTCAGCCTTCTTTACTTTATTATTCCTTGAATCTTAAAATGGGTTTCTAAATAATTTCCTAAAGCCTCTTTCCATTCCATACCCTACACAGCTCTGAAAAATCAATTTGTCTGACGTACTCACTCTCAGAGCCCCTCTCCCCAAAACTCTTCATTGGCTCTTCGTTTCCTGAAGATAAGTCCCCTGGGCAGCTAGATAACCCAGTGGGTGATGAGCCAGCCCTAGAGAAGGGAGGTCCTCAACTATGGCCTCAGATACTTCCTAGCTATGGGACCCACTTAACCCCCATTACCTAGACCTTAAAGCTCTTCTGTATTGGAGCTCATACACAGTGTTGATTCTAAGATAGAAGGCAGTGCTTTCTGCCTTTTATCCTGCTCACGATAAGCAGAAAGCAGAAAGCATAAAAATAGTCTCAATATCTGAATATTAGTGTTAAAACTTCCATAATCTCATCCTTCAAGAATGCAAAGATAATTCCTAATTTTAGGGAGGACATATGATTGTGCTGGAATACTACTGTTCCATAAGAAGCAATGAGCAGGCTAATTAAAAAACAAAACAAAACCCTGACAAGAACTACATGTAATTTTGAAATTAATACACACAAAAATAATGAAATGAGTAGAACCAAGGCAACATTATACACAGCTACACAATTAAAAGTGTATAGGATAAATCGTGATTGTTAGACTTAATTTGAACATGTCATTCTCCCAGATGGATATCTTCTGGGATGTGGGGAGATGGGGAGGAGCTGGGACACTAGTTGGGGAAAAAAATAGGTAGGAGGGTAGGAAAAATGATGGCTAGCCCTTGTTTTGAAGCTAAAAATCTAGTATTCTGTGCCTCTCCAAAGTTTTCTCCAGACTAAGTAAACATCCTCTTCCACCAATCTAATCTAAGCACTGCACATCGTCTTCCTTTTGCTCACTCTTCTCCTGTACCCTAGAATTCCCTCTATTTAGAATTCACTCTCCCGGACCAGTTCTGCTTGTCTATGATTCACCTTACCTTACCTGATAGGTCTTATTCAGGCCCCACTTATTCAGTGAAGTTGTCCCCAACTGACTTGTGGCTCTTAATGAGCAATGTTCCCACTTCAGCACTGCTGTAGAATTTGTTGATTATGCCAATCATTTGCTACTTTTTCTCCACTACCTGGTTTTCTTTTCTATCTTATTAGATAGATATGTATATATATAAATATAATTATATATTTCTATCTAATTATAGTCTGATCAAATGAGATACTTTTTGTAAAGTGCTTAGCACAAGCTCTGGAACATAGTAGGAATTTATATTACTTATTCCTTCCCTCCTTGTCATGACTTATATACATATACATGTATGTAAGGACATACATGTATAGATATGGATATATATGCGTGTATATGTCTATTATGGATTTATTTCATCAAGAATCTAAGAGCAATGAGAAACATGTTATGGAACATTTAGACATATCAGCTTGCCTTGCTCAGGATAAAGGATGTACCAACATCAGCCAAAATAACTAACATGAAATCATTGTAGCATGTGAACCAATATCTGTGGCAAGCAATGAATTGGTGGAGAGATATAATGAAGATTTTGACCAGATCCTTTGTCCAAATCAAGTCCACATGTCATTTGGTGACTTCAAAATGAAGACTGACATTGGGGAAGGTGGTAAAAGCTGAAAGTATGCTTCATGGTGAAGAAGTAGGAGGCTGAAGAATTGTTTATTTCTAAGAAGTCTCAGACCTACATATCATGAACATTCACATCAAAAAGAGAGCTAGGGGTGAGGATTGCAGTGAGCTGGATAGAGCAACACAAAACAAGGAATTGAATGATATCTAAACAGGTACTGACTTAGGAATCATTTTGGAATCAGTTGGTGTTTTCTTATCATTGCCTGATTTTTTTAATAGAGCCTGGACAGTTTTCATTTCTGATGATAGCTTTTGCTGATGACAGCTACCTCCAAATTAATCAAAGTATGTAATACTTTGGGGAATAATATTGACTTTTTATTATAATATTGTTGACTTTTAAGGTTAAATCAAAAGTCAAAATCATTACAAAATAATAAGAAAAGACAATGGGGAGAAAATTATATTCTATAGGATTTCAAAATTTTTGCCTCAATCTATTCATATAAATGAGTAATTGGTCCTAAAAAGAAGCCACTGAGTTCAGTAGGCAGGATTGATTGATGAGGAAGAGCATACCAGTTAAAAGTGACATTCAGAAAAAACGTCCAGAGAGAAGAGATAGAGTATCTTATTCATGGAACATCCAGGAGGCAGTGTGACTTGATCTAGTAATATGTGGTAGGTAGTATGGCTTAAGAAAACTGGAAAGGTGGGGACTAGATTCTGAAGGGATTTGAATTCCAAACAGTATTTTGTATTTGATCCTGGAGGCAACAGGAAGCCTACTAGGGTTTACTGACTTGGAGGAGAGAGGTGACATGATTAGAAAAGTTACTCTAATGGATGAATGGAAAATGCATAAGAAAAGAGAAAGATTTGAGGCAGGTAGGTCCACCTATCACATTAGTCTAGAATTGAGATGATGAGGACCTACACTAGCAAAGTGGCAGTGGCAGATGAGAGAGGAGGATGAATTCAAGAGATGTTGCAAAGGTAAAATTGACATGCCTTGACCACAGAATAGATGTGGGGAATGGGAGGTAGGAATGAGTCTAGAATGACACTTAGGTGGCAAAACTGAGGGCCTGGGAGGATAGTATTGCTTTCTAGAGCAATAGAGAAAGTAGGAGGGGGGTTAAGATTTAGAGAGGAAGATAGTGAGTTCCATTTTGGAAATGTTGGTTTTATGATGTCTATTATATGTCTGGTTTGAGAAATCTGAAAATAATTTGGAGATGCAAGATTGGAAGTCAGCACGCCATTTTGGGCAGGATAGGTAGATTCAAGAATCATCAGCATAGTGATGAGCAATATGTATAATGCCTTAAAAAGTTGTCCAGAGCACTAAAATGTTAAATGACTTGTCCAGATTTAGTTGCATAGATAGTGTGTGTCAAAGACATGATCACTCCTGATTTAGCCTTTTATCCTCTGCATGCAGACTCCCTGACCACAATGCCTTGGTACTCAAAAGTACTGAAATCAAAATAGAGAAAAGCATTTTGAGGAATGTAGATGAAAGACTCTTGGGAATGTTACTTAAAATTATCCTTATCTTCAGGCATAGGCTTCATATTTGGTTTCCATAGCTTTGCAAAGTCAAAATTGATGTGGTCCCCGGCATGATTTTATCTAAGGATGGTAAGTAGATATTTGAGTGTATTTGTCTATCTGTGATGATTTTTTTCATAGGGAATTGTCTTCCCTAGATCTGAGCCTTATATAGCTCAATGAATGTACCAAGCTCATTTGAACATTCTTAGGAAGGTTCTTGCTAGTGCCAGACCTAGAATCAGGAAGACTTGAGTTCAAATATGGCCTCAGACACTAGCCATGCAACCCCTGGACAAGTCCTTCTTTTGATTGATAGATAGGTCTCCATTTTCTTGCATCTTGGTTTCCAAGTCCTCTCCTTGCCTCTACTATATTAACCCTGTTTGCCTCAGTTTCCTCCTTTATAAAATGAGTCAGAGAAGGAAATAGTAAATGATTCCAGGATCTTTGTTAAGAATGCAAATGGGGTCACAAAGAGATGAGCATGGGAAACAGTTGAACAACAACAACAAAAAAGAGGGGAGGAAGGTCTCTGTTTTGGACAAAAGAGTCAGCATGCAATAATGGTTTCATTACTTTCTACAGGAAACCTTTCATTAAGTGGGAATACTCTATAAATATTTGTAATGTAAAAATCAAAACATAACAGTAAAACAATTAAAAATAGAGATAAATTAAAGAAAAAATCTCCACCATTTGGAACAATGAGTCAGACAGACTGAAACAATTGAAAAAAAAAAACAGGAAGGTGAATTTACTGGAAAAGAATGAATATGGTGAGTTTCAAAGCCACAAATAAAAAAAAAAAAGAGATTATCTGATTTCTTTTTAATTATTCCCACCACCTTCTAATAATTATGAAAATGGAGAGCTGATTGCAAAAGAAGGACACCTGGAAATGAGCTGGGTTTTCCCTCTTTTTCCAGACTCTAAACCACCAAGATTGTTCTGAGCCTTGGCTTTCCATGAAAAATCAATTGCCCAAAACACAAGTATTATTGATTTTGAGTGGCCTAAGACAAGAAAAGCAATAAAAAAGCATTAAGGAAAACTTTAACATAGTTCAGAAATGTTACTGTCTGCTCCCAGCGTGGGTGACTTTGTCAAAGTGTTTCGCCCACTTCCAAATTTCCACTTGTTAAAACCTAAGGCCTTATTTGGCTGTCACTTAGGAGCACGGTGTTTTTCAGACAAGTACCTAATTTTAACAAGATTATATGAAATAGAAAAATATAAGGCTGATGGTAGAGTCTAATGGAAGCAGTTTCACTCCACTGGTTGCAGGATTCTCATGAAAATGACCAATCAGTCCCTTTCATAGAGTTGTTCCTCTTATCCTTACAACTTCTCTACTTACATTTTCTGCACCAGTGACTCATTCCTTTGGTTTTGCCATACCTCAGGGTGTTGCAAGTCACTTCGTGGGGTTGGGGATTTCACATAGTTCTCAAATCCAAATGAATTTTAATTCACAATGGCAGGTATCATTGAAGTTTGGAGAGTGGACCGATTAGAAACCAAGCCAAAGGTGACAGGTTTGGAGACTTGGTGAAGGTAGGAAGTCACCGTTCTGAATATTCAAGATGCCAAAGGCCATGTGACATTTGCAGAAGGACTTGTCTAGGGTTGTTCAAGTTGTTAGTATGGAGTCTCTAGGCAGAAGAACAGCTTTTTCCACTCTTGGGTTAGAGGAGAGGAGAGGAGAGTCAGTGTTTCAAAACATGTCTAGGATGATATTTACCAAGCAATGTGTAAGAAAGCTGGTGAGCTAAAAGTCTTGTTCTTTGTTCCTTTATTTTTGTTCCACACTCCCCTAGCTGCCAGTGGGCAGGCAGGCAGGAGGTCATGATGCTTGTGTTGCTTGGTTGGGTCTGTGGACCAGCTCTGAACAATGGTGAGACACAGCCTTGGGATGAATGGTTGAAGTTCAACAGCCAAGCTCAATCTAACGTCCTTAGAGAAGGAAGTGCCCAGAAATAGAAATCAGCACAATACAGATTTATCATTGTGTCTCAATAACATTTTTAAAAGAGCATTATGTTCTCAGTACCTGATTTTCTCTTGTTTTGTCCATTTTTTACACAGCAGTAAATTCTCAGTAAAAGAACTGTATAATGGAAAGCCTTTTAAAATAAGTTATTCTATTATATTGTTATAGTATATGCACACTATATCACATTAAGCTATCTACTATAATAATTGTGACTGATGGTAGAACTCTAATTTTTTTCTTATAATTTACAGAAAAGCAATGCGCGCTGATATTCATGGTTTGAAACCAATGTTAGCTATTATATTTATCCATTATCTTTTAGTGTTGCCATTTCTTAAATTATAATATTTGTAGTCGAGCATCTTTGCTGTATTAATTTCTGTGAGTCTTCCTTCCCATGCTTCTTCAGCTATCATTCGTTATGGCAGAGTGATATTACATACCTGCTCCAAAGTTTGTTTAGTCATTTTCTAATTAACAAGGAGAAAATTTGTTTCTAGCTTTTTGTTCCTGGGAATATTTGGAATCGATGTTTGTCTTCTAAAGGGCAATATAATTTAGTATGTCCAGTATGAGCCACCGAATCAGAAAGACCAGGGTACATTTCCTATGGCTTTGTGATCTGGGCAAGTGACTTGAGCTTTCTTTTCCATAGCCTATTTTCTGATACTATAAATTGACAAAGAGGTAGGGCATACATGGAATTACTTCACTGAAAGTTCTCTCTGGCATTGAAAGCATACGTCTGGTCCAAAAACAAATGTCTCTTCTAAAGTAGCTCATGTATTCAATTGTTTTTCAGTCATGTACAACTCTTCATGACTCTGGGGTTTTCTTGGCAAAAATGTTGGTGTGACTTGTCTTTTCCTTCTGCAGTTCATTTTACAGGTGAAGAAACTGAGGCAATGGGGGTTACATAATTTGTTCAGGGTCACACAGCTTGTAAGTATTTGAGGCCAGATTCTCCCTGACTCCAAGTTCAGAATTCTATCTATTATTATACTTAGCTGACCATTTAGTCTTAGTTTAGATAATTCAAATGAATATACACAGAAGCCTTTATAATGTGCATATAAAAACTAAGATAGTTTGTAGGAAGAGTCTATTATGAATATTCAATAATGCCCCATTTGCTAAGGGACAGATAGGTGGCACAGATTGAGAAGAATCATCTTCACAAGTTCAAATCTGGCTTTAGATACTTACCATGTACCTCTGGGCAAGTCAACTTAACCCTACTTACTCAGTTTCCTCATCTAAAAAATGAGCTAGAGGAGGAAAAGGTAAACCATTCCAGTATCTTTGACATGAAAACCCCAAGTGGAGTCAAAGACATTTGGACATGACTGAACAACTATATCAACAATAACTACTTGCTAAAACTGTATGGGTGGGATATTGGGAATTTATTTTTATCTCAGAGGGGCAAAAAGCATTCAGTTCATTTTGCTTCAACAAATATGGATGCTTTCTATGTGACAGGCACTATGATTGACATCTGAGGATATAAAGAGAAAAATGAGACAGTCCCTGTCCTCATAGAGCTACCATTCTATTGTAAGGGAAACAATGTGTGCACACATACAAAACAGATACAGAATAAGTACAAAATACTATTGTCGGGGGCAGAATTCCAGTGCTAAGGGTATATGAAAAGGTTCTCTACAGGCAGTGGCATCTGAGCTGTGCTTTCCTAGAAGCTAGGACTTCTTTGAGATGAAGATGAGGAGAGAAGGTATTTGAGGTATGGAGGAAAGTCTTCATAAAGACATAGGAGTGACATGGTCAGACCTTCACTTTTGGAATATTGATTTGGTAGTTGGTGGATAGAGCATTGAGTCTGACTCCTCTTCCTGAGTTCAAATCCAGCCTTAGATACTAAATAGCTATATGGCCCTGGGTAAGTCACTTCACCCTATTTGCCTCAGTTTCCTCATCTATAAAATAAGCTGGAGAAGGAAATGGCAAACTACTCAATATCTCTGCCAAGAAAACAACAGGTGAAGTCATGAAGAGTCAGATATGGTTGAAAAATGACTAAATAGTAACATAATTGGTGATGAAGATTTGGAAGAGATGAGGGTTTAATATGGCGATATAGGAGTCACGTGCAATAGGGCTGATATTTGAACTCCTGAAAGCAACTGAGACCACTAAGAGAGTATAGGGAGAAGAGAAGATCCAGGACAGAGAAGGTCGAGGAGCACACCCATGTAAAAGGGACTGGAACATGAACAATGACCCTACAAAGGATACTGTTAAAAGAGATTTTCTGATAGTTAATGAAACAATTGTCCAAGACAATTTGCCACAACCTGTTGTTTATCCTCACTCCTTGCTTTTGGACACACACTCTTCTCAGTTGGGAATGCATACTCTCAATTCTACTAATTCTTTTTTCTTTCCTCAACTTCCCTTACTAACTAATGTACCTGGCTTCCATTCCATTCCTCTACATTATCTTACCACTTGGCTATTTGGGATGTTTGCATAGTACTTTTCATTGTTTATATATTCTTCCCAAGTCACCCTTTTTTATTCCCATGTATTTATTAGTCTCTAGTAGGCAGCAAGTATTTTCAGGAAGAGGTGGTGTTAAGGAGGCCATGTTAACTCATTTGTTTCTGTGTTATAAAATTTGCTTTGTCCAAATTCTTGAAACAATGACAGTAAATCAAATTTTTATTTGATTTATTATAATTTTTGTAAAGCCACTTAGCTTGGTGTTCAGAAGCCTTACAGTGGTTCTTTTCATTTTTCCTTAAAGACTTTTGTTAATACCAATATGTAATTACATCAAAACCCATCTGTTTTGTGCTTTGGGATTTTGCATATTGGATTGTCAAAAGGCAGGTGCATCTGAATCCTTATATGGTCAACGTTTATACACTAGTTAATCAGTAAAAGCTAACTAACATTGATTCCTCCAGTTAGCAAGGTCTCCTGGTATCCTATTATTGCAGCTACTTTTAGAATACTAATTGGTCTTTTGCAAGGCTTTAATTGTGAACACTTGGATGAAAAGAAGAGTCAGGGAAGGTAGTGGAAATATCCAGTATTAGGAAGACTTAGGTTCAGTCCTAATAACTGTACTTAGAGTTTCTTTAGTGACCCTAGGCAAGTCACTTAACATCTCTGACCTTCAGCTTCCTCATCTGTATCACAGAAGAAGCATCTGAAAGCCCAAGTTTGAGTTCTGATTCAAATACTTCTTGGCTATTGCTCTGGGCAAATCACTTAACTTAGCTCAGCCTTAGTTCCCCCATCTGTAAAATGGGCATAACACCCACCTAACAGATTTGTTATGAGTTCATCAAAGATATGCAAAGTGTTTTTTTTTTAATTTTTATTTAGTCAATTTAGAACATTATTCCTTGGTTACAAGAATCATATTATTTCCCTCCCTCCCCTTCCCCCACTCTTCCTGAAGCCCACTCCTAATTTCATTGGGTATTACATGTGTCCTTGATCAGAACCTACTTCCATGTTGTTGGTGTTTGCATCAGGAGGTTCATTTAGAGTCTACATCCCCAATCATATCCCCTCACACCCATGTAATCAAGCAGTTGTTTTTCTTCTGTGTTTCTACTCCCACAGTTTTTCCTCTGAATGTGGATAGTGTTCTTTCTCATAGATCCCTCCAAGTTGTTTAGCATCACTGCATTGCCACTAATGGAGAAGTCCATTACATTTGATTGTACCACTGTGTATTAGTCTCTGTGTACATTGTTCTCCTGGTTCTGCTCCTCTCACTCTGCATCACTTCCTGGAGGTTGTTACAGTTCCCATGGATTTCCTCCACTTTATTATTCCTTTGAGCACAATAGTATTCCATCACCAACAGATACCACAATTTGTTCAGCTATTCCCCAATTGATGGGCATCCCCTCATTTTCCAACTTTTTTGCCACCACAAAGAGCGCAGCTATAAATATTCTTGTACATGTCTTTTTCCTTATTATGTCTTTGGGGTACAAACCCAGCAGTGCTATGGCTGGATCAAAGGGCAGACAGTCTTTTAGTGCCCTTTGGACATAGTTCCAGATTGCCCTCCAGAATGGTTGGATTAATTCACAACTCCACCAGCAATGAATTAATGTCCCGATTTTGCCACATCCCCTCCAGCATTCATTACTTTCCTTTGCTGTCATGTTAGCCAATCTGCTAGATGTGAGGTGGTACCTCAGAGTTGTTTGGATTTGCATCTCTCTAATTATAAGAGATTTAGAACACTTTTTCATGTGCTTATTTGTAGTTTTGATTTCTTTAACTGAAAATTGCCTATTCATGTCCCTTGCTCATTTATCAATTGGAGAATGGCTTGATTTTTTTGTACAATTGATTTAGCTCTATAAATTTGAGTAATTAGACTTTTGTCAGAGGTTTTTGTTATGAATATTGTTTCCCAATTTGTTGCTTCCCTTCTAATTTTGGTTACATTGGTTTTGTTTGTACAGAACCTTTTTAATTTGATGTAATCAAAATTATTTGTTTTACATTTTGTGACTCTTTCTAAGTCTTTTTTGGTTTTTGAATCTTTCCTTTCCCAAAGGTCTGCAAAGTGTTTTGTAAACCTTAAAGCACCATGCAATTGTTAGTTATTATTAACATTTCACAGGGTTGTTGTAATATGTGCAGACTTTTGAATGCTACATGTATGTAAAAAACTTTATCTTCAAAATGCTCATTATAAGACATATTAAAGGAAAAAAATGTTAACCTATCTTTGTAAGGCAATTGGGTAAATTCCAAAAGTTTCTTTTAAAAGCTTTTAAATGGTAAAATACCTTTCTTTAACAAAGATAAATCTGTAGTTTCATCTATGTGAATACTCCCTCTGATGGTACACATAACATCTCATCCACACCTTTTCACCCAGTTAAATTCTTGTCCATAACATCCCATAAATCTTTCACAAGTGCTCCACCCAACATTCAAGGCTCCAGTTCTTTTGTCATTTCAAAGTCTCTATTATCACCAGGATTCCCAAGGAGCATCTCTCTTCCAATCTTTAGTTCTCAATTTCACTGCTGCAATTGCTTTAAAGGGGTTCAAAGTTATATCATGAGGGATGATCCTAATCACTAACTTGAATTGTTATGGCATATTTTTGCCAGTACTAACATTCAGAGCTTAGGAATGCTTTCTTTCTCTTAAAGTGCCTGAAGCCAATTTTGAGGGAAAATATGAAAAGATAGATAAGGAATGATCATTCCTGGTGCCTGATTTCTTCATCACAGAAGAAAGCAGCCACCAACTCGATTCATTGTGACTTTTAAAAGAACTGATGGATAAACCGCATAAACAGGGACCCATTTGATCATCCTTTTAAAATCACCTCATAAAAAGAGTCATCGCCCCTGGGCAGTTTTTCCTCTTCAGGCAAAAGGGTAACAGAAACCAACTGGCAGACCATATTACCAGATTGTTTTGTCCTGAGCTTGGCCGGGGCCACGATCAGGCAAATTAGAGAAACCTGTAGCTGGACGGCGTCCTCTCTGTCTCATTTTAAAATGCTCTTTGCTTTCTCTGTCTAAGAAAGGAGAAAGAGACGGTTCTAATCTTCTAGGACTCATTGCAAGGTGACTAGCATGTGAGCACAGCCAGGCAGGGAAATGTTTGCCTTTTCTAAGGCAGTGCTTGTTTATTCTTCATGTGTTTCGTTTGTTTGGGGGCTTTTAAGGACCCAGAGAGACTGGTGGTCTTCTTTTAGGAACTGGAGGTGTACAGAGATGAAGAGATCTTGGCAGAAAGGAAGAACAAGTTCAAAGTTTCTCTTTCCTCTGAACTCAGAAATAAGCAAAGGGCTAGCAGAGCCAGACAAATGAACAGGCGTCTGATGATTAAGCCCTCCCTCCCCAGTACTTTTTATGTACATAAGTAGAAGTCGCTCAAGCAGCTGCAGCACAGTAGTTCCAATAGTTTAACAGGCAGCAGCTTTGTAGCTCTGACCAAAGCTGTGCTAACATAGTCAGTCACTTCCTTCCATGTTCATTTGCTAAGATAGCTAGCAAGTGATCTTTGGCAAGGGGACTGTGAGAGGGAGGTGTGGTAATGTTTAATAGGCTTCCGCGGTGCAGCACTTAAGCGTGCTTGCTTTAACCGATTTCCCTGGCAATCTCGGCGGAGAGATCGCAAGGCCACTCAGCCTAGCCACTCAGAATAACCTGTGCCTGGGTATCGGCTCCGTACGTTTGTCTAGAAGAGGCGCCAGGGCAAAGTGGGAGCACCCCGAGGGTTCCGGAGCGAGCTCCTGGGGCTGCAGCTGCCTCTGCTGCTGCCTGTTGCTCAAAGTTGACAGGAGGAAATGGCTCAACAGACCTCGAGCCCAGATACCTTGACTGTACCTGAAGCGGATAATCCGCATTGTGCAAATCCGTGGTTGAATGAGGATCTCGTGAAGTCCCTGAAGGAAAACCTGTTGCAGCACGAAAAGTCCAAGGTGTCCAGGAAGTCAGTGTCTCCCAAGCTGTCTCCAGTGATTTCTCCGAGAAATTCTCCCAGGCTCTTACGCAGGATGCTTCTGAATAGCAACATACCCAAACAGCGTCGTTTCACCGTGGCACATACATGGTAAGAGTTGCGTAGATTACGCGGAAGTGTTCCTGGGCGGCTCTCTCCCTCTTTGTTCTTTTCTCTCGGTGTGTGTGTGTGTGTGTGTGTGTGTGTGTGTGTGTGTGTGTGTGTGTGTGTGTTTTCCTGTACGTTCTCTCCATTATTATTCGCAGCTTGGAATTATCAAGGGACAGTGGTTATTTGAATAAATTTGTTAGAATCACACAGGTGTCTAAGTCAGGGCAGGAATCCCTTGGACGGTTATTCGGGATGTTTTAAGGGTAGGTTGATTCTTTGAAAGTTCATTTCCTTTTGCAAGTTCTTACAAGAAAATTGGATTCCAGAAGCCAAATAAGAATGCAGTTTCTCTTTTACACAGGCAGTGACTTTCCTTTGATTTCTTCCACATATTCACAAGCCTTGCCCTCCAGCTCCTGAAGCAGGAAAGGGAAAACACAGTGTAGCCGTATTATTTGAGATCTGTACTATTTGCTCTCTTAGTGACTAGGAAGAAATGTATCGTTATGTCCTCTGTGTGTGTGTGTGTGTGTGTGTGTGTAGGTCCACATACGTCCTTAGGAATTCAGTGTGAAACCACATAGTAGCTGAACGAGATGTTTAGCATAGCAGAGCCTCAGTAAGGTGAGCATGTGCCCATTCAAATGAAAAAGATTTTCTTTGGGGAACTGGGATTGTGGACAGATGAGGAGATCTTTGCAAAAGGAAAGATTTAGGTCAGTTTTTTCTGCCTTTTGTAATTAGCCAAAGACAAAGAGAACAAGACAAATGAAGACATCCAATGATTAAGGCAGTATGTTTAGGAAGTTGTGATCTTATCAAGGTAATTAACAGGAATGGGCCATAAAAGCAAATATTTTTCAACATTTCCTATAAGAATAGGAGTTTGAGACAAGAAGAAATGGGACCTGACCTTTGTATATGTGTTAGTTACCTGGAAGAAATGCACACACCTTTGTGTGTGTTTGCAGTGTAAGTATACAGACATGCACAAATTCTTTAACAATGGAGAACCCTAAATTTCTCATGGAGATTTCAGACTTTGCTCTTATGGCTGACCTTCTTTTGCATTTTGATTCTGTTTCCAAGGTTTTTTTTTTTATTTTTCACTCTTTTCATCATTTGTAAATTTAGAAAACAAAAAAAATAACAAATAACTTAAATCTTGTTGTAATGGCAGAGGCTTTTCACAAGAAGAGGGTCTCCCTTTGAGGAAAGGGAATATTTTGCTTTGATCATTAAGGAAAAGGTGTAGTGCTTTATTACATAGAAATATATTGATATGTATGACTTATATCACACCTTCAGATACATGGAATATAGAATTTATGTCAAATAACCAAAAGATCATCAATACTCTTCCAAAAAAAGATTTTTAAAAAAGACAACATGCAGCATACTGATGAGGAATTGTATTCAATTATTTTATTACTTTTTTATAATAACTATGTGACTTTTATAATAACTATGTGCGTTTATAAAAACTATGTGACTACAAGGTATAAATCAGAGAACAGACCTTTAAGCTATAACAAGAAATATCTATATTTAAAAATCCAAAATAGTGATGTTATCATACAAGGAAACATATCAGAAAGAAAGGAAGGTCAGAAGAAGGATGTTATGATGCTACCAAAGAAGTGGACATAATGCACTTGTGGAGTGAAATTCATGTTATCAATGAAATATATAGTATCTGGAACATTATAAGTGCTTAATGAATATTTACTGAGCAATGAGAAACCATTTTAGAGTCAGTGAAAAAGCACTTAGTTTGGAGAAAAGGAACATAAACTTACATCCAAGCTTGGCTATAATGTGACCTTGGTTAAGTCATTTAACCTCTCTAAGGCCTTAGTTTCTCCGTTTATAAAATAAGTGGTTTAGACTACATAATCTCCAAGGTCCTTTCCAGCTCTAAATTGTATAATCACCTGTCCATGTTGAGGGCAATTAAAAAGATTTCAATTTATTCACTTTTTTTCTTCCAAGAGGAAATGGAAAATAAGACTGATTCCTCTCTGGGTAATATGCACTATCATAGATAAATTTGTCAGGAACAAGTGCCTAAGGAAAAGAAGAGATGCCTGCTAGGGGAAAGTAAGAAAGAGAGAGATGAAATGGAATTGAAAACTAGTGGTTGTATAGCAAGGAGGCCAGATTGAATTGAAATAAAAATTGACTGGATTTTTAAAGTATCAGTATCAGATACTTCATTAAATCCATTTCTTTAAGTAAGTGAATGATCTTAGTTCTTTCAATGCTTAGTTTGAGTGACTTTGAGCAATCCAGAGTTCACCTTAAGGTTATCTGAAATTTCTAGACCCCTTGAGATGTAAGTTGGGCAGGAAATCTCATGAAAACAGTCTTTCTCTTGAAATTTCTGGCACTTCCTTTTCTGGTCCTGTTTGGAAAACTTCCAAGAGCAGTGTTTCTACCAATATTTCATTTAGGTTCATCTGGTCCCAAGCCAGAGGAGCAGAAAGATGGCATCAGAAATAAGAATGGGAATGGGGGGACAAGGAATGGAGAGGAAGATGGGGGTGTGGGGGGGTTTGGGGGGGGAAACAACAAAGGTATCTCATAGCCTCAGGAGGAATTCATTTCCCCAAGACATAAACATCTCTATCAAAAGAGAAAAGTTATCTTACATTTCAATATTTTAACCCTATTTAAGAATAGAAATCTTCTGAATAAAGAGCCTTCTGTAGTTTTTCTTTTTTCTAGTTGTATTTCCATTTGAAACATTAAACAAAGGGTAGGGGGCAGCAAGGTGGCTTAGTGGATAGAGAGCTGGGCCTGGAGGAAGGAGGTTCTGATTTCAAATTTGGCCTCAGACACATTCTGGTTGCATGATCCTGAGCAAGTTACTTGATAGCCCTTCCCTCTCTTCTGCCTTGGAACCAATACTTAGTATTGATTCTAGACAGAAGGGTTAGCACTTAAGAAAAAAAGGGAAAAGAAATATTATGAAGAAAAATATTGATTTCTTTAATTCCCACTTTTGAGTAGTTTTTTGTGAAGCTTCTTTCTCATTATGCTCCCACATAAATTCTCCACTCTAGTCAAATTGCTTATTTATCATTGAATAAAACCACTTCTATCTTAGGATCTTTGCCTGTTGTACTGTTGCCATGAGAATGCTCTCCCTGGCCAAAGGGAACTCAGGACCATCAGATCATAGATTAAGGCTGGAAAGGACATTCATGGCCCTCTAGTATAGTCCCACATTTTGTAAGTCAAGAAACTGAACCCCAGAGAGAAGAAGGCACTTGTTAAAGATGGCAAAGGCAGGAATTGGCAAAAGCAGGATTCCAACCTCAAATTTACTACATTTTCCACTGTGCCACATGGTCAATCAATGCTCTTCAAGGTTTAGCTCAACTGTCAGTTCTTCCATGAAGCCTTTTATTACCACCTTAGCTTCTCTTAGCTCATTGCACTCACCATAGACTGAATTCTTGTTTTTCACTGCCATGTTTCATCTTCCTATTAGATTTGATACAGAGAAGACAGAGATTAAACTGTGTACTTCTTCAGCTTCCCAGAAGTGCCTGGCTTAGAGTTCTATATAAAGCAGTTGCTCAAAAAATATCAGTTGGATAAGTGAATGAATAATCAAAGATGGCTTATTTCAGGGCCATCTCTATGGCGGCATGAGAGTAAGGGAGATTCGTGTATGCTCAAGGACTCAGTTCTCCTCCCACTTCTTTCCTATGAAAATATTGAAAGCCAAATTGAAATGATATCAAGGTCCTGTCTGCAGGCCTTTCCACAAACACCCTTTCAATCGATGCTTTACCTGAAAAGAACTAAAAAATTCTACTTTAGCACACAAAGTAATCCTCACCAATGAATAAAACTGTATTTTTATGGGATAATATATCCATTTTGTCAGGAATATAAATCCTTACTGCTGCATTGTTGGGAGTACGGTTTGGAATTCTTTCCCTCCCATACGTCCAGCAGTGAAACCAAGAACTTTTCTAGTTCTAAGCCACTGATTCCATCTCTAGTAGGATTCCAGATAGACAAGCAGAGAGGAGGTGGGGAAGGGACATTCCAGGGGAAAACGATGGGAAGCCAAGGACCTACTACAGCGTCAATTGGATTTCTAGGGATCATCACTTTGAGAAATAGTGGGAAACATGACAAAGACAAGAGAGTCCCTCTTTGGCTTCTTTAAGATGTTGACCAGGTTTTTTTGTTTGTTTGTTTTTGCTTCCATTTATTTGCTTTAAAAAAAAAAAAAGATGCTTATATAGGTGATAGGAGGAGATCTTGGGATCCCAAAGGGGCTAAATTATCTGCATTTCCAAGGAACAGCCAGACTTTCATGTTTAGGGTATTTTTCATAGATGGGAATATTGACAGACCTACAAGATGAAGAGATGTATAAAACTCCATTATTGGGCTATTTTACTGCTTTATCTACTGTAGGACAATTGATTACAGAAATATTGAGATTACCAATTGTAAATGAACCAATGAACTATAAATGAATGAGAATGAACTCTAGTCTATTGGGCAGATGATTCTCTCATAACTACTACCAGATGGAAGACAGCCTGAATCTTAACTGTGGTGATGAATGAGTTGAATGGATATAAAAATTAGCACCGTTTTCAGATATACTATACTTTGTAAAAATTTCCCATCTCTTTTTGGATGTTTTTATCTGTAACTAAATTATGTTATGTATCAAGTAATTAAATATTACTACTGGCACATCAAAAAATGTAAACTAATTTTCTAAAATAATTGTATTCAGTATATTACATATAGAATTATTCATTTTACATTACCCAAACCAGTTTTATATATAAAATAGAAACTGATTTATAAGAGAACCAAAAACATCTAAGTAAAACTCTCATTTAAACACAGAATCCAGACCTAGAAAAATGACATAATTATTTCTTTTCTTTTTTTTTAAACCCTTACCTTCTGTCTTGGAGCCAATACTATGTATTGGCTCCAAGGCAGAAGAGTGGTGAGGGCGAGGCAATGGGGGTCAAGTGACTTGCCCAGGGTCACACAGCTGGGAAGTGTCTGAGGCCAGATTTGAACCTAGGACTTCCTGGCTCCAGCCCTGGCTCTCAATCCACTGAGCTACCCAGCTGCCCCCCATAATTATTTCTATTAACTAAGTACAACATTGAATTGTTTTTACATAGCTGAAAGACTGCAAGTGACTTCTAAATTTTGGCAGTCTACGAGAAATGTCACATCCTCTCCCCCTCCTTATGGCTTTGAAATGGATTATGTGTCCAAAAAAGAGTTTTTGATACTTCACCTGTACAACTTCTCTTTTGTCTTTCCTTTATCCTCTCAGAAACCACTCCCAGAATGCACTACAGCAGCTCAGAGTTTCAGTGTCATTTAGTCATTTTCAAGTCATTTCTCCAGCTGTTATATCAGATTTAGCGCTGTGGCTCCCAAGTTCCTTATATTTGTACTGAATCACAGATGAATTTCACTTTCAAAACATGGCAATTGCTCTCTTTCTGTGTTCCTACCCTTGTAGTTCCTAGGTTGACCTCATGTACCATCCATCTATGTGCATCAGCCACAAACAAGCCTGCTTCCTCTTGATGGTGCTCTGTCCCCTACTGGAACTACAGATTCCCAAATCCAAGATCCTAGAGACATCCATTTAGGGCAGGAAGAGAGTTTCACGATCAGGAAACTAAGGGCCAAAAGTTTATTTGACTTCCTCAAATGCCAGGCTAAAGAACATGCATACAGTCAAGGTAGGCAGCAACAGTAATAACAACTAGCATTTACAAAGTTTTCAAAGCACTCTTAATTCTCCAATAGTCCTCTGAGGTAGGTGTCCCGGAGTCAGGAAAATCGACTCAAATTTGATCTCGGTCGTTTACTAGCTGTGTGACCCTGACCACTTAAGCTGCATCTGCCACAGTTTCTTCATCTGTCAAATGGGGATAATAATAGCATTTCTTAGGGATGATGTGAGGATCAAATGAGAGGAAATCTGTAAAAGTCCTTATCGTAGTGCCTTGCATATAATAAATACTCTATAAATGTTAGGTATCACTATAATTGCTGTTTAAAATGGAAATATTAATCACAACTACCTCACAGGATTGTTGAGAAGATCAAATGAGCTAATAATTGGAAAGTGCTTAGCACAGTGCCTGGCATATTGTGTTATATAAATGTTAGCTAATATTTTGAGATGCTATTATTATCCCCATTTTACGGTGAAAAAACTGAAGTTCAGTTGTGACTTTGTCAGAATTATAAAATTAGTAGGTGTCTGGGGCAAGGTTCAAACTGAGGTATTCCTGTTACCAGGGATAGCTACAGAGCACTTTAGATAATGGACTTGGCTTGGAATCAAGAATACTGAAGTTCAAATCCAGCTTCAGACACTAGCTGTGTGACCCTGGGCAAATCACTTAACTCCTATTTGACTTGATTGGAAAATGGGGACACACTGGAGAAAGAAATGACTATTCCAGTACCTGTGCCAAGAAAACCCCTCGGACAAGTCCGCGAGGTCACAAAGAGTCAGACATAACTGAACAATTGCTTATACCAAGTCCACTTTCTATCCACTTGAACCTAGGTAGATGATGAAGCAATATTCCAGAAGGGGTATTTCTAGAACTTCCTCTATCCTTTTTCATTCCATTGCTTTCTGAGCTTCTAACGCCCTAATATTTTTATATCCTCCCCATTCCTGTGCCTTTTCTCTGCTATCTCACACCCCTGTCTCCACCTAGGAATTTCCTCCTCTCCTTTGAAGTCCAGTTCAAATTTCCCCTGCTTTGCCCACCAACCTTTTCTACACATCCCATTTGAAAGCAGTTTTTCTTCTCTTTATTTTTTTTCCAAGACTTTGATTGGTCCCCTTCTTTGTACTCACTATTCTCTTCCCTTTATCGAAGTTATTTGTGGGTTTTTTCTCCCATTTAATTTGATTGTAAGCTCCTTAAGAACCTCGATTTCTCATCTCTGTATCCTCAGACAGTGAATGGTAGGATTTCAACACAGACCCAAGTGAATAAATCTTTATTAATTTATATACTCTTCCTAGCCTTTGACTTGTAATGTTTAGAAACCATAAAATAAAATAAAAATTGAAGAATTATCAGGGAGAAAATGCATAAGCAAATTAAATTAAATTACCACCATATCTTACATGACCTTTGTTTTAAGGTAGAAGCTGAGATAGAAAGGTCTCTGGTTTTATTACTGGGTGGTTGCCAAGGAAAATAGAGGCTGTCTCTTAATCACCTTCTTAATATGGCCACTTGTGAGCTAAAGACAGACTAAATCTCAAACCTCAAATTTATTTAAATATACTCACTTTCCCCATTGCCTACCCTTACCACTCTTCTGCCTTGGAGCCAATACATGGTATTGACTCCAAGACGGAAGGTAAGGGTTTAAAAAAAATAAATATACTCACTTTAGGAAATATAAATATTAAATAAAGCTTTTTTATATAAAGACTTCTAAAGAAGGCATTGAGTTTGAGAACTTGGATATTCTTTTGATATATTTTAATAGAAAAGAACTCCCACTAGCTGTGTGACCTTGGGCAAGTCACTTGACCCCCATTGCCTAGCCCTTACCACTCTTCTGCCTTGGAGCCAATACATGGTATTGACTCCAAGACGGAAGGTAAGGGTTTAAAAAAAAATAAATAAATATACTCACTTTAGGAAATATAAATATTAAATAAAGCTTTTTTATATAAAGACTTCTAAAGAAGGCATTGAGTTTGAGAACTTGGATATTCTTTTGATATATTTTAATAGAAAAGAACCCCCACTAGCTGTGTGACCTTGGGCAAGTCACTTGACCCCCATTGCCTAGCCCTTACCACTCTTCTGCCTTGGAGCCAATACATGGTATTGACTCCAAGACGGAAGGTAAGAGTTTAAAAAAAAATAAATAAATATACTCACTTTAGGAAATATAAATACTAAATAAATAAATGGAAGGTAAGGGTTAAAAAAAAAGAAACCCCCAAAATCAATTTTAAGGTAAAACATTTTTTAATTACCAAATGAGTCAAAGTATAAAGCACTTGGTTTTGGAATCCTTCACAAAAAAAAAAAATTCTTACTCTTCACTGAAATATCTTTCCAGTGCCTTAGATAGAGGAACGACACCTGAGGGTTCTCAAAGTTTATGCTAAGGGACCTCTGGCTCTGGCAGATACTGGCAAGCTATAATAATATGATCAGAGATTTAGAGTGGGAAGGAACCTCAGAGATTCTCTCATTTTCCAGATGAGGTACCTGAAGCCTAGAGGTATGTTTTGACTTGAAAAGTCCACAAAAGTAGTGTCAGAGGCAGGAGCAGTTCCTCCTAAGGTGGCTGCCCTTCTATCTACAAATGCCAAGCTGCCTCTGTGTTTATAATGGAATTGAACATGAACAACTTGAGAAAATTTACTCTTTAAATTTACAAAGTGACAACTAGACTCAGCATATTGAAGATAAATAATTTAAAATGTACACTCACCTGCTACCAAACTAAAAGCAAGAAGTTTGATATTAGATAGGGAGAAACAGAGGAATAAAAAATGGAGGGTTCCAGGGCAGGACTAATTAAATTGTTATTCATTTGATCATCGGATGGCTACAGAAGGATGGAGGCAAAAGGTACAAAGAAGACATTTTGGTATCAGTCACTACAGAGGAGTTTGTGTATGGCTATTAAGAATACAAGTGGGAAAGAATCAGATGTTTAAATCACACATTTTAAAATTTTCATTTAATTAATTCATTTAGAATATTTTTCCATGGTTACATGATTCATGTTGTTTCCTTCCCCTCCTCTCATCCCCCTCCTGTAGCCATCATGCAATTCCACTGGTTTTTACATGGGTCATTGATCAAGATCTATTTCCATATTATTAATATTTGCACTAGGGTGATCATTTAGAGTCTACATCCCCAATCATATCCCCATCGACCCATGTGACCAAGCAGTTGTTTTTCTTCTGTGTTTCTACTCCCACAGTTCTTCCTCTGAATGTGGATAGTGTTCTTTCTCATCAGTCCCTCAGAATTGTCCTGGATCATTGTGTTGCTGCTAATAGAGGAGTCCATTACTTCCAATAAATCACTTATTTTTTAAAAGTGAAATAGTTAAAAGTTTTCTATTGGAAAAAAATCAATCACATTATAGGCATAGAAAGAGAAAGGGGTTTGATAAAGTTCTAGTTGTATGGATTCCATTTAAATCCAAGGGATCTGGGATGATACTCCAAGGGGTTCACACTAATAATTCTTCCATAGTGCCTTAAGAAATAAATAATTGCAGGATATGAATAGAATATTAAATGAATCTGGGGACTCACAACATTTGTTGCTGTTGTTGAAAGGGATTTCAGAGGGGAGGAGTTAGGAATCTTTGATATGGTCTATTTTCATTTTATACTATGAGAAAATTCAAGGCCCAGGGAGGTTCACTTCTTTCACTTGCAAAGTTCAAGTAGCTTTAGCTTTTTATTCTTCCTGTCTACCTATTCTTAGAACATAGATAATATTCCATTGAATAAAAATTCCTTGTATGTGCTCAGTGGAAAAATTCTCCCTTCTTTTGGAGAATGAGTATATGAGGTTATTATGGTTTCAGATGTGGTCTCAGACACTTCCTAGCTATGTGGTCCTGGGCAAGTCACTTAACTCCCATTGCCTAGCCCTTACTGCTATTCTGCCTTGGAACCAACAATTAATATCAATTCTAAGACAGAAGGTAAAGTTAAAAAAAAAAGGAAGTAAAACCTAACCATTATCTCAGAAGTCATCAAAAAGTGTGTTCAAGTCTTACTTTTGATATCTCTGGGTTAATCCACGTGGGTGTATTAAGGACTTCCTATGTGTGAGGCATTGTGCTAAACTTTAGTGATACAAAAAGAAAAGGAAAACAATCCGTTACCTCAGGGAGCTCACATTCTAATGTGGCATTGGGAGTTTTAATATACAAATAACTGTGAACATATCACACACACATATATATATATATACACATACAGAGTACATGGAAAGTAATCTCAGAGGGAAGACAATATTAATAGGGACCAGGAAGTGCTTCTTACCAAAGATGAGATTTTAGCTGAGACTTAAAGGAAGCCAGGAAGTAGGGAGAAGAGTGGAGAGCATTTCAGGCAAGGGGAATCACCACTGAAAATGCCCAGAGTAGGAATTCTGGATAAACCATTTGCTCTGTCAGTAATCCAAATTGCAGAGATGGCATCATCAAACTGTATTGACTGAAAACGTTTCCCACTAAGAGCTCCATACAGCAATGAATGCACAGGTCCAGTAACACCAACCAAAAGAAATCATCAAAATGCATTTGTATAAATACCTTTCAGAAAGGCACATCTGAAATAAATGGTTACAAAACTGGATAGGAACAAACCTTCAAACTGCCTGCAAGAAAGAATGAGATGTGGCCAGTATAGAATTGTGGTGTTGTTTTTTTTTTAATCATGGTAATTGAGAACCAGCATACTGCTGAATTGTGTTTATACCAAGCTCTTTGGTTCCTCCAAATTATTTGGATTTATATGAAATGACCCTTCCCTAAGTGTTTGGTATCATCACTGATTTTTAGAGACGGTTCTGCCTTACAAATTCTTAAACTATCCCCCTTTCTATGACAAGCTTACAAGGTTTTGTCGTTTGGTGCTATCCAAATAGACATCCTAATTTGCCTTTCAGTTCATCCTGAATTTGGGAAACATCTTGTTCTTGATTAATCTCATTCAAAATTTAAGATTTTCAATGGTCACATAATCTACTAAAATACAATGAAATAGTCATAACATAGAAACAATTTAAAAAAATTATTGCTTTTCCTAATTATCTCCCCCAAATTTCCTCCTAGGAGGTAGATAGAGAAAAGAATAAATAAATAAAAGGACCACATTTTTAGAACCTGTCTATAAATCTATAAATCACCAAGGGAAGCAGGAATGTTTAGGGTTGGACTCCTGGACCCATCTCATTGAGGCTGAGATTTCATAGTAATCATTCCAATGCCTATCATTTTTTACCTGTGTTCACTAGTGTGTCTGGCATCCACAGTATCTTTTCCCTTTCTCTGTGTCTCAATATCTCTAGCTGCAGCTCTCCAGGAACTGACTCAGTTTGTCCTTCCTACAATAAGCAACAGGAAACTAGCAGTAGGTGGCATGTGGCCATCTATGCTTAAAAAAATGAACAAAAATGACAAACCAACAGTTTTACAAGAGCAAAGTAAAAGGAAATCCAGGCAATCAAGGAAATATATGCCCACACATATTTTGTAAGTTCCAGATTATCCTGCTAATTTATTTTCCCCCAAGTTAAATTCTATTAGAAACATATGTTATATGTACTTTGCCTTAGAACAAGATAACCTGGCAGATCTATAAGTTTTCCTTTTAATTTCGCAATGTGTATTTCAATATAATTGGTTTCCTGTGTAATCCTATGTAATATGTAATAATTTACACATTATAAAAAGCCCCTGGGTTTTCCAGACTGCTAAAAAAACTCATGATAAACAAAACGTTTAAAGACCCCTGGATTAAAGGCAATCAGGAGCTTTGAGGAAGAAAATAACAGAAAGGCTTTTGCTTTAACATTTGGGCAGCTTTGTGAAAAAAATACTGTGGGAATGGTAGTTTTGATAAGAGAAAGGAAAATGAGATATTTTTGGAGTCGAGAACAATTGCCAATTAATTATGTGCAGGCCCACTGCCTGTCCTTTCATAATTTCTTGAAATAATCTGTATGCAAACTGAGTTATGGGTCTCGTGTACATTTCATTTATCTTTGACAGCAGAAATTCCACCTTCTTTGTGAAAAGTTACCATGTTCCTCTTTTTGTGTGTCTTAGGAATTATTGTCCATTTTGTGACCCACCATTAATTGCCTTGTATTATAGTGTTCTCTCTCTCCCTCTTTCCCTTTCCCCTCCCCTATCTCTCCCAATTTGCCACCCTCTCTCTTTCTCTCCCCCTCTCTCTTCTCCTCCTTCTCTCTCTCTCTCCCTCTCCATCTCCCTCTCCCTCTCCCTCTCCCTCTCCCTCTCCCTCTCCCTCTCCCTCTCCCTCTCCCTTCCTCTCTCTCTCTCTCTCTCAATATATCTATCTATAGCTATATCTTTAGCTCTCCAGCTATCTACCTATACCTTTCCTAACTCTCCAGCTAGATAGGAAACTCTAATGATAGTCAGGGACAATCCTGTACTTTGGTCATACCGTACAGTGCCTAGTGCAATGCAATAATGCAATTTAACTAAGATCTGGAGGTGAAGTGATTTGTATAAGGCCAGATAGCAGTTTAGTGGCCAAGCCAGGAAGAGAATTCAATCTCCCCCCACCCCCAAGTCAGTGTACTTTATACAGTGATGCCTGTGGCTCTGTAATAAGGTAAAGCAGAGACTTAGCTTGGAATTGAGTGACATAAAAATGATTTACAATTCAGTTTTGAGAATGTATATTAATACCACTTTTATTCATAGTGCAGCTTAAGGTCACATTTAGAGGACACCAATTTAAAAGCACTGAACTTCCTTTTGAAGATTTCCTTCATTAAATTAGTCTTTATTAAAATAACTTTATTAAAGTCACTTCCTATCTATATTATTTGGAAGAAACATTTTATAGGTTTTCTTCTATTCATTATTTCACTGATTTTATATTTTAGACTTAAACTTATTAATTTTTAACTTTTTAAAAAATCCTCTTTCTGGCTCTGATTATTGCTTCCTCTTGTTTACCACTTGAAGCCTGCAGTATTTATTTTTCCTTGGTTAATTTTTGTATGGCATTCTTTTTTTTTTTCAAATCACTTTGTGTACTGTGAGAGCAAAGCAGAAGAATCACGGGATTTAGGGTTATAAAAGGCAAACATGTATTTACAGACTGGGAAAAATATTACAGCAAATGTCTGGATACTCTTGCTTCTGTGTCAAATCATGCTCCTTGGGGACTATTTAATGGCTCCTTCCCACAGGCTACTGCTCTTTAGTATTGCTACTTCTTAGCTGATTGTGGACTTATTTGAGGTCCATGAATTCCCAAAGCTCTTTCCTCTCTGATCACTAGATACCAAACATACATATAGATATATACTATATAGATATAGATATATACTGTATAATATATATATACATATAGATATAGATGTATAATATATAATATATATAATATATATGCATAGTGAGAGGAGCAGAGCCAGGAGAACATTGTACACAGAGACTGACACACTGTGGTACAATCGAAGGTAATGGACTTCTCCATTAGTGGCAATGCAGTGATCCTGAACAATCTGCAGGGATCTACGAGGAAAAACACTATCCACAAGCAGAGGACAAACTGTGGGAGTAGAAACACCGAGGAAAAGCAACTGCTTGACTACAGGGGTGGAGGGGACATGAAAGGGGAGAGACTCTAAATGAACACTCTAGTGCAAATACCAACAACATGGAAATGGGTTTAGAGCAAGGACAGATGTGGTACCCAGTGGAATTGTGTGTGTCGGTTAGGGGAGGGGTGGCGAGGGCGGGGGGGAAGGAAAAGAAAATGATCTGTTTCCAATGAATAATGTATGAAAATGACCAAATAAAATAATGTTTTAAAAACTAAATATATATATATGTATATATATATATATATATACATCTATGTGCTTGCATATGTATGGTCCTAATTTGTGAGTATGTTTACTTAATGACCTAATTACCAGCTTCCTATAAGTTGGTAATCTTCCACCCAATGTCTGACTCATCCATTTTTTCCTTCTGATTTTCTATCCTCTTCCTTAACCTTAATGAACATTTACCCTGAATAGAATGGAATCATTGCTCTTAAAATTATCTTCCTTTGTTTCTTACCTTCAATTTATTCTCTTCTTATTGACTCATAAAGCCATTCACTTAACTTGACTTTATCTTCTCTAGACTTCTTTCTCCCTGTGATTTCTCTTGATTTAAGCAGTGGCTCCCACTCCTCAGGGATCTCTTCCTGCATGGTGCTTTCAAGCTAAGTGTATTTACCTGTACTGAACTTTAGCTCAGCAGTCACCTCCTGCTGTGTGATCCGAACAGCGATGGAACCCTGTACATTCTACCTCCTCCGTGTTAATTTGCTCATACTCTAAAGCTGGCACAAAAGTATGGTTACAGTGTAATTCATCCTAGTGATCTTAAGTCACATTCTCCTGTTCCATCCAACTCCAAACATTGTTCCCAGAAGGCTGAGGGCTGAATGGAGAAAAGTTGATTTCTAATACCCTGAGAAAACTTAATAGAGAGCTTTTTGCTAGTTTTTACCATCTAAGTCTTGGATTGGGGAGGGGGGGGGCAGAAGTGGGTTCACTGCCTTGTATGAACATGCTTTTGTAAATAAAACATTTATTGATCATTTTCTCTCCTCGCTGTAATGTAATGAGCAAAGACTCTGGGAAAATAATTAAGTAAAAGAAGTCTTAAGAGAGAGGACTAAATAATGCAAGGAAAGTTGGCCAAGCAAAAATGACTAGAAAAGCTTATCTCCTTAATTTATGCACAGTATATCTGAACAAACTCCTATCCTCAGATAACCCTTGCAACCTGCCTTCTCTACTCCTGAGCTGCCAAAGATCATGGGACAAGTCATGTAACTGCACTGACCAAGTATGTGAAAAATCTGTGCTGCGTAAATACTCAGCTAGATCCTCACTGCTGTTTGACAATTCTATTATTCATCTCTGATGGGATTCCTATTTCATTTCCTATGGCGTGTGTTCCAAACTTTTTCCACTCTTCTCAAACCATCAGTGCTATTTTCCATTCTCTCACTTTTACTAGGAGACTTTACCTCATATGACTTTACTTTCCACTACTTATGGGGCAGGGAGAAGAAAATTCCTAAAAAACTAATAGTTTGAGGGCAACTAAGTGGCTCAGTGGATAGAGAAGCAGATCTGAAGATAGGAGATTCTGGGTTCAAATTTGGCCTCAGACACTTCCTAGTTGTGTGACACTAGGCAAGTCACTTAACCCTCATTGCCTAGCCCTTACCACTCTTCTGCTTTGGAACCAATTCATAGTATTGATTCTAAGGCATAAAGTAAGGGTTAAAAAAAAGAACTATTATACTCTATTGATTCTTAACCAGAAGATATGGGTTAAAAAAAAGTTTTTCTTTACATTAAGACAGCATTTAATGGAGCTTCCATCACCACCCACCACTAAGTTACCTAATATGAGCTCTCTCACTTCACTTGGTTCACACTCTCCCAAATTCTTATCTTGACCTATTGCCTCAGAGCAAGATATGATTGTCTTCCTAGTCTAAGATTAATCCCTGTCTCCAGCCCAGGACTTCACTCCTCTGATCACTTGAGACTTCACTTTTGTAAATCATTCTCTTACATACATTTAAAATTCCCCCCTTCAGGACACGAATAGGCAATTTTCAGTTAAAGAAATCAAAACTAACAATAAGCACATTAAAAAGTGCTCTAATCTCTTATAATCAGAGAGATGCAAATCAAAACAACTCTGAGGTATCACCTCACACCCAGCAGATTGGCTAACATGACAGCAAAGGAAAGTAATGAATGCTGGAGGGGATGTGGCAAAGTAGGGACACTAATGCATTGCTGGTGGAGTTGTGAATTGATCCAACCATTCTGGAGGGCAATCTGGAACTATGCCCAAAGGGCGATAAAAGACTGTCTGCACTGCTGGGTTTTTACCCTAAAGAGATAATAAGGAAAAAGACTTGTACAAGAATATTAATAGCTGCGCTCTATGTGGTGGGAAAGAACTGGAAAATGAGGGGATGCCCTTCAATTGGGGAATGTCTGAACAATTGTGGTATCTGTTGGTGATGGAATACTATTGTGCTCAAAGGAATAATACAATGGAGGAATTCCATGTGACCTGGAACAACCTCCAGGAAGTGATGCAGAGTGAGAGGAGCAGAACCAGGAGAACATTGTACACAGAGACTGATACACTGTGGTACAATCGAACGTAATGGACTTCTCTATTAGTGGCAATGCAGTGATCCTGAACAACTCAGAGGAACCTACAAGAAAAACCACTATCCACATCCAGAGGAAACACTGTGGGAGTAAAAACACCAAAGGAAAACAACTGCCTGAATACATGGATCGAAGATATATGGTTGGGGATATAGACTCCAAATGAACATCCTAATGCAAACACCAACAACATGGAAATGGGTTCTGATCTAGGACACATGCAATGCCCAGTGGAATTGCATGTGGTCTATGGGAAAGGTGGGGATTAGGGGAGGGAGGGAAAGAATTCTGATTCTTGTAACCAGGGAATAATGTTCTAAATTGACTATATAAAATTAAAAAAAAAAATCCCCCCCTTCAATGAGACAAAATCAGGATACTAATGTATTGCTGATGGAATGGTGAATTGATCCAACCATTCTGGAAGGCAATTTGGAATTATGCCCAAAGCGATCTAAAACACTGTCTGCCTTTTGATCTAGCCATAGCACTACTGGCTTTGTACCCCAAAAAGATAAAAAATGGGAAAAGTTCTGTTTGTACAAAAATATTCATAATTACACTTTCTGTGGTGGCAGAAAATTGGAAAACAAGGGAGTGTCCCTCAATTTGGAAATGGTTGAACAAATTGTGGTATTTGATGGTGATGGAATAGTAATGTGCTGTAAGGAATGATGAACTGCTTCATGTCTATAAGAACTGGAAAGACCTATGTGAACTGTTTTGGAGTGGAATAAGTAGAACCAGAACATTGTACATAGTAACCAAAACATTGTGGCACAATCAAATATGATGACTGCTACTAAAAGCAATGCAATGATTTTGGACAATGCAAAGGGAACTGCTTATCAGAAAGAATGCTATTCACCTGTAGAGAAAGAACTGTGGGAGTAGAAATTCAGAAGAAAAGATATTATTTATCATTTGTTTATATGGGTATATGAATTTGGGGTTTTGGTTTTAAAAGATTATTAAAAAATGAATAATATGGAAATAGGACTTGAGTAATAATATATGTTTAACCCAGTGAAATCCCTTGTCAGCTCCGGGATGGGGGATAGAAAGGGAAAGGAGATAAAAATCATGGAAAAAAATTAAAATATGAAATTAAAATTAAAAATAAAACAAAATGTTTCACTTTTCCCTGGCCCTTTGCTTATAAACATGCTTAAGTCTCTTCAATGCTAAAATAAATTTCACTTGACCTTATCACTTCCCAGAGTCCAACAAGGTCCTATTTCTCTCTGCCATTTAAATTTCATGTTTCTCCAACCTCCAACTTTAATGTTTCCTTCTGAATTATCATCTTATTTTAGAATATAAGGCAGTTAGGTGGTGCGGTAAATAGAATGCCAGACCTGGAGTCAGGAAGATTCCTCTTCATGAGTTCAACTCTAGCCTCACACGCTAACTGGGTGACCCTGGGCAAGTCATTTAATCCTGTTTGTCTCAGTTTCCTCATCTGTAAAATGATCTGGAGAAGGAAATGGAAAACCATTTCAGTATCTTTGCCAAGAAAATCCCAGATGGAATCCAGAGTTAGATCCAACTGAAACGACTGAACAGTAACAACAATGAAAATTAGTATGTGAACTCTTGAAGACAAATACTGTCTTTCTGATAGTATTTGTATCCTAGCCCCTTAGCCAAAGACCTAACACATAGGAAACCACTAATAAATGCTTGTTTCTTTTCTTCCCTCTAGTACTCTTCAGTACCTTTTTTTACTTCCTTGTAACTCTCCCTCTCAACACTTTGTAGACCCACTCACTTCTCATCTCTTGAAATCTAGAATCTTGCCTCTTGGTTAAGACAGTTCTCCAAGAGCCATTGACTTCCTTATGGCATTTCCTAAGATTTCATCCTCCTTGTCCTGTGTACCATTCGTCATTATTGAGCATTACATCTTATCTTTTATATTGTTTGGATTTCAAATCAATAAGTCTGCTGCACAATTCCATTAAATATTCTTTATGAGGTGGTACTTACAGGTATTATTTCCATGTTTTGCACGAGGAAACTGAGGTAGTCGAGTTTCTTTAATTGGATGTAAAATGTATGAAGTTCATTTTACTGACTTCTATTTTCTAATTCACAGAAGTAAAATTTCATTTGTATCCTAGCAATTGAAGTGTGTTTCCTGCAAAAAATATGCAATTTGTTTAGTGATTACTTGAAAATGATATTGTTATCAAGTAGAAAGAGGACTGGCCAGAGAGGAGGGAAACCTGACTTCTGGTCAGCCCTACCAACAACTGGCTATGTGACTTTGGAGCCTATGACTTGACTGCTCTGGGCTTTAGTCAAATTCATATAAAATAGAAATAATGATCTCTGTCTTATAGAGCTGGAAGGGTCAGATGGAATATATGTGAAAATACTTTGAAAAACATAAAGAAAGTGCATTTTATTGCAAGGAAAAGTTCTACTGGGGCAACAGGAAGAAATTGTTGGAAAATGATAGCAATGTGAAAAAAAGAGCATTGATTAAAAATTTTTGATAGAAAGATCCAAATCTATATGTATATTTGCATGATTGGTGTTAGTGTTAATTACTAGAGTGCCAAATTTGGAGTCAGGGTATTTGGATTGAAATCCTAGCTCTCCTATTTATTATTGATGTAACCCTGAGTAAATCTGGGTCTTGGTTTCCATGTCTATAAAATGAAGGTGTTGAATAGAGATGTCAAACTGACAGCCCTGGGCAGCATGCAACTGGCAAAACTCCTGAGTGCAGTTGGAATCAGATTAAAATGTAATTGGGAAATGATTAACCAAATAGATAAAAATACAATACAACATAGTTAGGGTCAATTTGTGGTTTCCCAAGTCAAGATGTATGACAGGGATCTGTTTCTATTTGAGTTTAACATAGCTGGCACTAGATGACCTCTAAGGCCCTTTCCTGCTCAGCATCTGTGATTACAAAGCCTGAGAGGGAATTCATTTTAGTGAAAAGAACCCTGGATGTGAAGTCAATAGAGATCTGGGTTCAAATCTTACCCCCTTACATTTCTTGACTATGCAACTGAATCGCTTAACCTGTCAATTTTCTCATTTTTGAAATGGGATAATACTTCTCCCAGGTGCCTCAAAGGGTAGTTGTTTGGAACAGATAATCTAGTCAAGCTCTTTGCAAACCTGAAAGAGTTAAATAAATGACAGCAGTCAAAATGAAACACAGGAGCCCAAGTGATAGGTGAGCATGGACAAGTGGCTTATTTATTGATAGCCATTTCAGTCCTTTCGGACTCTGATCCCAACTGGGGTTTTGTTAGAAAAAAAAAATTCTGAAGTGGTTTTCCATTTCCTTCTCCAGTCCATTTTAGAGATGATAAAATTGAGGTAAATGGTATTAAATGATCTGTCCAGGGTCACACAGCTAGCAAATGTGTGAGGTCAGATATGAACTTCGAAAATGAATCATCCTGATTCCAAGCCCAATGCTTTATCCATTGTGCCACCTAATAGCCCAAGTGGAAAATATGCTTTAGTGTAATAATTTATGTAAATGTGTGTATATGTAATTATATCTAAATGCTGTCCCAGGAAGTTATTTCATTATGCTTTGTAATAGAAATGTTAATCAGTGTGACAGTATTTCTGGTTGCAGTGACTGATGTACTCTGGCTTGAGACTAGAGAGAGCTGCTAGTATGGGACACTTGCTACAGAGATAGTATTGGGGATACACCTGAGGGCACCTAGTTACAATGGTGATAGATGAGAGACACTGCTTGAGAGATAGAGGGATGCTGCCACAGGTAGATACTGGGGAATGCTCTGGGGTCTGCCTACTGATCCCTATGTGAGGCTATTTCCTAACCTCCTCCTCCCTTCACTCCCTCCCTTCTCCAACCCTCTCCCTCCCAGTTTCTTCTTTCTGGCTTCCTCCCTCCCCCCTGAGTGGACTATGATATTTATGAGAAATAACTTCTTCCTTTCTTTTCTCAGGTAAGGGATTTATTGGGATAACAGGACAAGGAAACTGAGGAAAGAGGGATGATGGTTTCCTTAAACTATAATAAGGAGAATTTGAGGGTTTGGGAAATCAGTCCAGCCGTCACAACTGTGACAGAGGAGACAGAGGGATGGAGGATAACTGTTCAGTCTTCTTTTTTTCTCCACAAAGCCACCAAGGTCTCTCAGCCTAATTTCAGAAGCCCCCCTAAAGGATCCTTCAGCCTGGGACAAAAGCTATAAGGATCAATTCAGCTTCTTCCCCTTACAGTCAGGCTTGCCTCCTTTCTTGGTCAGTCTAACCCCCCAGATAGAGAGAGACAGAATCAGATCCTCCTTTGGTCAGATAGCCCAAAGCCAAGCCAGCCCCTCAAGGGTCCTTCAGCCAGCTTCAACTGCCTCTCCTCCTGGGAATATTCCATTTGGAACTTTCTTCTTGATTGACAGCCAGGTCCCCAGCCTTGTTTCTTGCATCATGGCTTGTCCTGCAAAACCTCTCTCTCTTTATGTCTCTACTACAGCTTTACCTCAAAGGAAAGAAAAATATTCTTCAAGTTGTTTGTTACTCAATGGTAAACCAGGAGAGTTTGCATCAATCAAAGGAGGTCCCCTGTGAAGCCTCAGTATCAGTACTCCTCTGTAAATGTCATCTTCCAGCCTGCTCAGTCCTCTTCTCCTCATTTCCCAGAGCTTCCAGCTCCTACTGCAACAGAGTAACTTGATTTCTTTTTAGCTGTATGTAAGAGGACAGTGTTACTTCCAAAGCTGGTTTTATTTGTGTTTGGAGACACAGATGGGGGAAATTTGTATCCAGGGCATATGTATCTCTTCAGTGTGTTACTGAGGACCTAGTACTTTGTAGCCAAGTCAGTCTTTGGGAAAGATTGCCCCAGGAATGCAGCTTCAACAGGAAAGCCTCTTAAGACTGGCCAAAAGCATATCATCACAAGAGAATATTTGAGTGTTTGTCTCTTCCATTGAAAAAAATATTTATTATAATATTTTTCAATGATTATGTGATTCATGTTCTCTCCCTTCCCTCTTGCCTCCTCCCTCCCAGAGCTGATAAGCAAATTCATTGGGTTATGCATGTATTATTGCTCGAAACCTATTTCTATATTATTCATATTTGTAATTGAGTGATAATAGAGTGTAATATCTCTTAAAACCAAAATTCCCAATCATTCCCATATAACCAAGTGATAAATCCTTTGTTTTTCTTCTGTGTTTCTACTGCCACAGTTCTTCCTCTAGGTGTGGATAGCATTCTTTCTCATAAGTCCCTCAGGATTGTCTTATATCATTGCATTGCAGCTAGTAGCAAAGTCTATCACATTTGATCATTCCACAATGTTTCAGTTTCGTGAATGAAATTCTTCTGGTTCTGCTCATTTCACTCCGCATTGGTTCATGGAGGTTTTCCCAGTTCTTATAGAAATCAAGCAGTTCATCATTCCTTATAGCATAATAGTATTTCATCACCATCAGATACCATAATTTGTTCAGCCATTCCCCAATCAATGGACTGCCTCTTGCATTTAAGAAAAATCTCTCTCAATTATAGAGAAGAAATATATTATGGTGGAGGTAGTAGAATCCATACTTCACCCTGAACATAACATAGTTGCTCTTTTGAAGTATTACTTGAATTTGTTATAATTGGATTAATTATTTATGTTCACAATCTAGCTTCTAAGGAGCATTTTGACATTATTAAAGTCATCTTCTCAGCTTATCCAAAACAGAAGGAAAGTATAGAGAGAAAAAGGGTAGAATGCATATTGGAGTAGGAAGAAAAAATAATTTGGAGACAGAATGAGTGTAATCTATTGTAGTTTTATAGGGAACTAGATAAAATATCCCCCCCCCATCTCTATGCCTCAGTTTTCTTATCTGCAACATGGGGCTAATAAAAACCTTCTTTTCATCACTATCAGTATCAAATGAGAAAACCCTTCTGTGCTTTTAAAAGAGCAAAGTATTATAAAATTGCAGTATTTTATCTCTTCATTGTTGTTCATGGGCTAGTAGAAGGTGAAAAAATTACCACCATATGGGAATTAAAGGGACCTGACCAAATCTCAGCTTCAGCTTTATCACTTAGATCTATATGGACCCCAATTCCCTCATATGTAAAGTAAGCTGGTTGGATTTCATGATCGCTAAGGTCCCTTCCAGCACCAAGCCCCAGGATTATCTGGAACCTTGATTGTCATTTGTGTGCATGCCTTCTCCAATGTGGATAGGGCCCCTTCCCCGTACTGGTGATCAATTTAATTTAGTGTGTCACTATGCAACCCCCTCCCATGCCCAGTTTATTTATTCTTTAATCTGGTGGTAGTGGTAAACTTTCTGGTAATGATTCTCTTTTGTAAGATGATCCTGGCAAGGAATTTGCTCTACTGCTGAACCTATACTTGAAGCTTTTCCAACTTGGAATGATTTATAATTGCTTGCACTTCCTTCAAGAACCTCTGACACAGTGAGGCATCTGAACTGGGCACTGGGGAGGAAAGTGATGTTGTTGTTAGAAATACAGGAGATGGCGAGAAATCCTCTTCTTGCCTCAGAGGGGAAACGGGAACTCGGTAACTTGGATAGAACAGTTTATGCATGATTATTTCATCTCTTGACTCTCCGTTTTCTCATTCTTAGGTGAGGGGGTGGGCCGAGATGTTCTCTGAGGAGTCTTCAAGCTCTAAATTCAAAATGCTTTCATCTTGTGATCTTGGCCAGACACTGCACGTCACATTCTGAAATGATAAAAGCAAATTCACAAGGCAGTCAGATGAAAATATGAGAGATTCTTACTTTTAATGAAACAACTCCAGCCATTAGATGAAAGGCCAACTTTTACCCTGAATCTAATGAAACACACACATTCACACTTTCTTTCTCTGTCTCTCTCTGTCTCTCTCTGTCTCTCTGTCTCTCTGTCTCTCTGTCTCTCTGTCTCTGTCTCTGTCTCTCTAATGTAGTCAGGACTTCTAAAGAAAATGTAAGATTAACAAAAGATGAATCGAATGATGAGTAGATCAAAGGGAACTCCTTTCAGACTGGCCTATATGTGTTAAATGATTTTTTTTAATGGAACCAGCTGCTCAGTGTTTTTTATACTTTTTTTTGAGTACTTGCTCCATTCATGATCAGAATGATGGTTAACACATTCCTTCCCCTCTGGGTGGTTTCTCAAGATGATTTTAACTAAATAATTATTTGACAGTCAGAAACTTTTATGGGATTCCAAATCACAATGGATTTTGCTTGAGCTGATTTAGGCAAATCTATTATGAAGGATATTGAACTTAAAATGATTTCTGCCTTTAAAGAATATTATTATGTTCAATAGACGTTTTTGGTTTTCATTAGTTAAAAGTTAGGGAAAGCTGGGTGATATGGGACTTGAGTAGCTTGGAATAAAATTCTTCTTGTTACTCAGGCCTTCATCATGTCTGGCTCTTCATGACCCTGTTTGGGGTTTTCATGGCAAAGTTACTAGAGTAGTTTACCATTTACTCCTCCAGCCCATTTTATAAATGAGAAACTGAGGCAAACAGAGTTAAGTGACTTACTCAGGGTCACACAGCTAATAAATCTTTGAGGCCAAATTTGAACTCAGATGCATGAATATCTCTAGGACTGGCACTCTATCCACTGCACCACATGACTACCCATGAAGTATTTGTTAATTTTTTGTTGACCTCTTGTTCTTGAATTCTTTTTCCTTACTCTTTGCTGGTTCCTTTTCCTAGCTGTCAGACCATTCTTAGTTCTGTTCTCTGAATAATTCTTTATCTCCTGCCTCCTAACCATGAGCATCTTCCAAGACCTCTCCTAGACCTTCTTTTTGTACATTCTCAATAATTTTATCACTTCTTATGTTGTTGATGATGCTTATCTTAATGAGAATGAATCCCTATTTTAATTCATAGATCTAGTATTAATTTATATGAAACCCCAGATCATATCACCAACTACCTGTGGACCTCTCCAGAAAGATGGATTGGGCCATAGGTATAGACCTCAGATCCTCCAGTCCAATATTCTCATATCACAGATGAAGAGACTGAGGCCCAAAGAGTTTAATTATTGACCTCAAGGTTATATAGGTAAAAATGTGAAGTAGGATTTGAAGTAGGTCCTCTGCCTCCATAGCCAGTCCTATTCCCACTGAACCACGCTGCCTCCCATACCCCTTCTGCTTTTTAAGTTGAACATGCCCCAAATGGAGCTGATTATCTTTTCGTAATTTCCCATTTCTTCCAAATGTACTCTATAGTCATCTAGGTTCACAACCCCAGAGTCATCCTCAACTCTTCTCTCATTACTTTTATTCAGTTAATTTCAAATCTTATCAGTTCTAATATCACATCACCTCTTTAACCTTCTCTCTACTCCCATGGCCAACACCCTAGCTGGGCTTTCATCAGTTCTCACCTAAGACTATTATTTATTAGACTTAGGGTATGAGGTCTTGCTAAGACCTTTTCAAGGCTACTCTCCATCCTTGGTATTTACCTTTCACCCAACTCTCACCCATGGCTCAAAGAACCTGTAGCATAAGCAACAGCCATACCCTGGTAAAACCATCTTGATAGATGGGATAACCAGGTGAAGGGTAACCAACAGGTCTCAAACCCATTGGTGAGTTGGGGGAGATGACTACTGCAAACGTGTGAAGACTTCCCCCTTTGGAATGGGTGGATAAAATAAGTTGTTCCAGTGGCCATGAAGGTGACTGAAGCAGGTGCAGTGGAATGCTTAGGACTTAGTTATGGAAGACATCAAGGTCATTTACTATGCCTTGAGCCATAACCGGTCATCTTAACTTTTGTCCAGTCCCTACACTTTGATGACTCTGGAAGAGAGAGTGGGACTTTGCACAACTGTGAGCAGGTCAAGATACCACTTTCATGATGTCACTGGTCATCTTCGAAGATGAAGGACAAACAAACAACAACAACAAATTATTGTAATGGTTTCCTATTTGGTCTCCCTTTTTTCCAGCCTCTCCACTCTCCATTTCAGCCTCCACAGAGCTACCCAAATAATCTTCCAACAATAGAGAACTGAGCAAGTCATCCCTTTTCTCAAAAACACATCTCTCTATTGCTTCTAGCATGAAATATAAATTCTAAGGTTCTTCTTGGTGTGACATCAACATACCTCAGACTCAGCATTCTAATTTGTCTCTATGTATTGCATAGGCTTTTCCCAGCACCAGGAGCACAGTCTCTTCCAACCTCAGTCACTCAGTATCTTTAACTTTTTATGAAAGATTCAGCTAATAGAAACAACTCACTAGGGCTTTCTTCCTTATTAAATGATTTTGCATTTATATCTCTACTTTGCTGATATTTCCCAGTAGAAAATAAGTTGTCTGAAGTCAGGAACCATTTTGTTTGTAACTATAATCCCAGTGTCTGGCATGTAATAGGCATTTTGAAAATCTTTACTGAAACAAAATAATTTGAATCAAACTCAGTTACACCTCAGCTCCTGTTAGACTGGAGATCTAAGATCCCATCTGCCTCTAAAATTCTAGGAGTTCCCCAACCTCTGTGACTACACACGTGGGCCTCAAAAGTTCACAGCAAAGATCGTCAAACAATTAGGAAATTGGTGGTGGTGAAGCAATTTTCTGATTGGAAATCCAAGGTGTCATGTTACATAAGTGAAGCTATGACTCACGGGTAATTTTTCCATTCCAAAGTTGTCATTTATCATTCAGTCTTTATTAATCTGTACCCTGTACCAGTGACACAAACCAGCCCTTGCTTTCAAAGAATTTATAATCCATCAGGGAAAAAGAACAAATACATGTATAGACAAATATAATACAAATACATATAAGTAAAGAAAAAGCATTTTAAGTATGAATGCAACAGAGGATTCTTAAAAAGTGAAAAAGCATAATATTTGAAAGACATTCTAAGCTCATCATATGTATATGTATAAATAGGTATATAAACCTATGCTTACGTACCTCTACATATAAGTATAAATACGTGTATTACTATTGCTTTTAAAGTAATTACTATTAATATTAAAGGTTGCCTATTAAGATGTCAGACATCTTAAAGCTATGGCAAATGCAAAAATAAAACTGTTTTGTAGGATTGATTTAGTATGATATGTGTGTAACACTTTTTATACTCAGAAGGGACAATTATACTGAAAAAACTTTATTTTAAATCAATTCCCTAATTTTCCTTTTTTTTCCATTTTAAATCCTCAGCTATTGTTGTTGCTCACTGACTTACATTCTGTGTGGGCTGGCTGTTATTAGGAAGCACATACTCTCCTGTTCCCATGTGTGTGCCCCATAGAGGCTGCATGTGCAAACTCATTTTTAATTTTGGGGCCCTATGGGAAAAGGAGTGGCCACACCTCTTAGACGTAAAGATTAGGCATTTCTCTTTGTAATAGGCTGGCTCCTTCTCAGGGAATGCTCATAATACATGGCCTCAGGTTCTTCTAGAGCCCCAGTCTTGCAGATCAGTGTGTCACCCTGGCAGCAACCTTTCAGCATTTGTGGATTTGCTTTTGTATCCTGGGAAGCCTGTTTCCACACACACACACAACAGAGTTGGCTGGAACATGCCTGTCCCTCCCAGCTGACTCTGATGACGCTCTTGCCCACGTAGGTTTTCATGAACATGATTTGTTCCTGGAAAAACAAATTCAGAATATACAGGGTGGCCCCTCTGAAACAGGCCCTAGGCTTTAACTGAAGGAGACTGTACCTGAAGTAACTCGTACCTTGCATAATGCATTCTCTCAGCTGGATCTGCCACTGAACTCAAAAGTACAGTGATTGACATCCATTAAGACCTCATAAGCAATAGTCCTAAACTCTGCTTCTGCAGCAACAGGTCAACCCACAGAGGATTCCTCCATTCCAAAGTAGCCTCTTCTTGGAAAGAAGGAAGAGGCATTTCTATGTCCTATTGTCCCATACCCACTTCAACACTGTGAAGTGTGAATAAATAAAATATGGCAACAGAGACGATGGACTCAGTGCAGAAGAAAGCCTTTCTTGGACATAGCCAGTGCAGAAATGCTTTGCTTATACATATTTGTCTTAAGGGTATTGTTTTTCTTTTCTTCTCATGGGAGAGAGCAAAAAGATTTCTCTTAATTAAAAAGAATAATTTTAAAATAGAAAAGTATGGGGATTTATAAGCTGGTGAGGTACTATGTCTACCTATTATTTGACTCAAATCTCAGTCCCACAAACATGGCCAAATATTGAAAATATTTTCTACACTTATATCTTGTTTTCTCTTTCCCCCGTGCTCACTGGGATGTGTTTGTGTCTTGTGTATTCGAGATACTACAGAAATATGTGTGTATCTTCTATGCCACCCACTTGCCTCATTTTAGCCACATTATATAGCAACTAGAGTGCTCAGTGGATCTAGAGTGTCAGCCCTGTGGTCAGGAAGACTCATTGAATTCAAATCTGGCCTCAAACATGTCCTAGCTGTATGACTCTGGACAAGTCACTTCACCCTGTTTTCCTCAATTTCCTCATCTGCAAAATGAGCTGGAAAGGAAAGGACAAACCATTCAGTATCTTTGTGAGGAAAAGCCTAAAAGTAGTCACAGAAGGCTGGACACAATTGAAAACTTCCTTAACAACAACTGTATGTGTGTATGTGTATATACACACACTCTAATGAACACAGGGGATGATAGAGATGGATAAAGAAATACATAGAGAGATACATAGAATCTCCAATAGTTAGAATCATACTTTTGTTCAGACAGATGGAACTATAGATAGAACATTAGAAACTCAGGAATAAAGCTGGAATCCACTTGAGGACCAGTCACTATTTGAGGTACGTGTCATCATTATTCCTCTGGAACAGAAGAAGGCAAATTCAGTAAGAAAGCCAGAGTAAATAGAATTATAGGCGAAAACGGCAAGGCAGATTCTAACTGAGTCAGAGATGAGCAGTCCAGGGACTTATTAAAGTGTAAACTAAGGAGACAGCCCTGAGGAATATTTTGATTCAACTTTAACACTCTCTACAGGGGAAGGCAATCAGGATACTGAAGAAAATAGAGATCTAGCTGTATGAGTATGGGTTGAAGGAATCTAAGGTAGAGAAGACCTGGAGAGTGAGGGATGATACCTGATCATCAAATATCTAATGGGCTATTAAAGGAAAGAAAAATGGCACTACTATTTAGGAATGTTAAGAAAAATTCAAAGCAGTCTTTCTCTCATTTGTTAGGACTGAATAGTTATGGCCAAAGAATGGAACTTATGGATAATAAGGCCAGATTGGTCTTCGAAAAGCAGACAGCCCATCCCAGGACTTATACTCAAAATCTCTTCAGCATGGTAGAACCTGCTTGAGCTTGCCATCTGGTAGCATAAGCTTGATGAACCCGCTGACACCTCCAAGCCACAATGAGGCAGGAAAGTAAGACTCTTGTGGAAAACCAATGTCATATAGAGCTGAAAAGAATCTAAGGCCATCAATTCCAATCCCCTCTTTTACAATTATGGCAACAGAGACCCAGAGAAATTAACTTGCCCAAGATCAAATAGGCATTGAGTGACACTATGGAGAAGAACCCAGGACCTCTGCCTCTTATAGCCATTGTTCTTTCTGCAGCAACATGATGAGGCATTAAGCAGAAATTCTAAACTCTGAAAACAATAAGAGAATTCCTACTCCCTGCTCTAATTTTTTCCCCTATGGGGGAGTAGTATCTAATAAAAAGTATCAGTTGACATTTAAAAGGTTTTCCCTCTGCCTCCTTGTACGACCTAAATCCTATCTTGCCTCAATTAATCTCAAGTAAGATTGTTTTCACCTCTGAATTCTTCTTGTAGGTGTAGGCAGGTACTCAATGACCTGCAGCCCCAATTGATATTGTTAAGAATTATATTTTGGTATAAGTGACTTCCCTGAGCCTGATATTGGTTCTTTCTAGTGATTTTGGAATATTTCTATGGTGAAATACAAAAATAGAATATTTAAATATGCAAGTAATCTTTATATGTCTATTTAGAACACTGAAGGATTATAAACTATGTTAGTGATACAAGTTGTAAAAATTCATGTGTTAAATCAGAACAAGAGAAGTTGCTATTAAAAGAGGAAGTGGTTGATATTGATCATGTCCAACTCTCTTTGACCCTATTTGGGGGGTTTGCTTGGCAAGAATCCTCGAGTGGTTTGCATTTTCCTTCTCCATTGCATGTTACCCATGAGAAACTGAAGTAAATTGGATTGTGACTTGCCAGGGTCACACAGTTAGCAAATATGAGGCTAAATTTAAAATCAGAAAGATAAGTCTTTCTGATTTCAGACCCCGTACTCTATGCACTGCACTAGCTGCCCCCCAAAAAGTAAGCAAGAATAGTGAATAGGCAAGAGTAGTGAATAGAATGCTATAATAAATAGTGAATATCAGTGATAGATTTCAGTTGTTTCTGATTCTTTCCTGTCTAGTCTACTCTGCAGATTAATTTTTAATTTTCACACAGAATCAAATAATTTTATCATTATTTTCTTAAGTCTAAAATTTGAGGTCTCCACTGTTATATTCTTCCTTCCTGTATTTTTTTCATTGTTACCCTAGGGATTCTAGATCTTTCGTTTCTCCAAATGAAACTGAGTATTTTGTCTAACTGTAGAAAATACTATAACCATAAATCTGTACATTTATTTAGGCAGCATTGAAATTTTTATTTTATTAACACAGATCAATCATAAACATTTAATTTCTCTAGACATTTGAGTCATTCTTTATTCCTTTAAATTTATAACCATAGTTCTACAGGTATTTAATAAAACTTGGCAGACTGACGCCTATGCATTTGATGCATTTTGTACTATAGTGCTATAGCATTTTATGCTATTGATTTTGCAGAATTGTTATTTCACTGAAGCTATTAGTTCTTTTCTTGATCCTCTAGTATTTTATCTGTATATCCAGGGATTGATATGGCAGAATTTGGTCCATAGGCTGTAGTTTACTAATCTTTAATGTAAACCATCATGTTATCAGCCAACGGGGAGAGTTTTGTCTTCTTTTTTTACCAAGATTTATGTCTTTAGTCTCTTCCTCTTGTCTTGTTGCTATTATTATCAATATATGGCTAGATTTTCAGGCTTGAGTTTGAAAAACCCCAAAATATACATTTTATAAATCTAAGAACATAAAAGAGGTCCTTATTTGACAATTTCTATGGGGAAAAACTATAAAACAGTGTGGTAAAAACTAGCTTTAGGCTACTATGTTCTATATGTGAGAAGAAACAACACAACTATGAAACCTGAATATTAAGTCATATGTTTTAAGTACCTTTCACAAACTACAACCAAGGATTCAATTCTCAACCAATCAAAGGGTAGGGATGAGCACAAACAGTAAAAGAAATAATTTTGGTTACATGAAATTGAACAACTTTTGCATACACAAGATGAACACAACTAGTACATAAGGAATAGTTGATTTTAAAGTCATTTGCATCAGTTGTCATTCTCAAAGATTTAGTATCCAAAATATATAGGCAGTTAACTGAAGTATATAAGACCAAAAGCTCTGTCTCGGATAGCAAGTAGTCAAAGGTTAAGAACAAACAGTTCTCAAAAGAATTACAAATTCTTATCCATAGGAAACAGTGTTTCATATCACTATCAGGAGAGATATATAATTCAAAATAATTCTGAGGTTGTACTTCATTCTAAGAATATTGACAAAAATGCAAACTGAGAATAGTTCATATTTGAAGGTTTTAGGAAGCTTAGTGCAGGAAAGCATCGTAGCTAGATCAGTTAATAAGCCTGACCATTCTGAAAAGCAATATGAAATTAAGCTAAAATAGTGACTACTGTGCCCTTTGACCTACAGGTCCCAATGATTGATAAATTCCCAATGGGAGAGATGAACCAGTTGAATATGATGTATTAAATTAGGTCCTAGACCAGTGATGACAAATCTTTTAGAGACGGAGTGCCCAAACTGCAATCCTCACACCCCAGTGAGCTGCCTTCTTACCCTAGGCAGAGGAAGGAGGAAGAGCTCCCACTGGGCTGCTAGGGAGAAGGGCAGGTGATGGGGCAAATGTCCACAGGTATGCATGGAGAAGGGAAGGGGAGCAGCCCACTCCTACACACTGTCATAGGTTCACCCACACAGGGGTCTAGACAATATTATAGAGTTAATTCCTGTAAGTCTGATCTCTTTCAGTTGTCTAACATTTTCACTGAATAGTTTGTGATTTATAGCTCACAATTGCCTGATTTTAAGACTTACAAAGTAAGGTCAGAGGTAGCATAATACAATAGAAAGATGCTAAATTTGGAATAAACAAATTTGGATTGGGTTGCAATCTCAGTTTCTACCTTATTTCCTGTAAGACTTTGAACAAGTCATTTATTTAGCTTCACTAAATCTCAATTTTCTCATCTATGAAATGAGGGCATTAGATCAGGAAACTTATAAAAATCCTTCCATCTAAATATTTACAAAAATATGGACATTTTCCTTATTTTGATGAAGGCCAGATATGAACCCAGGTCTCTTTGGACTAATTTCAGCATATTTAACAATAATCCACACTGCTCCTCTTTTCAGGGTGGGGCAGAAGGCAGTTCATTTCTTGCTCTGAGATATTTTCATTTTAATGAGTAACCCTGAAAAACTTTCTAGATTCAAAGTAAAATTTTTATTCCTGTTTGTTTGTTTTTTGGAAACTGGTTATTTGGCTCAGATTAGCAGTAAAATAACTCCTCTCAGGCTATTTCCACTGTGGATTAGCATGGAAATTTTGCCTTGCTGTTTCTGACTGGGATTAAGCCACACCTCCTTAACCAATCAAAGAGTAAGGATGAGTACAAAAGGTAAAATGAAGGTGGCCTCCTGCTCCAGGCATCTAACCATATTGGTGCCAATCTTAGGGTAGGATCTGAGTCCAACAGTAGCTCAGACCTTCTAATCTCAAGCAATCTATTAGCCTTAGCCTCCCCACTAGCAACGATTATAGGCCTGTCCTTCCCCTACCCCTCACAATAAATTCTGATAGAATTGTAGAGGTTTGACAGCCTGCAGTAGAGGAGGAATTTTCATGAGCAGAAATCTCCTTAGAAGGCTATCTTTGAGATCATCTCCACACTTGGAATCTAAACATTTCATGCGTGGCCAGCCTTACTCACTGTAGCTGTAGCCTTGAAGAGTGAAGTGTGAGTAACTATGGCAACATGGCATCGCATGTTTGTAGGTGGGGAAGGGGAGCCTATGGTGGGGGGGGGGGGAAGGTGATCAGAGTGCCCATTGAGAGGAGTGTCTTAGTTATCAGATATCCAAATGTAGGAAAAGCATGGTTGTTTGTTGGGAAGGGACAGAAAGAAAGAAAGAAGGAAAGAAGGAAAGAAAGAAGGAAAGAGAAAAGAAGGAAAGAAAGAAGGAAAGAGAGAGAAGGAAAGAGAAAAGAAGGAAAGAAAGAAGGAAAGAGAGAGAAGGAAAGAGAAAAGAAGGAAAGAAAGAAGGAAAGAGAGAAAGAAGGAAAGAGAAAAGAAGGAAAGAAAGAAGGAAAGAGAGAAAGAAGGAAAGAGAAAAGAAGGAAAGAAAGAAGGAAAGAAAAAGAAAGGAAGTAAGAAAAGACTTCTTATCTTGACACTTTGAGAACAAGGAATACATTTTTTAAAAAAATCATTAATTTCTAATGAGATCTTTATGCTGGTGAACAAAATCATTGCTTTTTTGGATTCACAACAAAGCAGACAGAAAGAATAGTACTATTCTAGAACACATGAGAAGGATGGTAGAAGTTTGCCAACTTTCTCTGATATCTTGCAGAATATCATTAGTCTTGGAGTTAGGAAGTCCTGGATCTTCTAACATGCACTGTTTTCATTCATCCTAAGCATGTTTCTTAGCCCCTTAATGCTCTCTATACTACTCTAAGCTTAGAAATTATAGATTTCCCAATATTGGGAAATTACAACCCTAAAAACAGCAATGAATATTTAACATGTTTTTTTTAAAACAAGTCTAAAAAGCAAACAAGTTAGAATTTCCCTAAGAAAACTCTTTTTTTTTAAACCCTTACCTTCCATCTTGGAGCCAATACTATGTACTGTGTATTGGCTCCAAGGCTGAAGAGTGATAAGGGCTAGGCAATGGGGGTCAAGTGACTTGCCCAGGGTCACACAGCTGGGAAGTGTCTGAGGTCAGATTTGAACCTAGGACCTCCCATCTCTAGGCCTGACTCTCAATCCACTGAGCCACCCAGCTGTCCCCTCCTAAGAAAACTCTTAAATTTTGATATGGAATCAGAATGATACTTCCCAGACTTCTGGCAAGGGTCTTCTACTAGTATATAGTTAATAAGTATACTCTGTAATTTTCAGATTGTGAAAATAATGTTGCATTGAAAAATAAAAAAAAATAAACCTGTATGTTCATTAGAGTTAGAAAGAATCTAAGCAATCTGAGAATTTAGCATAAAATAATTAGTACAAAATAACACAATTGTATTTAAGATGAATATTTAATAAGTGAGCAGAGAGAAATTCACTCAGCTCTTCTTCCTGTTTTTAAGAGTTACCATGTTTTTTTTCTGCATTAAACTAGTCACATATAAGGGGTAGATCATTGACTACAAAACAGCTGGATTAGCAATCATTCTGGAATAAATTACATATTTATTCATTGTTTAGATTAAATAAACATTCACATTTAAACGTTGCTTTGTTGGTGACAAAGAGCTTTTAAATACACACACACACACATATATATATATATATATATATTCAGTTTCCACTTAAAGATGCAGTTTCTTCTTTTCTGTACCAATTATTTCAGGTTTTCATTGTAACTGTGTGAAACACTGAGGGGGTGGTTCAGCAATATTAACCACTGTCACCTTGGAGCTAGAAAATAATAGACAATAGAATCCATTCTTGAAATCTTAATGAGCCTTTCTTTTTTTTTTTTAATTGTAAAACACTCAGAAGTTCCCAGATCTTCTTTCCTGAACAAATGGTTTTTCTGAAGTCGGCTATTAAATCCTTTCAAGAAAATGGATGTGAAATGCAAAGCAAGTTCTGGTTTTTATAGGAAAACTCTGCCAAAATATAGCAGAGGCTGCATTGTGATTTTCAGGGGCTTTGCTCTATTTGGTTGAGAGAGAGAGAATATAAATGATAAGTGTGGGTAAGATGGGGTGGGAGCTATAAAGAAGCTAGATATAGGGTTGCCCAAAAGTAAGAGAAAAAAAATCAGTTGTTACACATGTTGTAGTATTTTTTTAATGAATAACAGAGAACAGAAGGAAAACCTGAAGGAAACACAGAGAAACAAAAGAGTTCTGGAAATTGTATATTTAATTTATTATTAATTTCTATAAAATAATGCATAGCTATATGTAACATAGTTATAATTGCATAACATAATTTTATACATAATCTTTATCCAGTGAAAACCAATAGTAGAAATTGTTTCATTTACAACCCTAGTCTGTTCTACTACGTTTATGGAAATGCCCCTTTTATTTGGTATTTATTAAGTTGAGAATTTTTTCCAAGTGTTGTGCTTTTAGGTTAAACTGTATTTATCTGTGTGTTTTATTTTTTTGCCTAGGCTATCACTTCTCACATTTGTGCCAAGAGAAAGGGAAAACTTCTATTTCTCTTCTTTCCTCCCCTTATCTCTTCCTCCTTCTGCATTACTATCCCACTCCTTCCTTCAGTTTCCCCCCCCCTGTTCCTTAGAAACAATAAGCAGAAGTTTCTCCAAGAAGACTCATTTGCACTGCACATTCTTCATCTGTATAGATTAGACAGACAAATACATGCGTAGATGGATGGATGGATGGAGCACTTAATTGGTTACTAGTACCAGACCCTCCACAAAATGATAAGGATGTGAAAACAAGGTGGTACTTCCTTTCCGAAAGCTAGCATCTCTACAGAATAGATCTCACATTCAAAGATGTCTAGGTGTGGGGAGGAAGTCATTGAAACTGGGCTGGAGGGTAGCCAAATCTCGAGGTCCCTTCAGTCTTTCCCAGTCATTTTTTCTGTCTCGGGCTCCTTCAGCTTCATTCCTTCTAAGTGAATGTATCACACACCCTCCTGGAAGTGGGGGTGGGATTGTACTTTAATTACAATCAAGGATTGTTAGTGGTTTCTGCCTCCTCCTTCATAACCCTGCTATGTTCATTTAGATGGTGCCTGACCAAACAGATGGACCAGGCTTTATGAGCTAATCATTTGGTATATTTCCATTGCCTGTCGATGAGCAGAGACTATAATTGACGTCATCAAAACAGTTTGTCTTTCTTGGTGATCCCAGTCCAGGGAAACAGCAACAATTTCTGCTGTTGTTTATTTGTGGTGTCTAAATGGCACAGAACTTTGGAGTTTTATAACAACATCTTTGATTGTTTTGTAGTAAACGGATGTAAAGAGAGGGTAGAAAAGTTGTGCCTATCACTACTTGTGCACTATCGAATGTAAAGATTCCATTTATAAGTCAACTGAGACCTCCCCAAGAAGGCAGGTTTCAGTACGTGCCTCTGAAAAAACAAAAAACTTAACTGTGTGGTTTTGGGCCAGTCACTTAAGGTCTCAGAGCTCTAAGCAATTCTTTAAGATTACAAGTTAGAGAGAAGATACTGACCTCAATGGAAGAGGGAATTTCCTTACCATTCATCAGTTATTCATCCTTCCTTTAGAACAGGACAAATAACATCACCATGTGTTGTTTGGACTTTAGCATAAATTGAATTTAAGAGAAGCAGAGTCTCACAAAGTTATCAGCCTTACTCTCTAAGGTCATCAAAGTGCAATGGCAAGATAAAAGTCAAGGGGGCAGCTGGGTAGCTCAGTGGATTGAGAGCCAGGCCTAGAGATAGAAGGTCCTAGGTTCAAATCTGGCCTCAGACACTTCCCAGCTGTGTGACCCTGGGCAAGTCACTTGACCTCCATTGCCTAGCCCTTACCACTCTTCTGCCTTGGAGCTGAATACCGTGTATTGGCTCCAAGATGGAAGGTAAGGGTTTAAAAAAAAAAGATAAAAGTCAGGACAACAGGCAACTGGACAGGTGTCTGTTATTTCACCAAACTTTAAGTGCTCCATATTACTTGTTTCACCTGCCTTCATGACCATTTGAACTCTGATCTCAATTAGGAAATACACTAAAATATTAGAAATAAAGCCTTTAGTCTAGTTGGAAAGATAGACAAGCGCAGGGATATGAAAAAATGCAAATGCCAATTAAAGGAGTTTTTGTTTTATCTTGCTGTCAGTTGAGAACCACTAAAGCTTCTTGAGCAGGGGAAGAACATGGTCAGACCTTTAAAGAATATCAAGTTTTCATCCATATGTTGGATTGTTTGCAGCAGAAGAGACTAGAAGCTGGGAGATCCAGTAAGAGGCTCCTATACTAGACCAAGTAGAAGGTTATCAGACCCTGAAATAGCGGTATCCTAAGATCATAATCCTTTCTTATGCTGTGCAAGTCTTATGTCTTTCCATGGATCTTCCTAGAAAGACTCCTCTGTGTTCTGGAGGTCTTTATCTGTTTTAGCATTGTGTTGCTAGAAATTCAGTATGTCAGTTATTTATCTCATTCTTCATCAGTTTAACGCTTTTCCCAATCAAATGTTTCCCTGTTATTGCCCTTGATGCCATTCTGGAACTTAAGTCATCACTGAACATATCCTACAGATCGCTGACTCTTGCCTAATAACTCTCTACTGCTATGGGGTGCTCAGGGAGGAGTAATATCTTTGGTATGGAGGGCTTGTCATGACCTTCTAGGGCAGCTCTCCAGCCTCTGATCCTCACCTGACACCCAGCTCTCACTTGTGGCTCCCAGGAGCTGCTAGCACGTGGCAGCGGCCACACCCCGGGCAACGGCTTCCACAGGCCGGCTAAACCTTGTGAGGGTAGCCATCGGGTCATCGACCCCTGGTGAACTAGGGCTTTGCTCACCCAGCATGTGAAGACTGCTTCGGTGGAACAGGCGGAAGAAACCAACAAGAAGGTTCAACAGCTGAGATGGTGATGCAGCAAAGCACCGTGGAGTGCTTAGGGCGTGTTGGAGCACAAAAGACAACACAGCCATCCAATGCAGCTGAGGAAATCTCCAGGTATAAGGACTTTTCGTGCCACTGGACCCAGGCTTCCAAAGCTGAGAGAGTGGGACTGTCTCTGTGCATTGACTTTTCCACTTAAATCTTCATGCACAAGTGTCTTTGTGCACAAAAACGCACAAAGTCGATCCTCAACCTCAGTTACCGAGAGACTACTACACATGCTCTTTGAGTTATCTGCAAATTTGATTGTTCTAAAATCCTGATGTTTGGGGATTCAAAACCCCACCGAATCACTAGGAGACAATTAGAGCTTAAGCATGAGTTTGGAAAGGAATAATTTAGGATTACTAGAAGTGGTGTGAAGAATGCCACCCCTTCTCTTACTCTAATTCAATTCCAAGCCTAGCTCAATCTGTCATTAATTACTGTTTATATGCACTTGTATTTATGGATTTATATTCATATATGTACCGAAGGAGTAATAGTCTAAGGCTAAACTTGAAAAATTTTCTTAGTTCAAGGCACTCATTATGTCTGTCATTTTTTTCATGACATCCCTAAAAAAAAAGAAATATCTAATGGTTCTGTTTTAAGTCCAAACAACTTAATTCTTTAGGTACTAATAATTTAGTAGCCATTTAAAAATAAATCCACATAAATTAAAAGAAAAAATATTGTATTTCATTCCTATATAGCTGCAATTACTACTAGGATGTATATACTTGTTGGACACTGTACAACTTCTCAAGCTTTAGAATCAAATTATCCACCACCATTCTCATTTCCTTTTCAACTATGGTTTTTGAGCAGTATTTTTTGTTTTCTTTTGACTTTTTGGGGGTTCACTTTTGAAATAGCAACTTCCAAAACCCAGCTTTAGAGACTGGCAACTCAAAAAAATTTAGAGAACTGACTAGTGTAGCCACAGATATAGTAAATAAAAATGTATCTCAAATATTTGTGAACATCATCAAGAGGAATATAGCTTGATCTAATGTGGAAACTGGGAATTCCCTCAAGCTAGTAGTCTGAATGATTTTGGACAGATGTCAAATATCACTGTGTTTCCTGCAAACTTTTAAAATATTTCTCAAAGTCCCTGTGAGTTTGTGGTGGCACCCCAGGCTTCCTCTGTACATAGTTTGAGAAGCAAGTATTTGTACCATTGGCCAATATTAATACATAATCTAAAAATATATACATTCTTCTTCATTTTACCTATGTGAATTAATAGGTCAGTCTCAGATTGACTGTGGATCTCAGTAAGAAGTTCTAGAGTGTTCTGGATTTCAGTGCAATCATTACATTATCAACCTTGATTTCATGGAACCACAAGGAGTCAATGTATAAATTTCCAGAAGTCTATTAAATTGAGTAGAGAAAAAAATACATATTTATTTTCGCTATCCTAAACATTTTGATAAGGTAAATAGATGATGCAGTGATTAGAAACACTGAAATTGGAGTCAAGATGACTCAAGTTCAAATCCTTTGTAAGACACTTTCTAGCTATATGACCTTGGATGATTCATTTTACCTCTGCTTGATGTAGTTTCTTCATCTTTCAAATGGGGATAGAAATAGCTCCTACTCCTTAGAGTGGTTGTGAGCATCTAATCTAAAAGTACTATATAAATAATGACTATTATTAAGGGGCCTTTTATTGTTATTGAAGAAATCATCCTTTAGTTTCCTTGCCTAGTGCTCTGTGGAATCATGGCTTAGACACATGTCAAGCAAATGATTTTGTAGCTACACCTGCATCCTTCCTTGTTGACATCTACTTTGGTACCTCCTAATCATATGAAGATAATTTCAAGACCCCTGAAGACTATGATGGAGAAATAGAAACTCTACTACAATGTCCTAGTTGAAAGGTTTCAAGAATTTCTACCTACCTACATATATATGTATAATGTCTGAGAACCAGTCTCAGAAGGTCTTAGAAGAAGACCAATTCTTTTGACCCCAGCAATTCCTTAAGGCTATCCAAAGGCTTGAAGATGCTGCAACTCTTTGGTTTCAAGTGAGAGAGTACTAATACTGGTGAACTCATATTCTTTTTCTGAAGTATGAGAATATAAGTAATAAGAAGGCTATCTAGGAAAGCTAGTTTTAATACATATTCACAAAATTCTTTTAGAAATAAATAGAGGTGGTTCTAGCTGTTTTCATGAGAGAAGACCAAAGGTGGCTCACAATTTCCTTTTCATTCTCCCAATCATGAAAATGGAACCATTAGATACTCTAATCCAGTTAGGGAGAGGATAACATTTGATTCTCATACTTCTCCTAGTTATTCATATTCATATCATATCAACCTGAAAACCTTCAAAAACCTATGGGCCTCTCTAGGTTTGTGGAAGTCTACCATTTGGTCTATTAACTGGAAAAATTAAGCTAATTGAATATGTAACATTGTTAAGAAAGTTACCCATTTTTTAAAAAATCATATTATTTCACTGTTTATGGAAAAATCTAATTGGCTTTCTCTACTCAAAATCCCTAACAATATCTCACCAAGGGGAAGTGATTTAAAATTCTGAAATTGAAATAGATTAATGGAATTCAAGAGAAAGAAGGTCAAAAGCACTCCTATAATTGATATCTTAATACTAGTGATTTGATTGTCATTTTAGTCCTTATGATAGGTCAGTAGGCTTTAATCAAGAATAATTTAAGCTTTCAGCTTTGTTTCTACATAGCGTAACGTCCCAAGTCTGCATGATAATATCTAGAAGAAGCAGGGAAACTTGTTTCCATATGACCTACATAATATTTTTTGGGAAGACAATTTATAAACTATTTTGTCACTTTTTTTAACCTTAACATCTGGTATAGAATCCATACTAAGAATCTGTTTTAAGGCAGAAGAGTGGTAAGGGCTAGGCATTTGGGGTTAAACTCAGAGTCATAAAGCTAGGAAGTATCTTAGGCCACATTTGAACTCAGGACCTCCCATCTCTATTCGCTGAGCCTCATAACTACCCCAATCCTTTTCATTTGTACCTGGTTGTCCTACATCTTAGCTCTATCCAACATAAGTATATCTGTGTACAGGAAGGTGGAAATGAAAATATATAAAAATGTCTCCATGAAATAGCTATTCAAATGCCACCTCACTCACTCTTGAGATAGATTAGTCATTTTCCATGATCTACCATCATCCAGGAATTCAGTCTGGATTGAGAACAGATCGATCTTCTCCAAATTCATATAAATACATTGAGTCAATGAATCAATAAACATTTATTAGTGTCACTTAAAGAGAGCACAGTAAAGAGAGAAATGGACCTGAAGTCAAGATGACCTCAGTTCAAATTTGGCCTCAGACGTGTACTAGCTCTGTGACACTTAACCTCTGTTTAACTCAATTTATTGAATTATAAAATAGGAGTAAAGCTACCATTTATCTCCCAGACTTGTGTGATGTGAAGACTAAATGAGATAATATTTGTAGAATGTAAGGAAATGGGAAATCTTTAGAGATTTAAGAGCTTATAAAATCAGATCTTGATACTATTCTTTTATTACTTTGTAAATTTTAAGAACATTATTCAAATGTAAAAAAGTTCTAGTTTGGGGACTTCCAGAGATCATTGAGACCCTTTCTGGGGATCAACAAGATCAAAACTGTTTTAATAACAATACCGAAGACTTCTAATTTCTAACATGGTAAATACTGACAGGGAAAACCCGTATAAACAAAAGTTCCTTTGGTAAGGTCCTCAATAGTAGTTCAGAATTTAAAAGGGTCCGAAAATAAGAAAAAAAAGAAAACGGACAAAAACTGATTTGACAATCATCTAACAGTTTTATTTGTTTATATATTTATTTTTAGACCCTAACCTTCTGCCTTGGAGGCAGAAGAGTGGTAAGGACTGGGCAATGGGGATTAAGTGACTTGCCCATGGTCACACAGCTGGAAAGTGTCTGAGGCAGGATTTTAACTCAGGACCTCCCATTTTTGGGCCTGGCTCACAATCCACTGAGCTACCCTATCTAATAGTTTTAAAATGAGTTGATTCTGCCTCTAAGGTGATGTTGTCTTCCAATATATTAACTTGATGCAGAGTGGGGAATTGGGGAGATTACAGTAACTGGGGATAATGCAATGAAGACTACTTCATTTCATTCAATTTTGAATTCCCAAATGAAATCAAGTATTATAAAGAGAGGATTGTGTTTCATTGTAATGCATTGTATTGGTCTTTGTGGATCACTCAGTTCATAAGCAATATGTAAGAAAAGCTCCATAAAATTATTATTTTAAAGCAGCTACATAAATGTTGAATGTGAAATACATTAGCTTCCTCCCAAAGAACTACATCGCCTTTGCACAGTAGCAATACATCTGGACAGATGAAAAATTGTCAGGAGCTTTGCTGAATAGGTAGGTCAGCATTTGCTATGATGAAGATGGATAGTTATTTGATGCATTAGTGATGGATTAAGTCTTTTTGTGTGTGACATCAGAAGTGCATAAAATATAACTGGAGAAGCATTCAATTTGAGTTTTACCTAGAATTAATTAGTAGTTCTGAAAAATAAATAGAAATCAAGCTGCAAGTTTACAAACATCTTTCCTTTTCTCCCTTTTCCAGGTTGTTCTGTGTGTCAGTGTAGCTCCCCCTCACCCCCAGAAGAGATGTTTTTTAGTTCCTTGAAGCAATAGCTACTATCCAACAAAATCAATATGTTATAAGGAGCAGAATAGCTAATATGTATGCCATCGTTTACATGATTATGGGCTATTGTGTGCTTTTTTCAGTGCTCCGAGCTTTATAGATTCAATGTAGGATTAGTCAGTTGTAAGGTATCTAAGAGAATTTAGGAGAAACACATGGCCCAAATCAAAAGTAATATACAAAAGTGAATTTGCATTTTTGAGCGATGATAATGGAATTCAAAAAGGAGAAGCTTGTCATGGCTAATTTCAAGCTCATTGAGCTTAGTATGACTACTATTTTCCAATGAACAATTTGATCTGACAGCATTTGTATTCTTGGCATTGAAATTTATTTTCATCAAAGTGGCACTGTAAGAATAATCAGTCATTTGTTCATAAAGCTATGGCCTTTAACACATCCTCCTTTGGAAGACAAATGGGCTCCATAGGTACCCCCAAAGACCATGGATACTTGAATGAAAATGTTCGTTTGTTGTTTGGGTCACCTGTAATTCAAATGGAGGAACTGTTCATCAGAAAGGGCGAGTGAAAATGAAGCATTAATATGGCTAAAAATTCTGTTGGCTGCATCCCACAATAAGCCTAAAAGGAGGTAGTGTGAGTCAAGAGTAAAAGCACTCATTGGATTCAGAGTTACATGATCTGAGTTTGAATACCAGCTCTGCCTCTGACTGCCTATATAACCTTGAGCAAGTCACTTAATACCTCTGTGACTTATTTTCTTTGTGTGTGCATGTATACATGTAGGTATAGTTTTACCCACTACACTATATAGTCATATAGTCTTAACTATTAACACACACACAAACACACTATAAATATTTATTTGTGTATATATTTATACATTATGCACATTAGTATATATGCATATACAGTAGAACTTCATTTAACACAATACACAGAAATTCACTTATACACAATTGGCAAAAAAAAATAAAGGCAGAAAAATACATAAAATAAAAAATTTAATTATGTACTAAATCAGCACCATTTTCCCAAGGGGCATAAAATCGGGAAGCAGTTCACCCCAATCACACTCATTCTGCTCTGAGAAGAATTACACTGTTTTGCACCAAACATTATCTCCTACATTGGTCTTTGGAGTTCTCACTTGTAACAAGTCACATCCTCATCAGAGTAGTGCTTCTCTCTGTTTCATTAATGCTATTTAGTTATTAATAATGGCCCCAAAGAATAAGGAGTGATGCTGGTGGATCTAATAAGTCTTAGAAAACTCATAAAGTGCCTAGGTATGCTTGTATGAGAAATAACTTATTAAATAAATGGGTTTTACTAGTATGTGTGATTTTCAAGTTATGCTAAGGGTCTTGGATCATACTGGTTTCAAAATGACACCCCACTGTTTACGTATGTGTATAGTCTGACCCTTTAGATTGTAATAACCTTCTAAGTAAGGACTTTTTCATTTATTGATTTTGTATCCTAAACACCTAGTATAATGCCTGAAAGTACTTAATAAATATGTGTAGATTTGTTGCTTATAAAATGAGAGAAGAAGTGGGAGAAAGGGGAAGGAGAAGAGGAAGAAAAAGAGGGAGGAGGAAGAAGTAGTAGGAATTATTTTAATAGCAACTTACGGTTTATAAAATTAAGACCTATGTTGTCTCATTTAATACAAAGAACTTGTATAAAGTCTCTTCCAGTTCTGGAAAAAATATTCTCATCCTATTTTCTTTGTACATAGTTGTTTGTGAGTTGTCTCCTTTGTGAGATTTTGAGGTTCTTGAGAGCAAAGACTTTTTTTCCTTTCTAGGTATTTCTTTGTCTCTTTAGTGCTTAGTTCATAGTCTAGAATAATAGATGGCTTAATGAATGTTTTTGACTGACTGTAGCATGCTACATTTCAAGACCAGTCTAAGCATTTAGGGCCTAATCATCAGAAGATTGGGAACTCAGTGGTGGTATTTGGGGCATCAGCAGTTGATAAACTGTTCACTAAGATGTATAGGAATTGTTATCTGCATAAGAGGAAGGAAAACCCACAAGAATAAAATTAAGATTTAGAACATTGAAATCAATGGCTTAATTAAATGCTATTACTTCAAAAGTAGCTCTTACCAAATAAAATCATCATTTATTTTGGGAAATAACTTTTCTATCTAACTGTACTGGAATTTCCAATATCAGTATTTTCTAGAAAGCATTTTATCACAAGGCAAACTGGATTAGATTTTATCTAAGGATAATGAGGTTGTCTGAACTATAGTGGCCATGGAATGTGGACCTCAAGAGTGCTGAAATTTGAACTCAACACTTAATCATGGATTCTTGAGGGTACACAATTGCCTTTTATTTTGCATTTTAAAATATCAAATCATTAGATGACATGTCACATAAATATATCCTAGACAGCTATTATTTTTTATATTCAATTTCCTTATAAAAAATACTTAGGAAGAGTTTAACAATTTCCAATTGAGTACTCAGTCTTGTTTTCCTCTATGCCCTCTAATCTTCTGTCTAATCAAAACTTGAATTCAGTTCAAGAGTGTATCTTAAATATCGTTTATGTGCAAGGCATAGTACTGGCCATCAGAGAGCCAAAAGGGGAAAAAAACAAAACATTCCTACCCTGAAGGAACTTACCTATTAATAGTAAAGATTCAATTTGTACAGAAAGAAATATGAGTCCAGTAGACTGTGATAAGAGCAAAAGACAGATCCAGGCAAAGGACTTTGGAAGAATTGGAAGGACTGATTATTTTCCTCTGCCAAAGTGTATAAAGGAATATCTTGAATAGACCTTGAATTATTGTATCCAATTTCATTTTCCCCAAACTCCATGATCAGATTTTCATTTGATCTTGCAATATTTCTATGTGGGGCATCTTGCATCCTTACTTTTACTTCCAGATGCTTTCCAAATTTATCTTTATTCCTCTTTTACCCTCCTAAGCCACTCTGTTGCATAAGTATGGTAAATTGTTTCATTCAATAAGCATTTTTAAGTCCCACACAGTACTGTGTGGCATCTACTAAAGGCATAGAAGAAACAGCCAGCAGTTATAGCCCATCACATTGGTCATATCCTTACTGCCAAAAAGCATCCTGATGCAGATTGTTTGTATATTGAAGAGATGGATGTGGGAGAAAAAGCACCTAGAATGGTTGTCAGGGACTTGATGAAGTATGTCCCCCTTGACCAGATGTAGAATTAGATGGTGAGTTGGCTTTGTAAACTGAAGCCAGCAAAGAGGAGGAGAGTGGCATCTCAGGCAATGGTGATGTGTGTCAGTTCCACCAGAAAAGGTAGAAATCTTGGAGCCTCCCAATAAATCTATTTCTGGAGACAAGATTACTTTTAACGTATTCCCTAGAGAGCCTGAGAAGGAACTGAATCCCAAGAAGATCTGGGAGCAGGCCCAGCTTGATCTCCTCACTAATGATCAGAATGTTACTACATATAAAGGAGTCTCCTTTGAGGTGAAAGGGAGGAATATTTATAAGGCTCAAACCATGTCAAAGAGTAGAATTAAATAAAATAAAACTCTATGGTAATTTAGGGATGCTTTAAAGAAATTTTGATGGAAAGTACATTAAGCAAAATGATATATATATATATATTTTTTTTTCTTCTATAAAAACAACATAGTAGATATAGAATGTATCTTAATGTCAGGAAGACCTGGGTTCAAGCCCTGATTGATACATGCATGCTATTTGAGGAACCATGGGTAGGTCATTTAATATAACAGTACCTCCCTCCCCAGCTAACTCTTTTTTTTTTTTTGTAAACTCTTACCTTCCATCTTAGAATCAATACTGTGTAGAAGAGTGGTAAGGATTAGGCAATGGGTATTAAGTGACTTGCCCAGGGTCACACAGCTGGAAAGTATCTGAGGGCAGATTTGAACCTAGGACCTCCCATCTCTAGGCCTGGCTTGCAATCCACTGAGCAATCCAGCTGCCCCCCACCCCCTATAACTGTTTAATCTCCATTGGTGACAAGTGAGAATTTTTATTAAAATCTGAAACCACCCCAGCATCCTGGGAGGGGGCAGGGGTCATCTGAAGACTAGGAATGTGGGAGAGGGTGAAGGAATTTGGGGGAAGACTCAGGCTGGCACTGGCTGGTCGTAGCTAACCTCCCTCACCTCTACCAAGATGGCAGTACTAGATAGCCACCACCCAAACAGAATTTCTTTATTATAGGGGGAGAGAAAGAATAAAATGAAATATGTATGCATATATGTATGTATGTATATACCCACACATCCATAGAAAGATAGATAGATAGACAAATAGAGTGACTAACTGATTGATTCTGGGTGAGATACAAACATAAAGGGTTACATGATTTGCCCAAGATCTGGATCAAATCAGTTGAAGAGCCAGAAATAGAACAAAAATATCTCCAGAGTGCAGCCAAAACTATTAACCATGCTTCCTTCCTAATTTCATTTAGATTAATTTAAGAAGCAAAATAAATTTATAAGGATATGATCAAGAGTTTTTGTTGAAATTGCTCTTGCTATAAATTTGCTAGGTTTCCCTTTGAATTTTCATTTTATTTTATGTTTAAAAACTTGTCACTATTGCCTACTGAAAAGGAAATTGCCTTTATTACTTTTATATAAGTGATTATAAAACAAAGAATCCCATATAGTCCTCTAGGTAGTTAACTGCAACTATGAATTTAGAACAAGTTAGTGCCAGCTAGCAATTAATTGTGTAAAAGCCTCTGTTTCAACTTTGGAAAGTTAAGTGCACAGATTGACTGAATCCTGATTCCTGATAAAGATAACAAACAATCATTGAGTCAGTTGTAGAAGTTAGAAGTATATTACAAGGATAAGATAGTATTTACTTTTGTGAAGGATTTATATTCTTTAAAGATACTTCCAAGTTTACACCCCAGAGAGTCATCTTTGGTTTTTCTTTAAATTTCCTCCCAGAGTTGGAATAATAAATTAAGTCTGATTATGTCAGTTTATTATTTATTTGTAGTATCAATTAGAGATGACTGAAAAATTGTATCCTAATCAGATTCATTCCTATATTTTCTGTTATTGTTACTTTCACACTGCAATGATGAACTGTGCTTGTGACATACTTTAAAACCATTTATTCTAGAAGTTGGGGCTTTGAAGAGTCCCTGATCTTTGTAAATCCTTCTGATGTGCAAATAAGAGGTTTTAATTGGTGCTAAATCACCAGAAGAAGGGCAAATGGGGAGCTGCCTGTCTTAAACCTTTATTTGGAATTTATTAACTCTCTTAGCCCGTATTCCCTAAACTTTAGTAACATTCGATACACTTGGGTTTATTAATGATTTATGTTAATTGGCTGCCCAAAGCCTGTAAAACAGACTGTTGTACATCTAAATGATGTCTTTGCCAAAGGCTGGGCATTGTGAAACCTCCAACTCTAATTCCCCATAATTAAAGTTGGATCTTCAACTCAGAATGCTGCCCCAGATATTTCAATTTTTAACATTCTATATGAATGTCAACCATCAAAAACAAAGATTGTGAGATTTCTTAGTTTCTCTTCTTAATGCTTCCATTATAAAGAACAGAAAAAGTAAACAAGTTAAAAAGTGATGGCAATTCCTATCCTCAAAGCCTAGGAGGATTCTAAGAAATCTTAATTTTTAAATCTTTTCATCTCTGCTATCCTTGAAATGTTTGCTCTTGTGGTGTTTCTGATTATTTCAACTGTCAACCTCCAAAAGAAATTAAAAGTATGAATATTCAAAAATATTGAAGTAAACCAAGTTAATAAGGATGGAAAATTAATGTTTTCAGAAAGTTTCACGAGCATAGAATGGAGGAAAGGATATCTGTACTCTAAGGGCTTTTCACACACATTTCTATAAAACATTCAAATAAGCTTGTGGGAACTACACTAGGGGCACATCACTGGCCATTCTCATTGAACAATATGTCACTAGAATGAACTGATGTTTTGCTGATCACCTGATCCTAATGACGTCAGTTGCACTGAAGATTATGTTCAGTGCCTGTGATGAACATTCATGATATAATACTAAGAAACCCCACTTTTCTATTGTGGTAGAAGGATTACTTTTCTCCAGAGCCTCTTTTCTGTTTCTTTTTCCCCCCTCTCCCCAACTCTAGCTTAAACGGTCTCCCAAAGGAAGCATCTCCCTTCTGCCCCACAGTGATAACTTCTTTCATTGCCAGTTCTGATGGTGCTCTGGTATCTCACAGCGATGCCAGAGAACTGCCAGAGTAGATCCTAGTGGTATGTCCATCCACACCCAGAAGAACACTTGGCAGTGAGTGTCAACCCTAAATAGTACTCAGACTGCAGGGGAAGAGCAATAAAAAGCTGCTAACAGAATGTCTCCCCCCATTAGATCGCAGCTTCTTGAAAGCAAGGACCATATTTTTCCTTTCCTTGTATCCTAAACATTCATCACAATGCTTGGCACATAGTAGGCATTTAATAAATATCCAAACAGTTATGTATTATCAAGGTAAATACAGAATAAGTTAAAGAAAATCTCAGAAGAAAGGCACTAGTATTAAGTGGTATCTAGAAAGACTTGTAGAAGGTAGGGTTTTAGCTGAAACTTGAAGGAAAGCTGGAAAGCCTGGAAGCAGGGGTGAGGAGAGATTACAACTGAGGCAGGAGGAACATCAAGTGGAAAGGCTCCCAGAAGGAAGAATGGTGTGTCTTGTGTGAGGAGCTACAGAAAGGCCAATGTCACTTGAGCCTAGAGTGTATGGAGAGGAATGAAATGCCAAAATACTGGAAGGGCAGGGCAAGGGGTGGTTTGAAGGACTTTGGACATTGAACAGATCTTGTCATTTATCCTGGGGGTTCTAAGGAGCCACCAGAGTTTGAGAAGAGCATACCTAGTCAAAAAATAATTTAGGTATAACATTTTTATATCTGGGGGAGGATGGGTGAAAGTGGGAAGATTCTTGAAGCAGACAGACCAACTAGCAAGCTACAGTCTAGACTTGAGGTGACGAGGACCTGCACCAGAGTAGTGGTAGTTTCAGAAGATGAAAGGAAGAGCTAAGATACATAATGGCAAGATAGAGTCCCCAAGTCTTGGCAAGAAGTTGGGTTTTGGTTAGACTAAAGAGTCTGAGAAGGGCTTTCCTTCCAACCTGAAATTTCATGGCTCTTTTATTTCATTTGAGCCTTACAGAGAATCTCAAAGGAAAGAATATTACCATTGTCCATTTCTTACCCATACTTTACTTTTGCTCCAGTACCTTGTACAAGTAGGCCCTTAGTAAATATTTGTTGAACTGATTATCAGGTTAAAGAATTTCCAGTCTGGCTAGTTAGTGCAGAGAAATACTTAAGGGCTTCAGATGGGCTTTAGATGAGCCTGAAATTTGAGCTAAGAAAGGATGAGGGCTGGGAAAATAAGCTGGTATGGGTATAAAATAATAGTGGTTAGGTGCCAAAGAAGGAAAGGAAAGCAGATGAAGCCATAGAAAAGGAAAGGAATTAGTGACTAGCAGGGTGGGCTGGTGTTTAGACAATGAAAGCTAAGAAGATAGACTGGGTAGCTGCTGAATAAAGGCAATAGCTGGGATGGTTTCCGAAGGGGTTAATTATGCCAACTGTTTGCTACCAAATGCTACCATTGATATGAATTATCTTGATCTTTCTTAGCCACCAATCTGTCAGAAAAAAAAAAAAAAACCTAGGAACCTTCTTAATTTCTGCCTGAGAGTGGTAGGGAATGTTATTTTCTTGGGGCAGACAAGGACCTGGTTCTGGCTGGGTGTAGTATTACCCAAGTTCCTAAGGTCGTCAATATCCATATTGTCTACCAGAGTTAGAGCCTGGATGACTGTGATGGGGCACTAGCAGATATCTAAGGCATGCCTCTTAGATTTAGAATGAAGTTGCTATCATAGAATATCCTTCCAGGTTCCTACAATCAGAATCTCTTGAATCTCCTTTTCCAGGCTTTTGCATAAGATATCTCAAAGTTGTATTCTCCAGCAACCTTTCTTTATTATTTAAAATTTTCTCCTCCTCCTCCTCTTCCTCCTTTCCTAGAGCTTCTTCACGGCTAAGACTTTATTTACAAACAAGCCACATCTGGCTTAAGTTGTGGGTCCCACCATTCTTAGCTCTGCCTCCTATAAATTAATATTTTGGTTATTCACAAAATGGAATATTTACAGGGTCTACTTTTTGCACCAGACATACCTTGGGATGCACCTGTCTTCAGCGTCAAAAAAGATTTTACTTACAATCTACATGAGGGTTGGGAGCATTGATAGAAAGGGACATGCTATGCGTCCCAGCATCACTGTGGACTTAACAGCCTGCCTGTTTACGTTGCCTGTGATAAATGCTTCATAAGTGCTTTTTAATTGAGTATATAAATGGAAAGCATCAGATAAACTGATCCATATCTATATAGATATATATCTTCCATCTATAGGGAGCTAGTAGCACCACACCCCCTCTCTCTGGAAAATCTGAGTAAATTGTTTTGGCCCTTCCTTCATACCAGAGGAGGTCTGAATTTTATAGTTCCTTACATGCATTTTTGAGTTACTAAATATTTTAAGCCATTTCTACATTTCTAGCCATTGCTACAGTCCTTGCCAGTCTTTGCATGGTGAAGCTTCCCTATATTATATCCAGGGGTGTGATGATTAATATTTAACAAAGAGCGCTCCAAAAGGCACAACACACTTATGTTTATCTGCATTGTTAACATTTTCTCTGTCACTGTCTTAATTCTAAACATTCAACAAAGCAGTCAATCAGATCCTGACTTGTAGCATTCACTGATTTCTGAGATATAAATGCTCACTCTGGAAATATGACAATAAGCTCTTACTAACTGATTTGAGCTGATTTCTCCTTGGTTATGTGGGTCAATTTAATTATTTGTCATCAACTCTGGGGACCAGACATCCTAATACAATATTACTTTGTCTCTTTAATTGAATTACTGCCATCCTGGCAATCTTTCATTCCAAATAAAACTGGAATGAAAAACATGTTTGGTATAACACCTGGAACATAATAAGAACTTAACAAATGATTGTTGATTGGCTGTGCTGATGCCACATTGCTTAATTTCAACATATGCTAGGTCTTCCCCTAGCTCATTCTTTCAGAGCCCAAGAGAGCTAGTAGTGACCCCCATTCTTCTCCAGCTGTTTGTAAATTAATTTTTCTGTGTCATTTGTTCCAGCATTTTCCCTGGAAAATAAATTAAGCTATGGTTCTGTGATTTCCAGAGTTCCCAAGTTCCCCCTGCCTTTTATTTTTTTTAAACAATAAGGGGATTTAAATTAGTCATTCAAATGAGAAATTATAGGGCTAAATCTGAGTCTTGTCATGATTCCCAGTTTCCGTCAAACCAGCAAACATCTGTACTTTCTTACAGATGTGTGCAGAAATCTGAAATTTCAAGCTCATTTGTTATTTTGTTTTTGACATGTAGACATGCCCTTTTTGGTAACACCATGGAAAATAGTGTCAGCTACCCAAATGCTGGGAAACATTGTTCCACCTACACAAGCTGTGAGAATTTTTAGTGAAGTCTGACTGTTATGGCTGGAGCTGTATGCCTCATGTGTGACTTTCATTAGACTACAGAGTACAGGTGTCATTTGATTATGAATGATGAGTTTGTTTCCCCACCCTTCAGACCCATTCCAATAAATTGGGCCTCTATGAAAGATAGTTTTTTAACTTATTTTTTCCTCTTTTCACAAAATTTGATGGCTTTGATTTTTCTTTCTTTTTACAATTCTAATTTAAAAAAATGTTTAACATAATTTTTTCTACTTCCCACCTCTTCCCCCTTTCCAAAAGAACAACAAAACCTTTATGACTAATGTATGTAATCAAGTGAAACAAATCCCCAAATTGAATAGATGCAAAAATGCCTATCTGATATTGCGTCTTGAATCCATCATCTCTCTGTCAGGAGACGTTACCTTCTTCATTACCTATATTCTGAGGTCATGCTTGGATACTGAACTGATCTTATGTCTTTCAAAATTTTTTTTCTGTTTTTAATGCTATTATTGTAGAAATAATTCTCTTGGTTCCCTTTGGCACTGTTGTGTATAGATGCCCAATGTTTGAGTTATCAGATGTTGTTTTGCATCTCATTCTGGTACTGATGTCTTCAAAGGTACAGGATATTAATCATCATCATTTTACTCCCAGGATTAGACATGGAAGGGAAAGTATATTATTGTAAATATAATGTGTGAAGAAAAACTGAAAACAGAGATCAATTACATGTTTGTAATCATATTTATCTATAAAAAGCAAACTATACCAGAAATTTGGTTTTATCTTTTTTTATTTTAATAATGAATGTATACATAAGTTTCCCCAAGTTATATGATTTATATTATCTCCCTCCTTTCTTCTCTCCCCCTCCCAAAATTGACAAGCAATTCAATTTGGGTTAAGCATGTATTATCACACAAAACATGTTTCCAGATTATTCATTTTTAAGTGAATAATCACATAAAACCAAAATCCTAAATCATATACCCAAATAAACAAGTAATAAAATGTATTTTTTTCTGCAGTTATACTCCAGTAATTCTTTCTCTAGAGGAGGATAGCATTCTTTTTAAGTCCTTCATAATTGTCCTAGATCATTGTATTGTTCTTAATAGCAATCTATCACATTTGATCATTCTACAGTATTTCAGTTACTATATATAAGGTTCTCCTGGTTTTTCTTATTTTGTTCTGCATCCGTTTATGTAGGTCTTTCCAGTTCTTTCTGAAAGCATCCTGTTCATCATTCCTTATTGCACTAAATTTGAATCAAAATGTTCTTCTATTGCTTTTATTTAGGGCTAAAATGTCTAAGTGAGAACGTTCTACCAGAAACAAAGAAGTATTTCTTAGAGGGAGAGAATGGTTACAAATAGGGTTTGTGGCAAACAAACACATAACAAAACAAAAAAACTTGATTCATTCACTTCTGTATTAAAGTAATGTACCAAGTAGTCAGGCATAAATTATTACTTTCCCTTTTTTATCCCCAATAGATACTACATCATGGGAAAATATTCTATTTATGATCTGAAAATGCAAAAATTAGAATTTGGTTCTAATTTCTCCTTTCCCATGTCTTTCATTATTTTTTAGTTTTCTTTTTTTAGTTCATCTTTTTCACATCTTTTTCCATAGTCTTTGTAAAGGGCTATCTCATTGATCCAAGATTTTTTTACCCTGAACTTAAAACCCCCAATGTCATTGGGCCTCTTTGACAATGAAGGATGGACAACCATAAGAGTAGAATGATATTCTTGTTGTTCTTTAAAATATATAGGAACACAGTGTGGCTAAGTCAACAAAATTCTAAATTCTGATTCTCGATTGTACCACAGTGTATCAGTCTCTGTGTACAATGTTCTCTTGGTTCTGTTCCTTTCACTGTGCATCAATTCCTGGAGGTCATTCCTATTCACATGGAATTCCTCCAGTTCCTTGTTTCTTTAAGCACAATAGTATTCCATCACCAGCATATACCATAGTTTGTTCAGCCATTCCCCAATGGAAGGGCATCCCCTCATTTTCCAAATTTTGTCCACCACAAAGAGCGTAGCTATGAATATTCTTGTACAAGTCTTTTTCCTTATTATTTCTTTACGGTACAAACCTAGCAGTGCTTTGGCTGGATCAAAGGGTAGACATTCTTTTAGTGCCCTTTGGGCATAGTTCCAAATTGCCCTCCAGAATGGTTGAATCAATTCAATACTCTACCAGCAGTGAATTAATGTCCCAACTTTGCCACATCCCCTCCAGCTTTTATTATTTTCCTTTGATGTCATATTATCCAATCTGTTAGGTGTGAGGTGATACCTCAGAGTTTTTTGATTTGCATTTCTCTGATTATAAGAGATTTAGAACAATTTTTTCATGTGTTTATTGATTTTTTTTAGTTTAGATTTCTTTATCTGAAAATTGCCTATTCAGGACTCTTGCCCACTTATCAATTGAGGAATGGCTTGATTTTTTTGTACAATTGATTTAGCTCTTTATAAACTTATGTAACTAGAACTTTGACAGTTTTTTGTTATGAAGTTCCCCCCCCCCAATTTTTGCTTCCCTTCTAATTTTGGTTGCATTGGTTTTGTTTGTACAAAACCTTTTTAATTTAACGTAATCAAAATAATTTATTTTACATTTTGTAATTTTTTCTAACCTTGGTTGGTCTTAAAATCTTTCCTTTCCCAAAGATCTGACAAGTATACTATTCTGTGTTCACCTAATTTATTTATAATTTCCTTCTTTATATTCAAGTCATTCACCCATTCTGAGATTATCTTGGTGTAAGGTGTTAGATGTTGATCTAAACCCAATCTCTCCCATACTGTTTTTTTTTGTTTGTTTGTTTTTGTAAACCCTTACCTTCTGTCTTGGAGTCAATACTGTGTATTGGCTCCAAGGCAGAAGAGTGGTAAGGGCTAGGCAATGTGACTTGACTTAGTCAAGTGACTTGACCAGGGTCACAGCTAGGAAGTAGCTGAGGCCAAATTTGAACCTAGGACCTCCTGTCTCTAGGCCTGGTTCTCAATCCGCTGAGCTACCCAGCTGCCCCCTCCCATACTGTTTTCCAATTTTCCCAGCAGTTTTTGTCAAATAGTGGATTTTTGTCCCCCAAACTAGGATCTTTGGGTTTATCATAGACTGTCTTGCTGAGGTTACTTACCCCAAGTCTATTCCACTGACCTTCCCTTCTGTCTCTTAGCCAATACCATATTGTTTTGATGACCATTGCTTTAGAGTATAGTTTGAGATCTGGTAATGCTAGACAATCTTCCTTCACATTTTTTTTCAATATTTCCCTTGATATTCTTGATTTTTTTGTTCTTCCAAGTAAACTTTGTTATAGTTTTTTTTTCCTAATTCAGTAAAAAAGTTTCTTGGTAGTTTAATGGGAATGGCACTAAATAAATGAAATAGTTTGAGTAGGATGGTCATTTTTATTATGTTAGCTCATCCTACCCATGAGCAATTAATGTTTTTCCAATTATTTAGATCTAGTTTTAATTGTGTGGAAAGTGTTTTGTAGTTGTGTTAAAATAGTTCCTCTGTTAGTCTTGGCAGATAGATTCTTAAGTATTTTATATTGTCTAGGGTGATTTTAAATGAAATTTATCTTTCTAACTCTTGGTGCTGAGATATTTTGAAAATATATCAAAATGCTGCTGATTTATGTGGGTTTATTAAGTTGATATTTACACTAGCTTTTTGGTTGATTTGCTAGGATTCTTTAAGTAGACCATCATATCATCTGCAGAGTGGTAGCTTAGTCTCCTTACTGCCAATTTTAATACCTTCAATTTCTTTTTCTTCTCTAATTGCTACTGCTAGTGTTTCTAGTACAATGTTAAATAATAGAGGTGATAATGGGCATCCTTGTTTCACTCCTGATCTTATTGGGAAGGCTTCTAGTTTATCCCCATTGCAGATGATGTTGGCTGATGGTTTTAGATATATGCTGTTTAATATTCTGAATATGTCCCTTTTCCCTAAGGATGTTAGTGTCATAGGTCAAGGGAACTGATCTCACATGACTGAATCAATTAATTTCTTACTTGAATGAGCATTTGTGTGTTTCCTCTTGGATAGATAATGATTGAGTCAAAAAATTGTTGTTGTTGAGAGTATATATAACTTTAAAAAAAAGTTTGACTTTAAGCTAGTATCAGTCTTAAAATCCCAACAAATCAATAAAACAGCATATACATACACATATTCTTATGCTAAGATTTTATATTGAGATTGAGAAGTCATGTCATTTTGCCTCGAAATTAATTTTTTCAAACTCTGCACTAACATATTTAATAATTTAAAATGGTATTTTAGTGTGTGGGCGCTAATGAGCTCATGACAATGCAGTTACAAGATATGATTCATTCAGAAATTGGGAAAATATTTTAAATATTTCGTGTGCTGGGAAATGAGCTAATGACCAGAATGTATTTCCTCAAACTTAAAAATGATTTTACAGCAAGTATTTTGTTAAAAAAAAAACCAACAACAATCTTTACTTTCTGCTTAGAATCAATATTAAATATCTGTTCTAAGACTAAATGGCAAGGGCTAGACAAGTGGAATTAAATGACTAGCCCAGAGTCACAGAGCTAAGAAGTATCTGAGCCCAGATTTGATCTGAGGTCCTCTGGATTCCAGACCTGGCTCTCTGTGCATTGAGTCACCTAGATGCCCCTAATCATTTTTCTTTTAAAATAATTTAACTTTAAATTTTTAAAAATCAGGATATGCAAATTTTACAGAAAGACAAAAGCCTTATCTGCTATTGATGAATAAAAGCAGTTTATCTCAGTGCTGATGATAATGAAACCTAAAATGCCTTATCATTCTCCTCAAGATTTAGAGAAAAGAATATTGAGTTGGAGTCTGAGGACTTTGCTTTACATCTTAGCTTTTGTCTGTTTTACTTTTAGTCTAGATTTCCTCATCTGTAAAATGAGAGGATCGAATTAGAAAATATCTTAGATCTCTTCCCACACTACATTCATTCCCTGATCTTTGATACTGTATTCCATTTTGTTCAAGGATTCAATGCTAAAAAGCTCATCTATCTCATTTTTAGCAGTGCATTGTCATTCTCACTTGTTTGACATAATTTCCCAAGATTTGTGCTCATTAGTTCATGTGAGGATTCTTTTTCTGACTTCAGACAAGATAAAGGTAGAGAACAAGTTGCAGGGGAAAATGTAGCAGTGGCCTTTAGGTGTCACATAAGAACCCAGTTTCTTTTAACCTGGCTGCATCCTCACCTCTCTTGGTGGTAGGGGCAGCTCTCTTAAGATGTAGAGAAATTCAGGAAGAACTGGCAATTCTGATGGGAGGACCAGTGAGTGTCCTGTGTACTATGGTGCCTCCTAGCTGTCAGGGAATACTGGAATCTCTGATTGGATGACTTGTCAAGCACTTTTCAGGGCTGCTCATCCACCTTTGGTGTCAGCTTTTATCCAGTTTTCACCTGTGGCTCCAATATGGTATAGCTGGTGCTTCAGTGATTTAAGGGGTATTTACGCAAACATGGGAGGACTTCCCCTGGCCGAATGGGTAGATGAGAACAGTTTGCCCCATTGGCCAAGAAGGCAGATGAAGCAGATGCTGTGAGGCCTTAGAGCTTGGTCAGACATCAGAGACAACACTCTACTGCATCCCCAGGCCATCAAGGGACATCCTGACTTTTGTCTTGGCATTGGACTTCAGTGATTCTGGAGGATGGAATGAGGCTGATGACTTTGTGCAGCTCTCCCTCACTGAAATCCAATTCATTGGCAAGTCAAGACATCCATCTTTGACGCAATTGGTTCTCTTCAAAAAACAAAGGATGAACAACAACAGTTGAAGGCATGGTGCTGGTGGACACTCAAGTTGTGTAACTACTTTTGGGCAGGGATGACTGTTCTGTAGCTTCTCTAAATGGTGACAGTTTTGACTATCAAGTTAGCTGTTCCTTGAATAACTATACTGAAATTAAAACTTGCATATGGTCTTAAATAATTTACAAAGACTTCAAATGTCTTTTCCATAAAGCTTGGCTCAGGAGATTAAATAATTGATCATTGCATTTGCACGCCCATGAAGAGTTTTACAGCTTTCTTCAGATGACATGGCTTATTTCTTGAAAATGAATGTGAATCTTTAGGAGCATTTTCTTGCTGCCTTCCATTATTCAACATGCTCCTAAAACTGTCTGGTTTCCTAATTTTAGATAGTGACTTTTAAAAAATCTTTTTAGTTTCCTCAGTGTATTCTTTGTCAATGGGTGACACTTTATGTTACTCCATATAAACTGTCAATAAGGTCCTCTTATTTTAGTATGGAGCTAGATGATCTCTAAGGTTTCTTCCAGACCTAAGAATTTATGTCCTTTATATTTTTTTATTCTGTTAAGTTGTAAGGCTCCTGTATCTTCAACTTTATTGACTCACAACTAAGTTGTGGGTGCCCAGAATTGTGTTGCCAAGGATCAGATGGGCCTTTTAGATATCACCTGATTTAATTTCCTCATCTTACAGATGAGGAAACTTGCCTTGCCAAATGTCAGATAGAAGTAAATAAGTGGAAGAACCAAGTTTTTTGTTTTTCTTTTCTGCTTGGGTATTAGATCTGGAGGTCTAGAAGCTCTAATGGGGGCTTAATAACCACTTCATGTCAGGAACTCCTTTGACATTCTGGTAAAGACTGTTCTTTTTATATATATATATATATATATATATATATATGATATGCATATATATATATATAAAATCTGTTCTTATAATCCTATTTTTAAATGCATAAAATAAAATGTACAAGATTCTAAAGGAATAAATTATAGTAAGATACAGTAGAGCAATATATATGAACATATTGATATAACACTATTAATAATCTATGTCAATATATGTGTCTATACATATATATATATATATATATATATATATGTATGTATGTATTTTAAGTCCAGAGAACCAAAATCCAGAACTACTGCGAGTCAAAGCCATTAACTTGTGAAAGCCTTGCTTGGTCTAGACTACAGTTCCCCAACTGTCCGAAAGTTTTAGCCATAAGGGGAAGAGATAGGGAGTCATATATTCTTAGAGGAGTTGCTCTTTAGACAGGTAGCCCCCAGGAGAGAATCTCCTTGCCTCCTCCCTTTGAGCATGGCCAACATGTGTAAATCTGAACATCATGAAGAAAGGTGACGTTCTCTCTTTAAGAACTTAACCTCAGTGCCTCAATGGATTGAGAGCCAGGTCTGGCGATGGGAAGTCCTGGTTCAAGTCCTCAGGCACTTCCTAGCTGTGTGACCTCAGCCCATTGCCTAGCCCTTACTGCTTTGGTATTGATTCAAAGATGGAAGGTGAAGGTTTAAAATTAAAAAAAAAAAAGAACTTAATTTCCAGCTGCTCCTGGAGACAACAGAGTAAAACTGTCTATCTGAAGGACACTTTCTGGACTCTAACCAAAGCACCTTCACCAAGAGTTTTTCTTCTTCTTCAAGCTTCCACTTAAAGGCATCTTGTTTACTACTAGAGTCACTAACAGGTTTCACTATTTAAAATTTGTCTTAAGAGGTGTCTGAACAGGTACCCTTCCAGCCACTCTTTTTGAGGATTAACTTATTCCAAGACTCTGTGATGGAAACAGTTGGCAGCTTTTTCTGTTTTACCTGGCAGAGGTTTAGAGCCTTTGTTCTCCTGAGCTTTTTAGATCTCAGCTCCAGAGCCTCTTGCTGCAAGACTGTTGTCTCTAGGAATGAAGTCTTTAATTAGGGATTTACCCATCCTTATCTGGAGCAGATAAGTGGTCCTAGAGTCAGAAAGACTCAGCTTCTGAGCTCTTATCTGACCACAGACACTGGGCAAGTCACTTAACCCTGTTTGCCACACTTTTCTCATATATATACATATGTATATGTATATGTGTGTGTGTGTGTGTGTGTGTATATATATATATATTTTTAGTTTATTCCTGCCACAAATTCTCCCTCAGACTTCCTTTTCTTCATGCAAAGTAGAAGAAAAAAGGAGAAAAGCAATTCAATGTTATCCTTACTCCGTTTGTGTCAGAGAGGGTTTCCCTAGCTTCATAGGTCTGGATCCACCTTTGCTGGAGCAACACATGTACATTCTAGCTCTGTTCACGTTCTCAAATGGTTTGCTCACTGTAGCCCTAGTCGTATGTTCGAGAATAATGTCACAAACTACCCTGCATTGATCAGAAAGGGCATTGCCCCATACTGTGCTCATTGTTTTCTTTACAGTAGTCTTGTCTCCCTAAACAAGGGCAGAGACCAACGTTATACGCTCTTATTTGATGTATTCTCTCACAATACTGGGTTTGTGCTCTGTATCTCTCCCTCCCCACACCTCACACCTCTTCTGCCCTGGATTGCTTGATGCAGCAATACCTGAAAACAAAAAGGAATCCTTCGGGGAATAATACAACAGTCAGCCTAGTTTTGACTTAGCATATTTCATTTGTCAAACAGATCTCTTTGCATATTGGATCTGATTTAGACTCAGACACGTTAAAAAAAATCTAAGTATTTTCTAATTGGGAAAATAAAACAAAACCTTTTTGAATCTTGATTACAACCAAAAGACACACTCATTCAAAGGCGAGGACCATGTTAGCTGATATCACTTTTGGTAGCTCACCAACATTCTACATTTTAGCTTTGGAGGACCATGGACCTAGAGCTAGAAGGAACCCCAATGGCCAGTACCCCTCACTCCCTTTTTTTCCAAGGAGGAGCCTGAAACCTGGACTGGAGAAGGCCCTTCTCCAAGGTCAGACAGGCATTAAGTGCTACAGTTGAGTTTTGAATACAAATCCTCTAACTCTGTTGCTCCCACTATGTCATGCTACAGTGTTGCTTCAAAATTCAAAGTCTATCATTTCACAATGTTATTACTTTGCCTCCAGCACCCACATTCCTTACCTCCTTCTTATGTGATCTTCACAGATTGATCAATTCAGAAAAATTAACTTCTGGAGCTCAAATTTCTCAGGATACACCTCTTATCCTGGGTCTCCAATGGCAGACAAACACATATCCTCTATTTAAAGCTTTTTGACTTGGATAGACTCCGACAGAGAATTTCTTCATTGGCATAGCCTTCGAAAAGGCTGAGAGCCTGGTCTTCATCTGTTCAAATCTGGCCTCAGACACTTCCCAACTGTGTGGCCTCAGGCAAGTCACTTAACCCCATTTACCTAGCCCTTCCCTTTCTGTCTTAGAGTTGTTACTTAGACAGAAATTAAGTGTTTAAAGCACACACACACACACACACACACACACACACACACACACACACAGGGCTCTCTCTATAGTTTCATGATCTATTGGAATAGAACTTTCATGGGATAGCTGTAGGGTTATAAATAAAAAAATGATATTCATAACAATGACCCCCAGCCCTAGGTTCTATATGTATCTAAAGTGTCTTATGAATCATCAAATAAACATGAAAATTTGTTTGAAAACGTTTATTACACTCAAACCCTTTGGAAGTTGATCATCCTGAGTGGTGTGTGTGTGTGTGTGTGTATGTATGTGTATGTGTGTGTGTGTATCAAGTTTGAATTGACGCAACTATAAGATTCACCAGAAAATCCTATTTCCCAACAGACAGCAGTTTGCTATATTCTGTTTTTCTTTTATAAATGGCAAGCGAGTTTCCCTTTTTGCTTTATATAGGGACTACATATTCTGTTTCATAAAGTTTGTGGCATAAAACCCTGTCTGCCTTAACACTATAGAAACACCATTTTCCAGACAGGGAGTTGGCATGACAATGAAGAAACAATCCACACTTAACAGCATCCGAAGATGATGTATCAAATTAAGGGAAAGTCAGGAAAACTCTTCCTCAAATGGAAAATGGCACGATCCCCAAGAAACATGACAGTTTAAGCAGGAGTATGTGCTCTCAGACCGAATGTGATCAAAATGGAAGAGACATTTTAAAAAGCCAAGCTCGTTGAATCTGACACATCTTAGAGACAGTGTTTTTCCTCTGTCTTCTTTATTTCATTAAGTTTACTGAGAATCTCGAGTGGTAACAGATCACGTTAAAACTACATCAGTCTTGGCTCTTTCCCTTCCTACTCTATATCATTTAGGAAACCAATCGACTAATCAAGCACTTGCTAGAAGTTAGTAGAATTTTGAATTTGTATTTCCAGAGTTTTAGTACAGTCTGGCTCATATAAAATATTAAGGGAATATTCATTTGTGGTAATAATATTAAACATCTACTGTGTGACAAACAATCTGATGGACACTGGGAATAGGGAGAGAAAGATAAAATTGTCTCTGCCCTCAAGGAACTTACATGGGAGGAAAAAGAGGGGCATGGCAACCCATATGTATTGGGTTTTTTTTTTAACCCTTACCTTCCATCTTAGAATCAATAATAGTATTGGTTCCAAGGCAGAAGAGCAATAAGGGCTAGGCAATGGAGGTTAAGTGACTTGCCTAGGGACACACAGTGAGGAAGTGTCTGAGGTCAGATTTGAACCCCCAGACCTCCCATCTCTAAGCCTGGCTTTTAATCCATTGAACCACCCAGCTGCCCTGAAATATACATATAGGTTTACAAAATAAATGCAACTTATTTTTGTAGGGGAAGATCCAGCTGAAAATGGGATGGGAGCAATCAGGAAAAGCTTCATTTAAAATTGTAGTGATTTTTGAACTGAGTTGTTAAAGAAACAGTATTCTAAGTGGCAGTGATGAAAGTGCATTCTAGACATGGGGAACAATTGGCACAATTGTGAGATGGAGTGTCATGTATGTAATGTAGCAATGCAGAAAGACAAGTAACTTGTAGTAGGTTAGAAGGTAGGTTGGAGCCCTATTGTGAATGGTTTTAAATACAAAGTATGGCTTATATTCAATCTTAGAGGGAACTGGGATTAGTCCAGGAACTTAGAGAAGAGTAGAGGAAAGTCGCTTTGGTAGGTGTGTGGAAGATTCATTAGAATTGGGGAAACACCTGAAGCTGAGAAACCAATTGGGAAACTTTGGAATTGCTCAGGATAGAGGTGATAAGGGCCTAATCTAGGCTAGTGATTACATCTAAGAAGAAGAGAATATTTGAGAAAGAGGTTGTAGGCTAAGAAATGACAAGTGTGCAACTGATTGGATATTTAAGATGAGGGTGATTCGTGGCTGACACCAAAGTGACAAATCTGGGTGACTAAAATGATGATGCGCACTTGTACAGAAACAGGAAAAGTTAAGAGAAAGGTGGGATGGAGGGGAGGATAAGGAAGATATGTCACAAACTTCCTAAGCCTCAATTTACTGAAACATAAAATGGAGATACTCTGCCCTCCAGTTATCTCACCAAATTGTGAAAATCAGACAAGATAATGGATGTGAAATATTTTGTAAGGTATTAATATTAAGAAAAACAAAACCCTTGACATTTTAATAGTAGAGCTTGGCTATGATAGGAATGTTCCAAATAGGCTGTAGAGACTGAGGAAGGATGACTCTATGATCTTCTTCATTTCCACCCTCTGGTGTTTCTGTAACCATCTCAGACAAAGGGAGTTGCATGTATGCCTCTCTGTTTGATCCCTGACTCTCCATGTGCTTAGTTTCCTTTGCCTTGATCAACTCCATTAAGAATTATGGGACAGGATGAAACCTTGCCCTTAGTGTGTCTTCAGTGTTTCTTTCTAAATGAATAAAATAAGACATTCGATTACAAAGGAAACTAATCACATTGAAATTATATGGAAATAGCAAAATATATTTTAAAAACACAATTCATGTATCTCAAGTTAAGAATCTCTAGTTTAGGGATAACTTAGCCAAGCCTCTTTCAGAGATTTCCACATTCATTATTTGTAAACATATTCAGAACATTTCCACTTGTAACAAGAGAAAGAAAATGAGACCTATTTCCTTTCAATGTTCCAAAGTCATGATTTCCTACTTTATTAAAATCTTATCTGGAATGAGGGATTATGCAGGGATGCTTGTGAGTTGATGAAGACTAATTTTAGGATGTGGGAGTATCAGGACATATTTTATTACTCATGTACAATGTCTGTTGCTGTTCCACTTAGACAGGATCTGGCTAATAAAATTTGACAAATATAATTAAGTTCATTTCAGGAGGGAGTGATTATGATTAAGGTAAAGGCATATTCTAGAACATTTATGCCCTCCCACCTCCACCCCTCTACACACCACCAGAAATCTAGGTCTGTGATTAAAAGTGCAATCCACTTTTGAAAGAGAAACAATGAACTGTGTGCAGATTGAAGCATATTGCTTCTTACTTTATTTTTCTTGCTTTTTTAAAAAAAATTGCAATTTGGATAATATAGAAATGTTGTGCTGACTATCATAATGCTTGTTTTCTCAGTGGATGGGAGAGAGGTTAGAGGAAGAGAATTTGGAACTCAAAATTAAAAGAAAAAGAATGTTAAGATTTAAAAAAAAGATAAAAGTGACTCTCACTCAAGCAAAATTCTCAACCGAGTAAATATTTCCTAGATATGGATTGAGATAAGATGCCAGGTTCATTTGACTATTTATTTACCAAGAAACTGTAATACTAAAGGAGTATTGTTTTATATTTAATTCAAAAAAGGAAGAGTGTCCTGGTTAATCTCAGTGGTTCCCATTGAATTACTTGTATCATTGGTTTACTTTGGTATCCACTATAGATACTAATGTGTCAAAATTGAGAGACTGAACGTGCTCCACAAAAGGATTGTCACATGAGATACTTCCCTTGAGCAAGAGGCTATTCCCTGTTATTGAAGTTCTTTGTCTCAATGAGAAAAAACAATAAAAGTCCAAAAGAAATGAAAAAAGCTGAGCTATTAAAGAATTATTAACCCAAATCTTGTTGTTGATGTCAGAATAATATCTTTCTTTGCATATATCACAATATTAGGATTTAGCAAGCAAATCAAAGGTTTTTAATCTCCAAATTTACTTTAAGTAGGAGACAGTGATACAATCTTGACAGATGAAAATATATGCCTCTGGGTCTTTTGAACACCTGTGGCTGGGTAGCCGATCAGTCATGGGCATGGCTGGTCCTTTCTCTACATTTTTCTCTAATTCTTCTTTAAAATCTACAGCATTTATTATTAGTATTATATAGTACATATTATAGTAGGGACTTAATGAATACTTGTTGAAAAATTGTTTAAAAATTGGTACCAGAACTATAATTAGGAATTCTTATTTTGGCAGCAAATTTGGTTGTAAATTGTAGGGGAGGAGGGCAATTAGTTGCCCATGACAGAGAAGGTGAGTCAGTTTAGCTAAACTAGCAAGGTATCTTGAAAGAGAGACAAGATGTGGCATGTGCCCCACAATTCAAACCTCTGCCACCATGTTATTAGTGAATTCCACAGATCTTGGTGGAGACCATCCACATGCTTGAGCCCCAAAGCCCCTCTCAGACCATCAGCCCTGTTTCTACCCAAACCCCAAAACCATCATCATTAATCTTTTTTGTTTTCTCCTTTTTAATTTTTTTCAGTTACATGTAGAAATAATTTTTGACAATTACTTTCTTACATTTTCTGATTGAAATCTCTTCCTCTCTCTTTTTCTTCCTCCCTCCTCTCCTCTCCCTGAGGCAGTAAATATACTTTATAACATTGCTTTCATGCAGAACATACTTCAATATTGCTCATCTGGTGAAAGGAGACAAATTTCACACATATGGTAAAAAACTCATGAGGGAAATAAGGGGGAAGATGCCATGCTTTGATTTGCAATCAGACTCCAACAGTTCCTTCTTTGGCCATGGACAGTAGTTTTCATCATGAGTCCTTTATGAATATCTTGGAAATTTGCTTTGCTGATAACAGTTTAGTCTTCACAGTTGATAATTTTACAATATTTATGTTACTGTATACTGTATTCTCCTGGTTCTGATCACTTCGGTTTGCATCAGTTTATACAATAAATCTTTTCAGGTTTTTCTGAACTCATTCTGTTCATCATTTCTTGTGGCCAATAGTATTCTATTATAACCATATACCACAACTTGTTCAGCTATTCCAAAAATGGTGGATACCCCTCAGTTTCTACTTCTTTCCCACAAGAAAAAGAGATGCTAAAAATATTTTTTTGTAAAGAAGTCCCTTTACCATATCTCTGATCCTTTTTTGATACAGACCCAGTAGTGGTATTTCTGGAGCAAAGGGTAGGCATGGTTTTATGACTCTTTGGGTATGGTTCCTTACTTTTCTCCAGAATGGTTATATAAGTTCACAGTTCCACAGTGTATATGTGTTCAAATTTTCTCACATCCCCTCCAGTAATTATCATTTTCCTTTTGCATCATATTAGCTAGTCCATCATCAGTAATCATTATAGCTTTTGAGCCAGAGACATCTTCTCAAGGTTGTACAGTCCTGCCTTTTCTGTAGTCATAGCTACTGAAGGTCTAGAAAACTAAGTTCTTATCACCAAGAATAGTCACTGTCACATGATATGCTTCCCTGGAGTAATAGGCTATTCTCTTGTATTGAAGTTCTCTATTCCATTGAGAGAAACAATAAAATTGCAAAAGATATTTTTTAAATGCTGAGTTTGTCTAGGAATTACTAGCCTAAATCTCCTGTTGCTGCCATAATAATCTGTTTCCCTCCATATGTCACAGTATTAAAGCATAGTAGGTGAATAGAAGGTTTTTAATTTCCAAGTTTATTTCAGGAGGAGGCAGTGATAACGATTTTGACAGATGAAAATGCATGTCTCTGGGACTTTGGGATCCCTGTAGATAGATGATGGACCAGTATTGGGCATGACTGGTCCTAGGCACTGTCAGAGTTCAACATCAGGAAATTAAAGTGTCTGATCTATGGAAATGATATGTTAAAGAACACATACTACCGTTGGTTTGCTCTTATGCCTTGGTGACTATTGGGCCTATCCGTTTGCCCAAAAAGTTGATTATCCCAAAAGTTTTGTTGTTTTTTCTTTCTTTTTTCACTTTAGAATGTAAGCTCCTTGAGGACAAGGACTAGCTTTGCTTTTCAGTTTGGATCCCCAGTGCTTTGCCCTTTGATCTGCAAATAGTAAGCATTCACATGCTTTTCTTTTTTGCATCCATTCATTCAAGAACCATTGCCTGCAGTGTATTCAAGGGGTTCTTTAGTTGTAACTGAGGGGTTCAGTCTTTCTGAATAGAGAGAGAGGAGAGGAGATGGGGTTTGAAGATGCCCCCCCTTCTGCCTTCCCTCCTTAGCTATGACTGCTCTCCCAGATTTGCTTTTGTCCCTCTTGTCCCCCCATCCACTACTCAAAAGCAGAGAGTCTCACCTTGATCTGTTCACTCACACTTGATTCACAGCTTGGGGGAAAAGATAACTATTTAATGTCAAATTAACTCAATCACGATAATACAAAGAATAACTGGCAAGGAAAGAATGGCAGAAGAAAGTGGGGAAAAAGGGACCCCATCTCTATCTAAATCCTTTTCCTCCCTCCTTGAGTTTTGGGGGAACTCAGGTATTGGCAGCCTGAGCCCCCTGAGAGAAAGTCAGGTTAACTCACCCTGGATTTGGCCCCTTGGCCACAGTTCAGACTCAGGGTAACAGGAGCTGAAGTAAAGTCGTACAGAGATTTAAAATGTCTTTCTCATGTTTTCTCTTCAGTAGTCTTTTCAATTGGGAAATGTTGGGGGGAATGATTTCCAGTCACCAGCAGGAAAAGTGGGTAACCGTCAGGAGAAAGTCTTTTCCCTCCCTTTTTGCTTCGGCTTCGCAAGACTGAGAGATCAACTCCTCTACCAGCTAGAGTCTTCTCCTCCAGATTCCAAACTCCTGGGGCACCTACCTCTTCAAGGTGATCAGTTCCACACACTCTTCAACCTGGCACTTTTCTTATGTGTCAGCCTCTGTCACAAGTCCTCCATTTCCTGTTGTTCACATGGTGCCTCCCAGGCCCATGCCAGTTACGTACCTTCTCTGTCTATTCTAATCTATCTATGTTACTTATTGTTCCCATCTAACCTCCCCCCTCCCAAATTAATAAATCTTATCCTAATCTGTCTATTTGCTAATGTAAGGTCCTATCTTATGCTAAAACTGAGTTGTGGGAAGAAGGTTAGAATTATGTGCCAACAAAGTTTTACAGTATAATAATTTCTTAATACAATGGTTATTCCTATTGCAATCAATATAAAATTTAACTCTTAAGTAAAATTAAAATATCCTGTGCCTTATGTAATGCTAATTCCAATGTAGCAGTTCATAACAATGATATATATATATATATACACACATATATATTAACTTGTATTTAAACGATATTTGATTTATCCTGTCCCTATGTTATCTCTCTAGTTGCAACATTCCCTTTTCCACCCTAAACTATTATGTCCCTATCTATCAATGGTTAGTATGTTAACTCTTCCCTTTGTATTTATATGTGTTGATCAGATCATTAGTATGCTACATATGCATATTTCCAAGTTATCTACACATTTACAGATGTTTCATGTTATTTATATACATATATATATATATATACATCCTCTTGTACTAAAGATCTATTTACAGATATACAATTTATGGATTGTCCTTATTTACGACACAACCCCTAATGTCAGTGTGAAATTTGTTCATGTTCTAGATATGTCGTGGTGGATGCATATTTATTCCAATATGCATGTGAATGTACTTCCCTATATGTGAAGTTAATGTGATTGGTGATTAATCTTATGTGACCCATTTTCCTGAAGTTCATTCCCCATAATGTCTTTGATTCAAAGTTTTTTCCAGTTGTCAGTGTGTCTTCTATCCTGTGGTATGGTTTGAAATAGTCCCTGGTTCAGGGTACTTTCTCCTTTACAGGATACATACTTTCCTGTCGTCTCAACTTGAAAGACAATCTCAGGTATCTGGAACTACAGGATCATGCATGTGTGTAAGATTAATGTGTTGCATGCATGTAAGAGTGAATATGTTGATGCATATGAGTGAAACTTTATACAAGATGTTTGTGCCATCATCATGTGTGCAAGTGAGATTTTCTTATTGTAATGAATGTAGGTATTTTTCTTAATGTGTGATTGTAAGGCAATTATTATATTCCTTTGTGGTTGATTGTAGAGGTTAATGATATTTTTAGTCTAGCCTTGAGATGAAGATTTTGTTTATGTTGACTAATTCTAAGGGATTCTAAATCCACCCAAATAAACTCTCAGGTACCACAAAGAACTGCTTCTCCTGTGTTTCATAGGCTACATGAATCCTCCCTGATCTAACAACCCAAATTTAAAATATCTGTGTTGGGCATTATTCTGTTTTGGTTTCACTGTCTCTGCTTAGTATCTCTATTTATCCTTGTGTGCGATTTTGTTGGATTCATGGGCTCTATGTTTATTTATCAAAGAGGCATCTGTGTTTGAGTGGATTCTTGGGCTTCCATTAACTTGTTTTTTGGTGTGTTATTATGGGCATAGTGATGTTTAACGTGAGATGTGTGAAACTGTTAGTATCTCCCTGGAATGCCCTCCCTCTCTTCCTCCCCATGGAAATATTTTTTTTAGGTGGAAGATGGATATGGGTACCCTGTTTCAGTTCTCTTCTGTAATTTATTTTGGTGCTTTTGGTTTCAGATTCTTGATTTCATGCAATAATTTTTGTTTGGGTAAGATGTTCCAAAAGCATCTTGGATGTTTCTCATCTACATTTACTAGAATTCATGTACTTGTATCAGCTTTTTTTTTTTTCCAGCCAGGGATTGTCATTATGGGCTTAGGGGTTTTCCTAATTTGATTAAGATTTCTTCATGGATCATGTGTCAGATCTTATGCCTAGTACCAGTCTGGGTTCTTATAAGTTTTCATGTTGTTTGCTACCCTAAGGAACTCAAACCAGTCCTGATACAAAGTCTTCTCAATAGATAGTATTGGTTTGTGTTATGGGATGCTCAAGGTTGGATAAAGCAGACGTGATAATAGCATTTCATTGCCTATCTCTTTTCCAGTTTGTTCCCTATCATATTAGATCAAATTCAGTGTCACTCTCCCCTAAGTCATGTTTGTTACAAAATTCTTCATAACTACTGACTCCTGCAATATAAAGTATTTCCTCTACTGATAAAGAGTTTCCTATGTTTTCAATTACTTCATCAGAATCAGATTCAGAAAAGATTGTTCTGAATTCCGGTGTTCACTATGCCAATTTGTGTCCCATTCATCTAACTCTTTGTGAACTTTATGATAGAGCTTGATATATTCATAGGGTTCTTGTTCTACCTCACTGTTTTGGTCAACTATTATTGTACCATTTGGTATTGCATCATCTGGGTCTGAGTCAGACTCTTGGTCACTGATTTCTGTACTCTCCAGGTCATTCATTAGCTTTCGTTCAGTGACGTTGTAATTCTGTATCAGGTGTTAAATCAGGTTTTGTGTTTGGTCTGACCCTATTTCAGTGATTTCTGTATTTCCCATTTTTCCTAGATGTTGCACAGTAATATACTCTAATTCTGTGTTCTGTGGTGACAAATTTGATTCTTGTGGGTTTACTGCTTCCTGAGGATCTGTTATTATGTTACTGGAGTGCACAGGTTCTGCTCCCTCTTGTGAATCTGTTGACATAGAAACCATTCCCTATATGGTGGTATCTTCTGGGAATGACTTCACTACAGATCCACTTTCCCCTGTATCAGTGAATCTTTTTAATTCTGTTCTCCCACTTCTGTCCCAAGATATGGCTCTGGAGTCTCTTGTAAATTAGCTATTATGGTGTTTACATGCACAAGTTTCCTATTATCATCAGAACATTTTTCTTGCCCCATGGTTTGCAATGCAAATGTATAAATACCAGAAATTACAGTGTAATATACCATCCCCTCTTCAGTTATTCCACTCCCATTCAATACACTATTATTAACTGGCACTTTTCTTATGTGCTAGCCTTCGTCATAGTAGGACTGTACAACTTAGTGGATTTGAGGAGACCAAAGCATGAAACACAGCAAGGAATGAAGTGTGATTCTTAAAACAATACAATAATAGGAATATTATAACTTAAAGGCATTTAAGAGACCATCATCATTTTCAAATATTAAATATGACCCAAGGATGTGAATTGGCACATTCAAAGTCACAAATTGAGTGAATTCAGTAAGCTTAAATGTAGTAGAATTTCAGAGAAAGAAGAAATCATTGAGAGTCAAAGTTGTTGAAGAAGGGTTCAGTGAGAAAGTGAAATTTAAATTTAAATTGAATTTAGAGGGGTTGAAGGATGATATTTAAAACAGGAGAATAAATTCCATTTGCAAGGGCAAAGAGGTGGTAATGAGCATGATATGGGTAGGATACAGTGAAAAGACCTATCCAACGTGAGTGGAAAGTATATATTAAGGAATACTAGAGAAACAGGAATGGAGAAAAAGGATATCATGAGATTGTGACAGACTCAGAAAGTCCCACTGAGGAGTCTGATCTTAACATAATAGACATCAGACATTTTGAAGGAGGAAAGGTTTTCTGTGCCAGTTAACTTAGAGATCATTATAGTCAACTTTTCTAAGGAAAAACAAATAAAAACTAAATGAAACTTTGAAAACTTATAGAATCCATCCATTATTCTTCAATATACTATAGTTCATGATTTAGCAGTATTTCAATGTTTTGTAGTAACAAATATTAAAACAGTCAAGATCATTGAATTAAAAGAAATCCTAAATAGCACATATTGGAGCACAGACACTGCTAAAGTGCTAACATTACAACTACTTATATGGCTTTTGCTTCCACCAGAAGAAAAAAGCCAACTTGTTCTGGCATGCGTAAATTTTGAATTTAGATATTTTCCTCATTATGTTTGATTATTTTGACCAGCTTTACAAAAAAGGTGTTTTCCTAGAAATCTGCATTTAAATGGAAGTGTTATAAGTTGAATTATTTTTTTAAATTTCATGGTAATAATTTTTTTAAACCCTTACCGTCCATGTTAGAATCAATACTGTGTTGGTTCCAAGGCAGAAAAGTGGTAAAGGGCCAGGCAATGGGAATTAAGTCATTTGCCTAGGGTCACACAGTTAGGAAGTGTCTGAGGCCAAATTTGAATCCAGGACTGCATATCTCCAGGCCTGGCTCTCAAATCACTGAGCCACCTAGCTGCCTGTCATGTTAAGAATGTAAAGAATTGTTTTTGAAAAATATTTTATAAAATGAGTAATTTTTGTGAATAATACATTTTTATGTTTTAAATGGCTATTTTGGTCATTTTACTTTCATCAAATTTGGGCAGAAATCTAGGTCTGAGTCATTCATTTCATGTCATCATATCTGATTGATCAGACTAAAAATCTAACTTTTTTTCCTTTCTCCATTAATATTAAGCTTTGTTTAGAAATGCAGAAACTAAATGTCCTTTTCTTATTGTTTTATTATATTTAGAATAAATATAATAAAATGTATAGAACAACTAAGGATCAATAGTTGATGCAGTTGATAGTGTTGGGCCTGGAGTCAGGAGGACCTGAGTTTAAATCCTTCCTCAGATGCTTAATCACTTTGTAACTCTGGACAAGTACTTAAGTCATTTTTATCTGCCTCAGTTTCTTCAACTGTGAAATGAATACAATAATAATATCTACCTCCCAACATTGTTGTTAGAATTATATGTAAAGCACTTAATTTAGTTCCTAGAACATAAAGGGGTTCAATATGTACTTGTTTAGTTCCTATTTGATATCCTTTGTAAAAAATATAATTTCTCAGAAACTTTTTTAAAAGACAGTTTTGTTTTTTGTCCAAAGCATGCTGTAAATGTGATTCACTTATTGCTGTGCCATATAAGAAATGATACATATAAAGAATTTAAAGAAATATGAATTAATGGGTGAATGAATGGATGAATGAAAAAGTATTGATTAAATGCTTACTGAGGGCTAAACACTTGTACCACCATTATACATAATAATGAGAGAATAATTATATAAATGAAAAGAACAATAAGATGAAGATAGATGATAAGCAATTATAATGACCATTCTTTTCTCTAGAGAAGAGACAAGGAGAGGTGAGACACTCCTGCAAATGTGTTGGACACTGCCAAATATTGTCACATTGTCAGTGATCTTAGCATAATTTTCTTTATTACAAGGAATGATCATTGGTGGTAAGAGGGAATGGTTGAGATTATATATTAAAAGAGATGCTATCTGAAAACCAAAGGCTTATTCTAACAAGTGAATACTTCTATAAACTTGATTATCATTTAAAATCCTTGCAGTCTTCCCTCTTTCATGAAACTAAATGCCTTAAACCATCAGCAGATGTCAGGAGAAATATTATCAACGTGTTTCTTAGAGACCTTGTTGCTGTCAATGGGCTAAACAATGGATTATTTTAATCTTCTCTTTCTGTATAAAACCATTCTTATCCTTTGTGGAAATAAGGAAATGAAACATTGCATTTGAGAACTATTCAAAGATATTTCTAACAGCACCTCTATTTTTCTAGTGATAGGACCCTTCCCATTTACAGAAGTCTTAGAAGTCAGAGGAAACTAGTTATTAATGCATCTAAGCAACATTTTTAGGACACGATTCTGAATAACGGACAATGCAGTGTTCATATCTGCCATTGTTTGTTCTTTGTGAGTCCAGATAATGCTGACTGTTGTTCAGTCCATTAGTACATATGGAAATTTCTGAATATCAAAGGCAGCTGGGCAATTCATTTTCTATCTTGATTCTATAGTAATAATGGGTTATTATGTTGTATTCACTGTCTACTGAGGACAAAATAATAACAGACAGGCTGAATCTTGGTGTCTAGAGTTGGGAGGGACCATAGAAGACAATCTAGTGCAACCATATTATTTTGTAGAAGAAACCAGGGTCCAGAGGTTTGAAAATGACTTGTCCAGGGTCATACAGAATTGCTAAGAAGTGATTGTGACATATTTCTAAACAAAGTATTTGTATGATTATTAAGTATGGTGTGAGTGGAAATGAGTCAGTATAAATGGTGTTAATTTCCTTGGGGTTCCTGTGGCACTCAGATCTTTGAAAGAGTTAGAAGTTATCCTAGCAGAGAAAAAGAAATCAATCTCTTAGGGGTGTTTGACAGGGAGAGAATTAAAATACTTCCTTGGGGTAAGAGATGAGAGAGCCTTAGCACACTGGAATGGAAACAGCTCTTCTAGGTATGGGAGGAACTGACTGCAATGAGGTGACTGAAGGTAAATAAAATAGCTTGATTAAAAGAGCCCAGCCCTGGAGGAGTCTACTAGGGCTAATCAGGGTAATGCAATTGGGAAAGGAAAAGCAGGAAGAACATTTCTTATTGCTAAGAATAGACAAGCTCAATAAATAACTTTGAATTAAGGAAATTTGTTTTTTAGGTTTATGCCTTGCTTAAGAGTGGCCAGTGAGTATTTATCTGAATGAATCATTTTTTTCCCAGAATTCCTAAATATGTTATGGTGGAGGAATAGAGGGCACTATTGATGAAGACCTGGACTTAGAGTGAGGAACATTTAAGTTCAAATCCTGTCTCAAATACTTACCAGTTGTGACATACCTTTCCCCCAGCAGGCCATTTAACTTTTGTTTGACTCAGTCTCCTCATTTGTAAACTACTTTGCAAACCTTAAAAATCCTATGCAAATGTTAGTTATTATTGCTATTAACACTTAGTACATAGGCGATCTATTGTAAGCTGACTAAGGGACCTTCATTTTTGTTCTTATATCTCTAGTGCCCAATACAGTTCTTAGAATATAGTTGGCACTAAATAAATGCATTTCAATTCATTGTTCTCATCCGTTGATGGATATTTGTTCCCATGATTCAGATCTCTATCAAAATATATGCCTTCTGAGCATGTGCAATTTTTGTCCATGTCTCTGCCCACAAATATTCCATCTGGGTCTCTAATGTTTTGTGATTGCTAGTCAGTTTAGTCCCTAGATCATCTACTTCTCATTTTGCTTGATGACCAGTCCACTCATTTTCTAGACATATACACAATTTTATATTTTGATGACATACTTTGTTTCCCTCTTACAGAATCTCTACTGTATGCTGGGCTCTGTGAAAAACACTTGGGGAATATTTTTCTAAATGTAGAAAGGCTTACAATGTTGGAAGATGGGGTAGAGTTAGGGGAAGCACACAGGAAAGGTGCAGAAGGATACTCTGCTCAACAATTCTGAGGAAATTTAAGATCATTGAAAGACTGTTCTGGAATAGTGGTCTCCTGAATGAGGCAAATCTTGTATCCTCAGAAAAAAAAGACTTCAGACTCATTTCATCACTAAAAAATCCAAAATGGGTTTTTATTTCAGTTTGTGAAATTCAATATCATGGACTATTTAATTGGTGGATTCGCCTTAATAGATTTAGCCAGCAAAGACTCTGTTTTATCTCCACGAATAGATCCAGTTTGAATCTCCAAAGGCCTGTGGTATCATTTGTTTGACTTTTCTTTGGCCAAGGACCAAAGCAAACCCTTAATTCCCCCCTCTATTTCCATCAACTTCACGGCATATTGCACCTATCCAAGTGAATTAGGGATACACATGCAACACTTAAGGAGATCTTGTTCACAAATTACCCTTTCTCACATTGTGCTCTTTCTGAACAACTCCTTTGTCCCACCTCTACTGTTTCCTTTATAAATGAGATAACATATCCTAGTGTATGTCATTATTCCATATTCATTTGTATTTGAATGTCTAATAGTTCATCAGGTGTTATAAATGCACCATAATTATAGTTCATTATATTCAATTTAAAATGTGCCCTTTCATTCACCCCCTAATCAAATAATTAAATCCCATTATTGGTTGAACAAATGCTTTTGGCAAATATTTTAACCAATTTGCAGACATTTGTCATGAAAATATAATCATACTAAACCCTCATACATAGAAAAATTAACAGAGTAAGTTGGGTGGAGTTCAAACCATACAATTTCACCTATTTTGATGTATTGTTCCTCTGAACCCACTTTTGGTTAATAGGCCACTCTGGGTACCAGACATCACAATAGACTTGGCATTCAGAAGCCTAGGTTGGAAGCTCAGCCTTTTCTAGCTGTTCAGTCTTCTCATTTCTGCAGCCCTCATTTTCCTTTCTCATTATTAAAATGAAGAACTAGCTCATCTTCTAACTCTACAGTTTTTGCTGTTTAAATAATAAAACAGAATAGAAATAATCCTTAGGATGTATGTACATACACATACAAACATACATATATCTATATTTATATACATGTTTGATGTCTGAACAGATATTAGTTTGTGGCGGTGGGCAAGGGTGTAATGACTTCTCCTGCCTTAAGCCTATTCTAATAGATGGTGGAAATTGGGGAAGATTTATAAGAAGGGGAAAGGGTGACAAAGGAAAGGATAATCTTCCCCCTTCTAAGGCTGCCTTCAGCTTTTCTCTGCTGAGTTCTGAGAAGGATCTATTTTGAGAGATTGTGGTGGTAATTTCTATTCTTCTTGGGGAAAATCACCTCCCCCCCACACACACACTCTCAAGGTTCCCTCTAAAAAATATTCGAATTAGTTCTTGAATCCTTTCTTAACTACAATTTATTGAAGGGAAACAACGGGGTACAGGGCAGATTGAGGATAAGGATTCAGTGTTCATTCGGAAGGAAGGAGGGAGAAGGGGTCTCTATCTAGCTAATACCCCCCCAAAGTCAAGCAGATCAGGTTTGGTTCACCTGACCCACTTGGGGTCAGGATTATGAAGAATCTGATTCTTGTCTACACAATGAGTGTCACAAGTTCAGATTTAAGGAGGTAGATGGAAATTCTTCTTGTTTGGACAGCTTATTCCCAAAGTCTTGTTCAATAGGTTTGTCTTCTGGTGGGATCTGGGTCAGGAAATTCACAAAAATAAGATCACTGGATCAAGAAGCCTAGTGGGAACAACCTGTCTGGTCTATGGTGCCAGGTAGAATTCCACTCCCAACTGTAACTAGGTCAGCTCAGCTCTTTCCTCCAAAGTTCTGAATTCCTTTTCCTGCCCATCTCCTGCTGCTGTGGAATTCTGTAGTTCTCTCCTTTTTCATTTCTCTCCATGGTGTCAAACCTTCTCTCACACCATCTTAGACTAGACATTGCAGATTGGGACAACAAACTTCATTGATAGAGGGTGTTTCCCTCTTGGGAGTTCCCCATGTCCCTCAGAATTGCCCTGAATCATTGCATTGCTGCTAGTAGAGAAGTCCATTACATTGGATTGTACCACAGTGTATCAGTCTCTGGGTACAATGTTATCCTGGTTCTGCTCCTTTCGCTCTGCATCACTTCCTGGAGGTCGTTCCAATTCCCATGGAATCCCACCAGTTCATTATTCCTTTGAGCACAATAGTATTCCATCACCATCAGATACCACAATTTGTTCAGCCATTCCCCAATTGAAGGGCATCCCCCCCTTTTCCAATTTTTGGCCACCACAAAAAGTGCAGCTATGAATATTCTTGTACAAGTCTTTTTCCTTATGATCACAGGTTACTCTTTAAGACCACAAATTGCTGCCAGTCTGCATTGAAGAAAGACCTGTCCTTACCTGGCATTCCTATAAGAATAATACCATATGTCCTGACAAAATTTTTTTAATATATAAAATAATTGGGGCAGCAAGGTAACACAATAGATAGAGTGCCAGGCCTGATATTGAGAGGCTCTGGGTTGAAATGGGTCTCAGACATTCAGCTGTGTGATCTTGAGGGAGTCACTTCATCTCCATTTGCCCAGCCTTTGTCCTATTGTCTTCAAATTGTTACTAAATAGACAGTAAAGGGTGGGGGAGTAGAGATTAATAGAAAATAATGACAGAAATGTTGCCTTGTAGTTATCTTAAGTTAAAAAAAAACTGGAAGATTGGGAAGAAATGTAGGAAGAAAAGGACATCAAGAGAAGAAGAACAAAATAGCCACTGAGGATTTAGGGAAAAAAGAGTTTTGTGCTTGCTCTGGAGAAGGCAGAATAAGGGAGAATTTGGCATCCTGGGTTCTGACACTGGTTTAGAGGAACTAGGGAAAGAAAGAGAAATAAAATGACAACAAGACCAAAGGGATTAGGGGAGCCTAGTCTTGAGGGTACTGAGGTGGAAACAAGGTACAGGATCTGCATCTGAGTCATGTGTCTCCTGGGGATGGATGGAGTGCTAGTAAGAGTCCTTCCGTGGCACCATAAGTCCATTCTAATCTTCTCCATAATTAGCTTAGTTTCAGACTTAGATAAATGGCACCAGGATTCTGACCATGCGCCCCTGTCCTGAAGAATAACACATGCTAACATGGACTTGAGTCTTATTATTCAATCAGGCCATCTGCCAGAATCTGCCAGTCTCAGCAACAGTAAAAATTAATTAGTAACTTTTTATAAAGGGCTTTAAAAGTGAAAGTCTCCTTGCAATATGACTAATGAGTTAGCCCTCAATTAGGGCTCATTTCAAAATGGTTTAAATCTCTAGGATTCAAGAAATTTCTGTTAAAAAAATACAGAGCAAGGGGCAGCTAGGTGACTCGGACCCAGAGATAAGAGGTCTTTGGGTTCAAATATGGCCTCAGATACTTCCTACTTGTGTCACCCTGGGGAAGTCACTTAACCCTAATTGCCTAGCCCTTATGTATTCTGCCTTGAGACCAATACTTAGTATTTATTCTAAGACAGTAGGTAAAGGTATAAAAAAGAAAGAGGGAGAGATAAAAGAGTGGGAAAGATTTTCCTGGATTTTCCAGGGTCAAAGAATTAGAATGACTTTGTAAACTAGACGGAAAGGGAAAAGTGACCAGAAGATAACTCTATCCTGGGCTGAAATGAGTATTAAACTGATGATGTTCTTGGCTTTAGGCACTGTGCCATTGTCCTAGGCAAATGAGGTTTTGGTGTTTGTTTTTTTTTTTTAAGGAAGAGCCAAAACTTCAATGACCATTGAGATAGCCATCAAACCAGTGATTTCATTGACTTAGGGAGCACCAAGATAAGGGAACACTGCTGATACAGGTCAGCTATTCATCCATCTACAACTTAGATGCTTAGAAAAAATTTTAGGGCATTGAGAAGTTAGGTGACTTTCCCAGAGTCGTATAACTGTATTTGGCAGAGGCAAGATATCTTCCAGTTCAACTCTACTATTGATGCTAAAGGAAAATGGAGAAAGTGTTGATGAATAATATTCATACTCAGTTCATATAGTCATTGTTATTTCTCAAATTTCCTCTCCCAACAAACTTTCTAGTAATTTTCTGTCAAGTAGGAGCTTTTGGAAGATTAGAAATTTGCAAATCTTTTCCATTTCTTCCTGTACCAATAAGCAAAGAAGAGTGAGTAGTAAAACCATATCACTGACAATTTAAAGATGACTTTACAAGGAAATTTGAAATGAAGTTTTGAGAGGTTTGGACCTTTCCTATGTGCTCATATACTAATATGTGTTTTAGTTATGTTTGCGCTTGTCTAAACCTCCCTGATGGAGTATTATCTCACTACTGCCCACATGAAAAATATTTGGAAATTATTTATTCAATATGAATCAACATTGTAATATAGCAGGCAAAGTAACTATCTCATATATAATATATAACATATTGTATATTATATTATTATATCATGTAATTATACATTATAACATATTTATAAATATATAATTGTATCTTATCATATAATTATATAACATAATACATTTATAAATGAATAATTATATTTTATGATATAATTACAGACAAATTTTAAAGAAATAATTATATATTATATGATATTATTATATTTACACATCATAATTATCCTTAAACAGTATAGAATATCTAGAACACAATAGATAATAATATCACTGTAGTTTGCCCCATTTGAAGTAGTGTGTTCAATTCTGAACATCATATTTTTTGAAGGGCACCGACAAGCAGGAGAGCAGCTGAGGCGGACAGATCAGGATAAAGGCTCTTGTGGCCATGCAATAATCTCTAATGAAGATGATAGAATTTGGATAGTACTTAAAGGTTTGCAAAGCAGTTTAACTATATGAACTTATTTGATTCTTACAACAATCTTATGAGGTAGGTGCTATCATTATTCCCATTTTTCAGAGGAGGAAACTAAAACTGAGACAAGTGAATTGCCTGGCTTCTAAGCATTTAGTCTGCATTCAAATTTAGGTCTTCTTTGCTCCAAGCTCCCAGCACTATACACTGTACTACTTACTTAGCACTAGATTAGTAGAAGGAATTGAGACATATAGCCTAGGGGAGAGAGGATTGAAGAGAGAGGGAAATGTCAGTCTGATAGCAATCTTCATATGTTTGAAGGTCTTGCTTGAAAGAAATAACAGTTTTTTCTTCTTTGCCCAGTGGGCATAAATAGTAATAATCAGTAGAAGAGAAGTAACCTTTTAGAATTAAAGAATAACTGCCTAACAATTAAAACATCCAAGAAAGAAATAGACTTCTTCTATAAAAAGGTCTCCGTGAAAACTAGATAGTCATTTGTTGGGCATGCATAAAGAAAGTTTCTTCATCTAGAATCACAGTGTTCTAGATGGCCTTCTGTCCTTTCTAGCTCAAAGATTCTGTGATCCTAAGATTAGTTCTAGTTTCATCTTTGAATGCTCAGTACCCTGACCAATTTGGTAGATGCTTCATTAATGTTTCTAAAAGTGTAAATGAATTATGGAAACTTGGGGAGGAGTGGCTAAGTAGTCTGTTAAGGTAACATGTTTTCATAGTTTTGGGGACAGGACTTTAAATATCGTGGTTCATGCCTAGGATGAAAAAAAATGCAGATAATTTGAAGGGAGTATGATTAGGGCATGGAAAGAACATAAACCAAAAGAATACTTTTACACTTTGGTTAATTATCTAGCTAGTCATCAATTTTTTTTAAATAGTACGAGAGAAAAATTTCTAATGACTTTAGGAGTTATAATTAGGATTTGTTGAACAAAACTGACTTCTTATCTGAAAGGGGAAAAAACTTCCTGGGAGTGTAATCTCTTGGAATGTGGAATAATTTTCCAAATATTAAGTAGTAGGAATTCCCTAGAGATAACAGACCCTAGATTAGACAATGAAGTATGCTATATAGATCAAGAAAAATTTCCCCATTGGGTATGGAGGAAATAGTAGAGAATGAATTTATTAATCATAGATCATTACCATTTGTAGAACCAGAAATGAGGATTAGGGAAAATTGCTATTGTCTGTGATTTTAGCCTTACCTGCTGGTTGGTGATTATTGGTTTGTAGTGTAAGGGAAGAGACTTCCTCTATCAATGTACATCTATAACTGTTTTGCAAGTTAATGTCTCAGAGATTGTCCTAGGATCCAAATACTGTAAGCAGTTTTCCCAAGCTCATACTAATACATAACATGTCAAAAGGAGTACTTGAACCTAGGTCGTAGAATTGAGTTCAAACACAGCCTATGACACTTACTCGTTGTGTGATCCTGGGCAAGTCACTTCACTTCTATGTTACCGTATTTCCTCAACTGCAAAATAGGAATAATAATGGCACCTACATCCCAGGGCTGTTGTGTGGATTAAATGAGGTAATTGTAAAGCATTTAGCATAGTATCTGAAACATATTAAGCACTATGTAAATATGAGTTATAATTGTTATTATTATAATAATTCAGAAGATCATAGTAGGATTATGGGGACCAGGATTCTAGACATCAAATGGACCTCAGAGGACTTTCTGTTCTAACCCCTAATTTTATTTGTGAGGAAACTGATGGCTAGAGAAATGGAAAGACTTGCCCCAGATCACATAGATCCTAAGAGGCAGATAGAGAGTTGGGCTTTCTTCATGAGCTTGGATCCAGCCTTGGACACTTACCAGCTTGGTAACCTGGGGCCAGCTACTTAACCCCATTTGCCTCAGTTTCTTGATAAATGAACTGGAGAAGGAAATAGCAAACCATTCCAGTATCTTTGCCAAGAAAATCCCAAATGGGGTCATGAAGAGTCGAACAGAACTGAAACAACTGAACCACAACAACAACCTCACATTCCAAATCCACCCTTCTACTCCTCCACTGATTTTATGATCCTGGTAAATCACTTCTTTTCACTGGACCTCCTCCTTTTCCTTATCTGAAAAATGAGAAAGTCAGACGCAATGCCTTCTCAGGATCCTTTTAACACGAGATCTATGATGCCGTGAACTGGAGGCACGTGGAGTCTTCAGTTTGCAACATGCACTCAAAGAAGCTGTAGTTTGGGAAAGGAGTCAGAGGAAGTCTGAGTGTTTATACAGCGTTAGAGAGCTGGGCTCTGGAGTTTGTGTTCAGCTACTTCCAAGGTTCTCGGTGAAAAGTGTCTGGAAACACAGTTTGTGCCTGAAAAGTTTTATTTGTTCTCTTCCTGCTCTCCCCCCCCCCCCATCCCACTCTGTGTTTTCTTTGCTATCCAGATACTACTCTGCAGGGTAAGGACTTCTTGGCTCCTTTCTTTCCCAGCTCCTATGACCTTTTTGGATTGTTGTTTTGTTTTTCAAAAAGCAGAGACTTTGCGATAACACTAGGGTCTAATGATAAGCTTTTCATTCTCTGGCAATAACAGGACTTCATAGAACTTAGGATGTTTTGAGGTTAAGCCCAGGGTAGCAGGGTTCCCTTCAAAGGGACTCTGAATGTTCTGTTTCTAGAAAACGTTTACCTAGTATTTCATTGACTCCTTCCAAAGTTTTAAAGTGAAAACCAGTTCAACTCCCATTCCTACCCCAACATTTTTACTGGGTCTGTAATCTCCATAAAAGCAACTGGAGTCAAGAGACTTAAGGGCTGTTCCTGGCTCCACCAGTCATGCCCAGTGTCTGTATGTTTAAGTCCTTGAGCATCTTTATATTATTATCTCCCTTGGAGGATAGGGGTGGAAGTCTTATCTAAGTCTTATGGCTTCCTATTCTTTAGCTTTAAAATATACCTTCTAAAATATGGCACTCAGAGCTGAACAGAATACTATGGACTAAAGCCATCTCTTCAGCTCTCATGTGACTCAGCTCTTCTTGACTTCTCCATCATGCCCTCCTACTAAATATTTTCCTGCTTCTCCCTTAACATTTGTGTGTCTGTGTGTTGTTGTTGTTGTCGTCACCCATTAGTCTGTAAGCTCCTTGAGAGCAGGGCTTTAACCTAGCTAGGTAGCTAAATGGTTCAATAGTTTGGGTTACTAGACTTTGAAGATCACAAAGAAATGAGTTAAAATCTTACCTCAGACATTTTCTAGCAATGTGATCCTGAGGAAGACCCTGGCTTTCAGCCTCAGATTCCATATCTATAAAAAAGAGATAATTGCACTTACTTTGCTAGGTTGTTGGGAATAGTGCTATATGAATACTAACTTGTGATTAACTTTTTTCTGTACTCACAGTCAACTCTCTAACACTATTCAAACCACAACTGATCTGCATTGGGGGGATTTCTCAGCCAGAAATTCTTTATACTAATGAAGTCATAGATCCACTCCTTCCCTCACCCAAATTCAGCTCCTTTGCTATATTCTGATCTTGGGACTTAAGAGTAAGGAGGAGACTCTGTATCTCAATTCCAAAACATTTTGACTTTTCCATGCAGCAAGTGACCTTTCATAACTCTGGATATGAATAGATGGATTGATGGATGGATAGGTAGAGGGATAGATAGATAGACAGACAGACAGACAGACAGACAGATCAGCAAAGCCTTTCCTATCTACATTGTATTGGGTTTGGGGTAGGAATCAGGGGAGGAATGGCATTCATGTTATGAAAGTGATGAGGAGAAAACTAGGAAATAAGTTTGGTTTTCTTAAGGTAGAATGGCTAGAGAGCTGGCTTTGTGATGTCTTCTCTTAACATACTGTCACCCTGGTCATATCATTTATGCTTTGTGCCTTGGGCAGCTTCAGTGCTATCAAGGGAAGAAATAGATCTAGCTTGCCTTAGTGTAAGGTACTTCTTCATAGGTCTAGTACTGATCTCTTTCACTGGATTTGTTATTAGATGGAAAAGTAGCTCAAGTTTGTTTAAAGAAAGGTAATAAGATGTGTCTGGAATTATTTTTAAACAAAATTAAGTGTGCAGTGATATGTTTACATCATGCCTGGGGAAACCTGATAGAGTTTGTTTCACTCTTTTCAAGGACTTACATATGATTAAAAAAAATCCCTTTGGAAACATGCCTCAGTACCCTGTGAAAACAGAAGTGTAGGGAACTAGATTCTTTTTTTTTTTTTCTATTTATTTGCAAGGTTTGTCTTTTGACTTTGAATTTATCTGAATGACAATTTCCTTGCTGGTGTTGTGTCTCACAGAGTTTAAGCAAGATGGCAAGCAAAGAAAGGGAACATTTTGTTTGTGTATAATTGACATGACAAATAATGGCTCCTATTCCTATGGCTACAGATAACAGTATTGTTATGAAGGAAGGCGGGAGCTCAAGGTAGCAAGTTCTTGGTGTCTCTTCTTATCGAACCCCAAACAATCTTTCATTTGCTATATTGCTACCACAGGATCACAGTAAGTAAGTATCATTCCACAAATAAGAAAAACGTCTCATAGAAACAGCTGTGTTAAATATATAGCCTGTTTACTCTAGTGAGGGATAGAAATGGAAAGATTTCCATTTTCTCAGGGCTAGTGTTTATTCTTGATAGCTGTCTTGTAAAAACTGACTTTTGTAAATAAGGGAAGCCTGATTTTTCAAAACAGATTTGAATAATTTCTGGAGTTAGAGCAGTCAGTTTAGCTCAATTGAACAGAATTAAAATAAGGTTCAGGCTAAATAGGCAGATGTTTGAATGGAAAGTATTGTTGTCTCATGGAGAATATGTTGCTTACTGCCACCCGCTCTTATTTTTTCCATTTCTAAGTCAGGTTATGCTCTGTTTATCTTAAAATTTTCATCTACTGTAAAAGATTAAAGGCATTATTCAGTTGCAGATTTGAAATCCAGCTGGTACAATACTTAGACACAGTGTGCAGAAAGAACATGCATTCATTTAGATTGTGTAAATGTAGCCCTGTAGGCTGTGGTGGGGGAATTTTGGGGTGGAAATAGTGACTTGAGTGATGATGTGGATAACATACTTAAAAAAATTTTAATGAAGTAAAGCTAGAAAAGAAAGATAATGTACTAGGATTATAAGACCATAGATCCAGAAATGGAAAGGACCTCTGAGGCCATTAATTCTAAATTGCTCATTTTATAGATGGGAGAACTGAAGCCTAGAGTGGGTTGATGGTTTTCCCAAGGTTACACAAGTAGTAAGTATGAGAGGCAGATTGAAGTGGATCATATGATCTTAGTAGAAAATAAAGAATCATCAAAGGTCATCTTGTCCAAACCGTTCAATTTTTAGATGATGATGCTAGGGGAGAGGCTGGATTTTAAATTATCTCAACAAGCTAAAACAGTGAACTAAATTTTAGGGGGAAAGATGAAATTCACTAAAGATAGATCTAAAGTCTTGCAGTTATATTTTTAAATAATATAAATAAAAGTAATCTGTATAAATATAAGATCAAGGAGGTATGATTAGACAATAGTTAAAAGTATGAGAGATATTAGTGGGCTTAAAAAGCTTAAAATGAGTTAGTGGTATGTACCAATCAGTAAATCAGTTAAGATTTATTAAGCACCTACTATGTGTTAGGCTACTTGGTAGGAGCTGTAATTACAAAGACAAAAATGAAATAGCCCTTATTATCTAGGAATGTACCTTACAAACTCTTGGGAGGGATAAGTTGCACATCTTAAGTACATGCAGAATTAAGCTTATCTACTTAGGAAATAGACTAAAAAAAGCAAATGTGATTTTGAACCACATTCATTAAAATTCTGTTGGTCTGTCTGTCCCTCTATCTGTCTGTGTTTGCCTGCCTACCTATCTTATGTAGATCAGCAGTTCCTAACATCTTTGGTTACAATCTTGTGAATCATATGGATTTTTTCTCTGAAAATTTTCTAAATAAATTACATAGAATTAGATATAAAACCAGCTATTTTAAAATAGCTATTGAAATGTTTTTAAAATACAATTTCTTATGAAGGAGGTTGTGATTTCATTGTACCCTGTCCTAGTCAGAGGTCATTTGGAGTAGTGTGATTATTTATAAGCACAGTTTTTTAAATGTTCTTATTTTATTTGAAATTCATTGGTCTGATTGTCTGTTACACTAAAGTTCCCAAGTAACTCTCCCTCCTTTCTTTGCAGTAGAGAAGGCATCATTTAAAAACAAACACACATATATGCATAATGCCTCTATTTTTCCTGTTTCTCTTTGCCAGTTCTTTTCTCTTGAGGTAGACATAGACAAGTCATTTTTCAAATAATATTTCTGTTGCTGTATATAATGTTCTCTTGGTTTGCTCTTCAAAATTATGTATACGTCCTTTCATGATTAAAAAAAAGTTAATATGCTCATCATTTCTTTCTTTTCTTTTTTTTAACCCTTACCTTCCATCTTAGAATCAATACTTTGAATTGGTTCCCAAGAATAAGAGTGGTAAGGGCTAGGCAATAGAGGTCAAGTGACTTGCTCAGGGTCACACAGCTAGGAATTGTCTGAGGTCAGATTCGAACCTAGGACCTCCCATTTCTAGGCCTGGCTCTCAATCTACTGAGCCACCCAAATGCCCCCACTGTTCATCATTTCATACAACAAAGTAGTATTCCATCACAATCAATTGCCACAAATTGTTCATTTATTCACCAATTGATGAATTTTTCCCCCATTCTTTGCCACCAGGCGAGCTGCTGTAAATATTTTAGAACCTGCAGGCTCTTTTCCTTTTTCCCTGATCATATTAGTAAATAAATCTGTTAGGAGTGGAATGATTTTTAAAAGTTTATTGACAAGTTAGAACATAAACAAAGAAGAGTGACTTGGGCTGTGATATGATCAGATACAATGTCATATAGGGATTAGTTAAAGGAAGTAGAAATGTTTAGCCTAGAAAAGAGAACATTTAGCAAAGAAATGGTAGCTGGCTTAGAAAAATCTAATTTTGCATACAGAAATTAGATTTGGGCTGTTTATATGGAGGGCATGTGTAAAAGTTAGAGAAAAGGCAAGTTTGTCTCAAAATAAAGAAAAATTTCCTAATCATTAGAAATATGCAAAGATAGAATGGATCATATAGAAGAAAGTAAGTTTCAAATCACTCAATTTCTTCAAGCACAAGGTGAGTAATTATATTTCAGGGATACAGTCAAGGACATATATGGTAAACATTTATTAAGCACCTACTATGTGCCAGTCACTGTGCTAAGCATAGAGAAGATTCATGTTTCAAATATGGTTTGGGTTGGATGACCTTCAAGATTCTTTAATTTTGTAGGTTTCTTTATTTTATTTATTTACTTATTATTATTTTTTTTTTTGAGACTGCTTACCCTTCCTCATTCATGCTGTAAGTTCAGGAGCCAAGATTCAGGCCAACCCCATTATTGATCTATCTGGAATCTTTGACCTGGACCAATTCACCCATCTTTACACAGCTTGGGGAGTCCCAGCCCCAAAAGTGGCAAAAACGTGTTGGAATGAAACCATAGTACCTCAGGACTACCAAAATTAAATGATCTATCAGGCTCAGAGTCTCTGGTCGCAGGGATTACAGACATGTGATACTACACTCAGCCAAACCCAAAGATTTTAAGAGAATAGAAACTCCCACTTCTCTCTCATTCAAAAGCTGAAACTTTTTTTCCTTATCATTGGATTAAGTTGTCATAAAGCCAGAAATGACACTAATATCTTTTTCCTGGTAAAAAAGAAGCCAAGAATCCCAGGCCACATACCAAGACGAATTCTTCCTGGCGCATGCTTTCTCTATGGTTTTGCCATTGAATGAAGGATATTAACTTTTACAAACTACTCAATGTAACATAGGAGATACTGAAGAAATGGAAGTAAACAGGGACACGGCTCACTGAGTCAAAAGCTTCCCATGCATTTGATCTGTACATTAGAAAGGGACCTAAGCATAGTGGAGAATAGTATAGCTAAGGGTCAGGTGTTATATTTTTTAAATAGTATGGGACAAAAAAAAAGGAAGAAGTGAGATATGGTCTATCCAATATTGTGTGAGTGTACTAAAGGCAAAATCCAGTAAGTCAGTGCCATAGCTTTAAACATCAGATTCCTTTGCTTCCACGAGGCTGCAGTTTGAAGATTGTTCTCTTTATTTTTTAAAAGATTTAACATGGGTAGAGTATCCTGGCTAATATTAAGATTAGACAACCAATGTTGAAATTATTGATTTAGTCTTTATATAATAAGCTGTGTAGTTTCAAAGTAGAGAAATTCCTCTGAAAGTTAAAGAGATTCTTACTTAACTAACATTAGTAAGAATTGATGAGTACTTTAACATTTTCTATTTTAAATTGAGATTCAATTTTTAGTATAAAGTACTTGTATTCTTGGAGGTTTTAGATAATCATGCCAGAATTATTGCCATGAGAGTTAGGTTTGTAACCAGGGGGTGGGGGGGATGGGGGGGGTGGGCGGGTTGTATTTGCTGCACTCAACTCAATAGGTATTTCATTTATTTATTTGGTTGGTTTTCTCTCTCAGTTGCTAATAGCAGTTATTTTATTTATTCTTTTAAATTTAATTTTATTGATTAATTAAGGAATTTTCCCATAGTTGCATGATTCATGTTCTTTCCCTCCCCTCCACCCACCCCACTCCCATAGCCAACATGCAATTACACTGAGTTTTACATGTGTCATTGATCATGACCTGTCAATAGGTATTTTATTAAGTACCTTCTGTTGGCAATGTGGTACACCGGATGTGGAATATTCAAGAACAAAAGGACTTCTGCACTTAAGGACCCTAAAATTATTTGGAAGTAAGAAGATATAGGAAGGACACAGACAAATACGAACAGAGTAATGTCAGGAACCCACCCAAATAAGGGCAACAGGAGAGCCATCGAATCCATTATGGTCCATGATCTATGCCTCTAAGAAAAAGCTTTGTAATGGTGGCAAAATTTGTGCAATGGGGATTTATTTACCTAAATATATAAATAGTTCTGTCACCTCACCATTTGGAAAAACAAACCTCCATTGATACAGATCATAATCTGTTCACACATGCCTATCTTGTGTGGCTTTTGTCTATGTCTCATGCCCTTCTATAATTGAACCTTAAGCCCATCCAATATGCTGAAAGCCTTCCTTACATTTTCCCAGCATTACAGATGTTCCAGTGAAGACCTATGGTTATCCACCTTTCCTTTTCGTTCCTTACCGTGTGGTATGCCTGTCTTTTCTTTCCATCATATTCTTTGATGATGCTCTTTAGTTCTCAGAGTTCCATGATTACATATTGCAGCCTGTTCTTGCTCACTGTGTACCTACCCTCTTCACTCTGTGTGATACTCATTTTTTATCCTTTGGAGACTGTTGTAAGTTGTGGTTCCCCATGATTTATTTAACAAAACCATCAAGTGGTGATTAGGAGATGTGGATTTCAAAATAAATTTCCACCATAAGGTTTTCTTTCTGCTTGAAAAGGTTAGAAATAAACAAAGGCTTGAACTGTACTGGGCATTTCAATGTATTTCCAAATGAGTTTGTGTTCTTGAGTTATCTGGACAACCTGCTTATTCTTTTCCAGACATTTAACTCTTTTCTCAGAATAAAATGTTTTGAAATGTGACAAAAATATCTAGAATCACTAAGAAAACCAATGGTATCAAAATACATTTACTGAAATAGTTTTTAAAAATAAATCAGTTCAAGAATCACAAGTTAAGAGCCTCTACCATAGAGAGGAAGCTGCTGTAACAACTGGGTTCTAGCACCAAAATTTCCACTGACATTACAACTCAAAAAACACATGACCAAGTGGCAAGAGTTAGTAGCTACATACATTGAATCTCTTGGTTTTTCATCAGCTTCATATAATTCCATATTTTAAAAAATTTAATTGAATTTAAATTTATTACTCAAAATTAAAATAAATTATGACAAAAAATGATATCTATCTCCAGAGAAAGAATCATTGGAGTAGGAGTTCAAAAGAAAGCATATCATTTTTCACTTGTTTATTTGCTTATATGTTTTGAGGATTTGGTTTTATATGATTATTTACTTACAAAAATGAACAATATGGAAATATATTTTGTGTGATGATACATGTATAATCCAGATCAAATCACTTGCCAGCTCTGGGAGGAAGAAAGGAAGAGGAAGGAGATAAGTTCAAACATATTACTTTTAAAAAATGTGTGGAAATGTGTTAATATATGTAATTGGTAAAAAATAAAATAATTTTCTTAAATGTTTAAATTTTTAAATTTTAAGTTTTTTAAAAGTTTGAATTATTATCAGGAATATTTTTTAGGGGAAATGAAATAACTGTGAATCAAGTAGCCCAGTTTCCCTGATAGTCTGAACAAATGATACTCATCTATTTAACTGTAAAGATAGGAGTGAGGCAATGTCCTTTTCAAATTCATCTCTTGATACCTTCAAACCCAGTGTCAATGTATGTCTCATGACCCAAGAAATATAGTGCATTCATTTTCCAAAATGAAAATGAAACATACAAGGACATGCTCATGGCACTGAGGTGAAATGGTTGAAGAAGTCAAGAGCCATTGAACTACCCGCCATGTTAACAAGTCCCCATTCCATCCTAGAGAGTATATTAACTGTACTTGATGGTTCCCAGCACAACTGGCAATCCCAACTAAGAGGAGAACCATTCAAGAATAGAGTGGCCAAGTATTTGTTACTGGTTCATTTGGTCATCAGACTATCAATTATCTGAGATATTGCTTGGCCTCATTCTATGTGCTGTCACGTTCCATTGTTGAGTATCAGCAGTCCAATTGCATTGCCTGTGAAAACATTTACTATCACTTTTGTACTGGGAGGAGAGCATTGTCTCAAGAAAATACTAAGCAATGATGACCATGCTGTTGTGAATAGAATGGAATTATTACGATGAAAAAATTCAGTTTGCTTCTACTCAACAAACATTTATTAAATTTTTACTTTGGACTATATCTTAGGGGAATAAAGGTGAAACAGGTCATACCTCCTGCCTTCAAGGAGCTTACAATTAAACAAGGAGCAATAATTAAACAAAATAGAACTAATTTCAATATAGTAGTCTGGGGCAGTATGAAAGATCATGGAGAAATCACTTCTAGCTGAGCTGAAGTAATGTTGAAATGAATTTAGCAGAGGAGCTTGAAGGAAATGAAGACTTTTGACACAGATATCCAGGCAATGAGTCAGCTGGTGCTACAGTATATGCACTATTGTCTCTGGAGCCAGGAAGGCCTTAGTTCAAATCTAGCTTCAGGCATTGATTAGCTGTGTGACTTTGGACAAGTCACCTATTTGTTTGGCTCAGCTTCCTCAATTGTAAAATGGGGATAATAACAATATCTAACTTGCAGATCAAATGGGATAATAGTTATGAATTGTGCTTAGCACGGTTCATGGAACATAGCTGGTACTATGTAAATGTTATTCTTTCTTCTTTCTCCATATGAAGGAAAGAATTGTTGATAAAGGTACAAATGTAAGAGTGTGTAAGGAAATAAAGTGCATCACGTCTGAAAATGTAGGTTGGAGCTATGTTATGAAGGGCCTTGAATAACAGACTAAAGAATTGGTATTTTGTTCAGTTAAGCAACAATTATTTATTATGTCCTCACTATGCACCCCATACTATACTTAGCACTGGGAATACAGAAAGGTCAGCAAAACAAAAATGAAAACCAGTCTCATGTCTCAAAAAGCTCATGGTCTAATGGGGAATTCAACATAAAAACCTCTATGTCTGATCAGGATATATACAAGATTAACTGGGGAAAATCCTAAAGAGAAGACAGTAAGAATATTTGTAACTTATTCAGTAAGCAATAGGAAGTCACTGAAGATTACTTTTCTTTTCAAAAGGCTATGTGTGTGTGCATGTGTGTGTGTGTGTGTGTATGACATGATCAGATCTTCACATCAATGTGATTTCTTCAAGTACTCTGTGAAAGAAGGATCTATAAAAGAAAAGACTAAAGTCAGGGAACAAGTTTAGAAGATTCCTTTCATAGTTGTAATAATAGATATTTGGGGTATCAATAGAACTGGTAGCAGTGGGAATGACAGCTGTATTGCAGAACTGGAATTGACAAGATCTGATAATTTATTGGTTAGGTTAGGGAAATGAAAGAAAGGAAAGACCATATTACCATCCATATGTTACCATTCATAGTTCTGACAAAGACGTAAGATGAATTGCTGAGAGAGGATTATTTAATCAGTATCGGATATATTGAGTTTGAGGAGAAGACAGAAGGCAGTTGGAAATACATCAATGTTTCCATAGAGTCTGGGCTGGACATTCTGATTAGAGAGCTAATCTCCACAGGAATGATAACTGAAATCTTGGGGATCAATGACATCACTGTGAGAGAATGTCTAGAGAAAATAGTAGTGTACCAAGGATGGGATGTTAGGTTGAAGGAGAGCCAGTAAAGAAGAAAGATGAAGCATTCAAGGTCAGATAGCCTCTATGCCCTAGATCTTCTCCATCCTCTCCCCTTTGGGAATTCCTGCTTGATGTATTCTCTGTCATGTTTGCCTCAAATTTCCTGTGTGGGACTACAAATAATAAACAGAAATGTCCCTTCATTCATCCATTGAATATTTATCCATCTGCAGCGTCTACTTGACCCAGTCATCTAACTCTTCTGTCAACAGAGCATTCTTTTCAAATCTTCTGAAATAGTTAAGACTTGATCTCTAACCTCTCTTTCAGTACCCCATCCAACAAATATTTATTATATATCTCCCATGTACAGAGTTAATGTGAGGCATTGCAAGGAAAACAGTGCAGCTAAGATGTAGTCCCTGCCTAACATATAGTTTAGTTTTTGATGGGAGGTGAAAGGGAAGAAAGAGAGAAAAAACACAGATAATTTACCATCTAGAATATAAGTGCTTTAGAGATGTATAAAATGCAATGTTATGTCTAAAGGGGGAGGCAGGTTATGACCATCAGAGGAATAATAATGAATTCACATGTATCAGTCAATCAACAAGCCTTTACTAAGTGACAGGTACTCATATAGAAACTTGGAATACAGAAAGAAAAATGTAATGTTCTCCACCTTCAAGGAGTTTATGAAGCACTCAGCATATATGATGTCATTTGATCCACTCGGTGAACTAAGCATGATTATGATCTACTGTTTATAAGTGAATAAACTGAGGCTTAGAGAGGAGAAATGATGGTGAATATCTGTCAGAGGCAGAATTTGAGCCCATGTCCCCTGAGTCCAATGTAAATATTCTTTCCATTCAGTCACATTGCTTCTCAGGGATCAGGGAAGCCTTCTTTGGAGAAGTAAACAGTAATTAATCTTTAAAGCATGCATAGTAATCCAACAGGTAAAGTGGAGACGAAAGGGAGGAATTCTGGGTATTAGTTAGTTTGAGAAAAAGCACCAAGGTAAAAGGGCTTCTTTCCCTATTCTGGGCTCTGTCAGAGGGCAGTGACTTTAAAGAATGGGGTTCCTTTGCTGGGAATCCAGGAGTAAGGAGGATGACTTTGGCAATGGTGGTAGGTACAGCTAGAGAGAATGTGAATATTTTTTCAAATCAAAAGTTATATTAATTCAAATGAGAGATAAGTTTCCATTCTAGGTAGAGAAAGGAGTAGAGAAGAGAATATAGGAATGTTCCAGGGAGACCAAAGGAGTAGATTTTGCTACCTAATTGTACCCATTAAAAGATGTTTCCAAAAATCTTTGTGGTCTTATTTTTTATTCCTTTTGTTTTTCTATCTCAGTGACCTCTGATATAACCTTCCCTATATCCCATCCCAGCAAATAAAACCTTTTAAGGAAGATTTTAAAAGAAAAAGTAGTTTTAACTAACACATCAACCATTTCTGACAACATGTACAATATCCCACACCCCTAGTGTCCAAAAGTGGGGAGAAATGTATTTTTCTGGCTCTTCTCCAGACCCAGTCTTGCTCATTATAATTACTCATCTGTCTGTATCTTTGTCATTATTGTTGCTATTCTTTCATTTTATGCTCTTACATGCAGTGGGAGTCAAGCACAATCCACAGAATATGCAGAGAGTTTAGCTGAGGTTCCCTGGATACCTTCAAGAACATCAAAAGTTTGCTTTACCATATCCAGATTCTTCAGGATCAACAGTGCCCCTTATGGCAGAAGGAGCCCAAAGCTACACATAGTCTATAATCTGTGCTCTACTTCTATTATATATTGATTCTACATTCTTGGTCTAGTTAATTTAATTCTGCATTCATTCATAAGTTTCCTCATGCTTCTCTGAATTTTCCATGCTCCTCATGTCTTACAGTGTAGGCGTATTCTGTGACATTCATGTACCACTATTTGGCTATTCTCTAGTCACTGGGAATTTGTTTGATTCCAATTCTTTGCTACCACAAAAAGTACTGCTATGAATATTTTGGATTATGTAGGAACTTTTTGTCTTTTGCTTCCATATATGTCTTTCAGTGGAATCTCTAGGTCAAAGTGTCTGAACATATTAATAACTTTTTAAAGTATAATTCCAATCATTTTCTAGATTATTTAAAACATTTTGCATCTCTACCAGTAGTGTGTTAATGGTCCTGTATTTCTTTAAAGACTCCAACACTATTTCTAGCTTTTGGCATGTTTGCCAACAGGCTTTATCCAGTGCCCGTTGGATACACTGGATACCCATTGGATACAACATGAGTTTTCAAAGATTATGGCGTATGTGAGTAGGAAACGTCAATTGTTGATGCTTGGGAGAGTAGTGATGACTCATTCTCCCTACATAGAGTATTGAAACTTCTTATTTTGGGCTACAAGTCTTTCAGTTCCATATCTATAAAATGGGAATAATACTAATGCCTACTTCATAGAGCTGTTAGGATGAGCTGAGATAACATATGTAGAGTGCTTTGCAAATCTTAGAGCACTTTATAAGTGCTATTATTATCATTATCATCCCTAAGCTCTCTAGAAAGCAGTAGCTTTTCACATGTACAAGAAAATATAAAATGTCCTTTTATAGGGTCTCTTTGGACACAGATAGGGTTGGGCTCAGAGGTTTTACAGAGGATGAAGCTATTAATTAACATATAAGAAATGCATCACTGCACAAAGCTTCCTGTGTTCTCTGGGTCTCAGATAGATATTGGGCAGATCATAGCATAATACACAAGACTTCATTTCCTTAGAAAACAAAGAATATGGCTACAAATAAACCTGTCCTTCCTTCCAAGATAAGAAACAGATAAGACTAACCTGGCATGGCTCAGGGCAGAGTCTCTGTTTCCTGCCTGTAGGAAACAACCTCAGATTGGTTTAGAAGCTAATGTCCTTTTCCGGGCTCTTGGCAGCAGTATCTTCTGGCTTTTTGTTCCAGTGTTTATATTGATTTGTCTCCCTCTCTGAAAAGTAAGACTCTCAAAACCATATGCTACTCGTTGTTATACATTCAAATTCGGCATCCCCTTACACTTTCCTTGGCATTAAGTCAATTCTTGATATCTCTCTTCCTTCCTTCCTTCCTTCCTTCCTTCCTTCCTTCCTTCCTTCCTTCCTTCCTTCCTTCCTTCCTTCCTTCCTTCCTTCCTTCCATTCTTTCTTCCTCCCTTCCTTCCTTCCAGACTCTTTTATCTTGTCTTAGAATCAATACTGTATATTGGTTCCAAGGGAATAGAGTGGTAAGGGCTAGGCAACTGGGGGGGGGGTGTTAAGTGACTTACTGAAGGTCACATGGCTAGGAAGTTTAATGATTTTCTTTAATTCAGTCATTTTTAGATAGAAACATATTCCTGATTCCTACCTTTTGGTTGGGTTAGCATATGTGATTTCAAGGGTCAAGATTCATTTGAACTAAGCATCACACCTGAGGTCGAGAGGATCAGCCTAATGCCAAGCCATGGAAGCATTCAGCTTCAAAGTCTCACAGTAGTCAGTGGCTACCATTATGGTGAAGTGCTTTTAAAATGGTTTGATGATTTAGTAACCTCTGGTTTTGTTAGTAACATGGTATTATAGAAAGCATGCTGTCCTTGTAGGTAGGAGATCTGAGTTTGCCTTTCAGTCACATCTGTCATTTGATTGAGCATGGGTAAGTGGTTTCACTTGTATGAGTCTTAAGTTTTCTCATCTGTAAAATGGGGATAATAATATCTTAGCTACCTACCTCACAGTGTTGTCAAGTGGGTTATCTATGCTTCATTAGCCTTAAAATACTCCATAAATGGGAGTTACTTTATTTACATTTTTCGGTCATTTTGGAAGAAGATCTTAAGAGAGCTAATTATTTGATCTAGATTAATTCTTGTATTAGCTTGGTAGGAAGCTATAAATCATCATCAGAATTAAATGCCTTGAGCACCTGATGCTCAGTCTTCCCATTCCCTTATGTCCACCAAAAGCCATTCCTTTGGCCTCAAAAAATTCTTACAGAAAAGAATCCCCTTGTGCAACTATAACACCTGCTACCTATTCTAGGAAAACATTTTTTCTCTTTACTGAGTTATTAAAGCTCAAAAGCTCTCAGATAGTAATTGAAAAGCGGTCGAATTGTATGGAGGTAAGCCATTCAGAATTACTTCAAGTCTTAAATTTTAAAATGTATTCCTCTAAAAGCCCTTTTATTCTGCTTTGGCAAAATAGGAACTGTAGTGGGGACAGAGTGTATAGAATAAGCTGATTACATTTTCTAGAAGACTCTTTTCTTTTTTACCTGAAGTGCTCAGTGAAACCTCTCTGCTCAGTCCCATTAGGCACCTGCCCTGGTCCTCTTGCTTTTTATTTTTGCTTTGTGGGGATCACAGAATAAATTTTTCAGCCTCATCCAAACTTATATCAGGCAGAAGTGAATTTAATGAATTTGGTTACCAGATGATCCAAATCTCTTAGTTTAGATCTTCTAGAATATCACATTTCTAGTCAAATCCTTACCTTAACTAGGTTTACAAATATAGATTCACATTTGCCTGCAACCAATTTAGGTTTGGAGGATGAGGAAGTGAGTTGTGGGAGCAGATAAAAGTTCTGATGAAAAATAAAACAACCAAGAATATACTGAAGGAAACTAGAGGTTAACATATAAAGCACAGAAACTAGGCAAGATCTGATTTACTTTCTGAACTATCTCTAGTTTTGAAGATGTGGATTATAATTTTGACTCAGAAGCTTGCTATCTGAGTGACCCTAAACAAGTCACTTAAGTTTTCTCTTAAACTCACTTTCTTTAATAATATCTGTCTTGTGTAGTTATGAGGATAAAATGAGACATTTTATGTAAAGCACTTTGCAAAACATTAAATCACCTTTTTGTTGAGTTTCAGTCACTTCATTTGTGTCTGACTATACGTTTGTTTTGTTTTTAGCAAAAATACTATTGTGGTTTGTCATATCCTTCCCCAGCTCATTTTCAGATGAGGAAACTGAGGCAAATAGGTTAAGTGGCTTGTCCTGGGTCACACTGAAAGTCAATGTCTGAGGCCAGAGTTGAACTTTGGAAGATGAGTCTTCCTGACTCTAGGTCTGGAATTCTATCCACTGTACTACGTAGCTTGTCCATTAAAGCACCATGTGTCAGCTATTACTCTTATTACTATCCCAACTTAATTAAGCATGAAAGATACATTTGCAGTGTCTTGAAAAATAAGGAAACTGAGAGGGGCAATCAGATTGGGCTCTTCCATATAGTTTTGCCAAGCCCTGGTTTTCAGGAAGTTTTTCACTTTGGATGAAGTAGGTGGCATATTGAAGTTGTTTAGGAACATCCCATTGGTAATAGAATATTTCTCTCTTGTATAGCATTTACCTTATGCTTCTTTTGTGTATTAATCTAATGTAAGTTTATGTCATTGTTATAAGCATATACACCTATCACCGTAATAGAGTATGAACATCATAAAGGCAATATCTAAATCATTTCATTTTTATATCTTCCCTGGCTTTGCACACTTTAGGCACAAAATAACCTTTATTAAGGTTGAAGTAGAGTACTAATGTTGAAATGGAAGGCTTAAATTGTTTAAATTTCAAAAAGAATCTATTGTCCTCAGTTTCCCTCCTAGTGAATTGATAAAGCAACTCATTTTGATTTTCCAGGCTTTGTGCTCTGATTTCAAAGAGAAATCTCTAATGTTTTCTTTCTATGACATTCAGAGACCCTAAATATTTTTGCCCTCAGAATACCAGACAAATCCCTTAGACATAAAGAATTTTAGAACTGCTGATCTAGTTCATGTCCTGCATTTTATACTTGTCAGAGGGACAACATTTGCATAGGAGAGCAAGGATTTTGTCTCATATCACTGATATTTAGAGAAAACACCTAAAAGACTGACTTGAAAATATTGTGGAATTTTAAACATTTTATTAATTTACATTTTGATAGCACTTTCAAAACTTCAGCAGCATAGAATCCAGTTAACAAAGATAATTATTTAAACTAGAATGTTACTAGATGGCATACTCTTCTTCCCTCAAATACACCAAGCCCTCCCTGGTAGGTGTAGCCTTGACCTGTCCTGCTTCTTCATGGGCTACTGGCTCACCAAGGCCCATTGAAGTCTCTCTCCAAAGGACAATGGCCCCAAGGTTTGTGCCATGTAACCTCTGGTAGTGTCTTCCCTTCCTCCATATTTAGGGGTGTTTAGTGCCACTCACCTCAGGTGTTGCTTCATCTTGCTGGGTCTGGGCATCTTGCTCTTTACAGCCTGGATTAGAGACTTACCTTAATACAAACATTGTACAGAAGAGAAAACAGAGATCTAAAATTCATTGACTTCCCTAGGGATGTAGACCTAGGTAGGATTATTTCTCGATTTTTCTATTCTCTTGTATGATATGCTCTCCCTGATCTTTGGGTCTCTAAACTGGCTTTTCTCCACAACTGAAATACTTAATCTCAACCCCTTAATTTCCCTGATTTCCTTCAGGTCTTAGATCAAATCCTACTCCTTTCCTTAAGCCCCCAGATGCTAATGCCTTTTCTTCTGAGATTACTTTCTATGTACTTCATGATGTCTTTTACATACCTGGTTATTTTCATAATTTTCTCATCCATTAGAATGTTACCTCTTTAATACTATCCTTATTGCTTAGCTTAATAAATATTTATTGACTGACTGACTCTCTCTCAAGCCACTTTATTTGATCTCTTCTGGGATTTAAATACTTTTCTTACTTGCATTATAATAGTTTAAGCCTGCCCCATGCCCTTAGGACACAATAAGTTCCTTGAGGGCAGGGTTTGTGTCATTTTTCATCATTGTATCCCTAATATCAACACAATGCCCAAGGAGTAGGAGGTTAAAAAAGGTTCTTTGAATTGAACTAAACAAATCATCTTAACCCTATGCCATATTCGTTGTACCTCATTGCATTTCAACCAAACCTGGAAAATAAAATTTCCAAATCTAGGCTGTTGCCCTTCTTCTTTCACAATACCTAATTACATAAAATTCCATTGCAATTGAAGAGTTTCTGGATAATTTCTTGTAATAAGATTAGGCCACATTTGATGCTTTCAGTGTCATCAGTCTACCTAGACATTTGTGCATTTGTTTCTGCTTTACTGGGAAATAACAATCCCTTTTCAATTATTCATAATAATTAAGGAGATCATTGACATGGATATTTGAAGTCCCTAGATAATCTCTCCAGCTGGGTCAGGTTCAGGAATTGCCCTGTTTCTTGGGGCAGAATTTGTTTTGGGAAAAGAACCATAGTGTTAGAAAATGTTCTCAGATTTATTTCAATTTAAGAAATTTCTAAGTTCCTAATCTGTATAGTGCATCTGTGTACAAAGATGGAAGACAAAACATTCTATGCCCCCAAGATGTTCTTAACTGAATGTACAATGATGCTATTGTTCTGGTGAGTAATATTGCCCACACTGATAAAAATCACATTTTGATCCTAACACCATGAAATGAAGGTCCAAGACTGTCCCCTCTAATGCAGACCATCTATTACGTGTAACAAATCTCTGGCTTTATAAGAAATCCAATTCTGGAACTTTGTTCCAGGACGTTGTTATAGTGTATACACATAAAGGAAAATTTACCCCCCAAGTAGACAAGCCCCAAATACTTAAAGAAAGAGTCCTTTCTTGTAGCACCTTTCAATTCATGAGTAGGATTAAGGTCCTACCTAAGACACAAAGGGTCAGGAGCAATGAAAAGAATATACAACCAAAGAAGACACTAGATATCATCAGACCATGGTAAGATGAAGAAGGATGGAGAATGTCTGTCCTTTAAAAATGCTACTCTTGGACTTGAACCACTCAGCTTTATCAATAGCAAAATGCTCTCCTTGGTTAGGACATAAGGGACTGAAGGGAAAGATTTTTTTTTTAATCTTGTATCTCCAGAAACTCATGCAATCCATAGTACATAGTAAATGAATAATATATTCTAAGTGATTGGTTCATTTTGAAGACGGGCAAAGAGAGATCAGAGAGGTGAATTGTTTTACCTGTAACTAAACTATTTATTAAAAATAATATATTGTTTTATATGTTTGATTATAAAATAATATATTATATAATAAAATAATATAAATTGTTAAAAAACGAATTAAATAACAGATTCAACACTAGAACCTAATCCCTTATTTCCCAGTCTTGTGCTGATCAGATTTTAAAAGTTCCCTTTGAAAAATCTCCCACAGTATATTTTGGTGATGGAATACTATTATGCTCAAAGGAATAATAAACTGGAGGAATTCCATGTAAACTGGAAAGACCTCCAGGAATTGAGGCAGAGTGAAAGGAGTAGAACCAGGAGAACATTCTACACAGAGACTGACACACTGTGGTACAATTGAATGTAATGGACTTCTCTAGCAGTGCAATGCAGTGATCCAGGACAATTCTGAGGGACTTAAGAGAAAGATGCTATCTACATTCAGAGGAAGAACTATGAAAGTAGAAACCCAGAAGAAAAACAACTGCATGATCACATGGGTTGATGGGGATATAATTGGGGTTGTAGACTCTAAACAATCAACCTAGTGCAAATGTCGATAATATGGAAATAGATCTTGATCAATGACACATGGAAAACCCATCGGAATTGTGCATCAGCAAAGGGAGGGAGAAGAAGGGAGGGAAAGGAAAGAACATGAATCTTGTAGACATGGAAAAATACTCTAAATTAATTATTTAAATAAAATTCCCTCTCCCCCCAAAAGAAAATCTCCCCCAGGAAATGTTGTATCCAAGAGGATCTATGTGGTGATTCAATTGGAGGGACAAAATACTACCATTTACTGCCATTCTAGGAGTTGTGAATAGATTCAAATCTACATTTCTAGTCCTAAACTCTCTGCTGACCTCCATTCTTCTATCTCCAACTACCTAATGAACAACATTAACTGGATTTCTTGTAAACATCTTAAACCCATTATTCTGAAAATTGAACTCATTATCTTTTCCCCTAAAACCTCCCCTGTTCCTACCTTCCCTATTTCTTTTGAGAGTATCTCCATCCTCCCAGTCACCTAGGCTTGTACCTAGATGGCTTCCCTGAATCCTCACCCTCTTTCACTCTGCCACTTCCTCAAGACCTCCAGGTATTGCAATGAATAGAACAGTAGACCTTTCAGGAAAACATGGATTCATGCTAGTCTTCAGATACCTAATTGCTGAGTGACACTGGGCCATGGAGCAATCCATAGAGGGAACAGATGCTAAGAGGAGGAAGCAAACCATCCTCTTAGCTTTCTATTCTTAACTAATTATTCTTGCTAACTTGGTGCCAAGCATATTTATTTCTTCCTGATGACATAGCAAAAGTGCCATCGGTGTCTCCTTCAGTTAGGTACAAAGCTCTGGTGGCCTTGTCCTGTTATGACTCCATTTGTGCTACAAAAATTCATATAAAAATAAGATTCTAATTGACAGGCAATAATAATGGCTTAGGATAGAGAGGTGGCACAGTGGAGAGAGTGCTGGGCCTGACATCAGGAAAACTCATTTTCTTGAGTTCAGATCTGACCTCAGACGCTTTGCGACTCTGAGCAAATCACTTCATCCTAGTTGCCTCAGTTTTCTCATCTGTAAAATGAGTTGGAGAAGGAAATGTCAAACCACTCCTGTATTTTCACTGAGAAAAATGGGGTCACAAAGAGTCAAACATGACTGAAATAACTCAACAACAAAAACAAGAATAGTAACTACTCATATTTATAGAAAACTTAGCTCACACTGTCTCCATGAAGTCAGTAGATTATGTATCATTATCCCCATTAAAGAAACAAAAATCTGAAAAGTCAAACCACCTGCCAGTAAGTGACTAAGATTGCATTTGAACTCATCTCCTGACACCAGGTCCATCAATCTAGCCACTATATCACATGAAAGCATATAATTTCAAGAACTCTTCACTTTCATCTCTTGGAATGTTTCTATATGCATATTTGATCAGTAGCATAAATCCTTATCTAATGCATGAAGACTACTTGAGGTTTAATCTAGCTCGCATGATTAAAGTTTCTCTTACTTGGGGAATCTCCTTTTGTCGACTCACCTGGAAGTACTGGGCTATGACAGATTGCTAGCTGAATGGCATCACAAAGCAACAGATAAAGAAAATTACTTTCTAGTCATTGCTATTCAAGGATTGCATTTAATTAAAGCTTTCTCTGATGGCTGTACTTCAGACCTCAATAAAATAATTTTAAACCAAGCACTTCTACTTCTAGAAATATTTTTCAGCAATTTTAACATTCCTGAGGATCCATGTGAAATTTTAAACAGTGAATCAAAGTTAAAATTATAACTCAGATGTATTCTTAACTTAAATGTAAATTATGATTCCAAGAAAGGATGTGTTATTTACTTCACCAAATTATTCCTGGTCATCCAGAACCTTTGAAGTATCAGGATTAAATGACTCCCAAACAGCTAAATAGACAGAGATACTTCCATGCCAGTCTCTTTACCTTCTCAAGGCATTATTAAGAGAAGAGATGCAGGACATTATATTGGAAATTGGGAGGGGGAGGCAAGGATTAAAAATTTCTCTTGAATAATTTACCACCTCTTTGACTTTGGGTAAATCACTTGATCTGTCTGGGCCTGACTTTTCAGTGTGTAGGACTAAAACAATCTCTAATTCTCCTTTCAGCTCTAAATTCTGTAAGAGCTTAACTTTATGCAATTTAGACTCCCCTCCAAGATGGTCTTAGGATGTCTGTAATCTACTTGTAAGTAACCCCTCCCCAAGAAGGCAGTAAATATGATATATATATATACATGTACATATTTCCCCATTCATTAATTTGTGAAACAAGATACATATTACTTATTCTAAGGAAAAATTCATAGAGAAAATCAAATGAAGAATGGTTTGCTTCAATCTGCATTTGGACTCCATCTGTTCCTTCCATGGCAGTGGATAGCCTTTATTTTGTCATGATTCCCTTGAAATTGTCCTGGATCTTTGCCTTGTTGGTAATAGTAAAGCTTTTCACCGAGAACTACAGGCTTCATTCCAATGTAGTTTCATCTGTAGTGTTTTCCTTCTTTGTCTTTTTTCCTATACCAAGGACATAAATTAACCTGGGCTTTGGGTTAGTCTGAACTTTTCCTTATTAAAGAAACAAATAAACAAAACCACAAGCTAAACCAAAAACTGAATCTCTAAGAAGCTGTACTCACCTACAAACTGATCATCTTCTTATCATTGCAGTAGTTTCTAGCAGTGACTAACCTGGTCAGAGGTGGGTGTCATCCTCAATATATTGCTATTAATCATGGTCATTACCCCATTTTTCTATTCTTGGCTATACTTTTTGGAATTTATATCTCTGCTAGAAGCTGGGAAATGGGTAGGAGTGAAGAAAGTACTCTTCCATCCTAGCAGCAGCCTTAAGGAAGAAGGCTGCTCTTCTGAAAAACTTGTGTCTTAGTTAAGTTCGTACCAACTCAAGGGAAGTTTTAGTGTGTGTTTTCACATACCATGGAAATCTCTCTTTCCTCAGCTATAAAGTAGGATTCAGGGGTGTGATGGAGCCCATTTGCAGCAGTTCTTCAGAGTTAATTGCCAAATTTTCATCACAAGCATTCATACTTTGGAAAAAGCCAAATGCTAGACATTGGAGCTTGACTTATTATTTCATTGATTGTCAAGACTTAAAGTAATGGAGAACATTTTCACTATGCAAGTTAAACTTAAAATTGTCTTGTGGGTGAATTATCAACCCCCCTTCCAGGCATTTATTAGATATTTACAAGCACAAACCTGAATTTATAATAGAGACTCCCTCACAGGACTCCTCTGAGGATCAAATGAGCTAATATTTAGAAAGTGCTGTACAGTCCTTATTATATGCCAAGCACTAAGGAGAAAAATAGAAAAAGTAATGCAATTCTTGCTTTAAAAGAGATTTTATTTTTAATTTCTGAAGATAATACATCAGTGAAAATTCAGTTTGGGTAGATGGCAAGGTCCAAGAGCTTTTGTATGCGCAAGTAGCTCACATGACATGTCGGGACTATAAAGCATAGAGATGGAGCTTACAGTAAGGTCTGGAAGAGCTTAAGAAAAGGAGGAAAGAGAGAGGGAGAAAATACGAATTAACAAATGTCAGAAAACAATGGTTAAAAATTTTATCTATTGCAATCTGGAAAAGAAAAATCTGATTAATAAAAAAAGACCTTAAGATGCAGTGTCAGGGTAGATGGTAAGGCCTGGAGGTATTCAGTCTTAGTAGAAACAATAGTTTTTGATTTGAAAGTTATCCAACTTCTTTCAAGTTATATGAGTAGTCAAGCAGCCAGAGTAAAAATACAAAGTAAGAGAGAAAAGGAAACCCTGCAGTGCTTTCAGGTCTTCCTTCTATCTTGATATCAAGGATAGGTTGTTGCATAATTCATGGATATGTATCATTTATTCTCTAGTATGGATTTGTGGAAATATTGTATGTCTTCCTTCTCCCCTCCAACCCCATTGAAAACTTAAGGACAAAGACCTTAGTATAATTATATTTGCATCCAATACAATAATTTGAAAGTAAAATACTTAATGAATAAAAGAATGCCTTGAGTACCAGAGTCAACTAGATCCACCTTAGAGTTAGGTAGATGTGGATTCAAGTCCTAAATCTCATATATACTAATTTTGTTATGAGGAATAGGAATTATTATGAGGAATATGAGGAATCTTTTCATTAACTCTCTGAGATCATAAGTGATTGAAGAAAAGCAATTAAGTAATACAGTGAATAGAACATCAGATCTTGGTTCAAAAGGACCTTGGTTCAAATCTAGCCTCAGACACTTCCTAGCAGAATGACCCTTGGCAAGTCACTTAACCCTTGACTGCCTACCTCTTATTTGTCTTAGAATTTATAATAAGACAGAAAGTATTTTTAATCGATTTTAAAGTTCTCCATCTACTTTGGTAGAGGGAGTTTCTACCTTCGGAGTTCATAGGCTCTTAGAACCATAGATTAAATGTTGGCAGAGACCTTAGAAGTCATCATTTCCAACCCCATTATTTTAAAAATGAGACAATGGAAGCCCAGAAAATTAAATAACTTGTCTAGTGTCAAACAGTTTCTAAGTGTCTGAACTGGGATTCAAACTCAGATCTTTGTAACTCAAAAAGGTCAACACTGTGTCTACTATTCTATGTTCTCTTCAACAGTTTCCTAAAATGATGACATCATGAATCCTTACCAAAAAACTTTATTTTTGAGCATCTACACTAGGATAAGCACTATTCAAGTTATTGTTCAGTAGCCACAAGGGAGTAAAGTTGGTCAGTAGGAGAAACAGCACCATCTGGCCTCGTCACTGTTAATTGAAAGGCAAGAAAATGAATATGGCCCTTGTGACCATTTGGGGAAGCAGATGTTGGGGTTGCTGTGTAGTTTGTGTTTTAAAAATATATTTGCTACAAGGAGCATTTGGTTGCTAATTTTCTCTCTTTTTTTCTATTTTAGGTAAGTACAGTACCATTTGTGAAGCTTTGTAGATGGGTAAGTCTGTTGTGCTTTTCCTGCTAATTTACATACTTGGAGAGCAGAGAATAGATGAAGTGCTTATCATGGTTCAACAGATGTCATTATTTTATTCAAGCTGAGGTTTGGAGAGATAACTGAGTATATCTTTAACACTTGCCATCTATTTTGGATCTTTGGCAGGAAAAATACATCCATTATTTTAAATTGAATAAAATGTGTGTTTAATCTAAATACTTTGGAAATGAGGCTTTTGGTTTGATAGTAGAATGAAGGAATAATTGTGCCAATATTTTAGATGAAGGAGGAAGAATTTACTTTCAGTTAAAAAGCATAAATATCTCATTGAAATAACAAGAACACTGTTCATTTTTCTGCATGACAAAATGGAAGTAATTAATTTGTCATCATAGAAAAAGCTGTTTAGAAGATGGACTGACATAAATTAAAGGGAGGGGGTCTTGTAAAGGGCTAAGGGTATTAGCCTTGGATGAACACCTGTCAGATTTTGTGGAAACGATTCTTGTACTTGGAGAGATGTGAACTAAATACTCTCTAAAATTCTATGATTTTGCGAGCTGCCATTATCCATCTCTACCCAGGACTGAACTAGAGGAAATGATCGAGCAATATGGTGCCAACCTATCTTCCCATCTTTATTTATCTCTCAGTTCTCTACTCCATGTACATACTCAGGCCACTGGACCTGAATATTTGTCATTTTAGTTTGTTGTCTTCTTATTTCTGAGGCTTGGTTAATAAAGCCATAAAAACACGATCTTGTTTCATTCATTCTTAGTCCATTTAAAATCTGTGACCTTAACAAACAAACCTTTTTGAGTATCACTTTCTTTATCATTCAAATGGAGGTATCCCTCTGTAGAGAAGCTATGATTATCAGAAATATTAATGCTTCTAAAATAATTATAAAGTACTGTATGAAGTAAGTTATTTTTTAATCTCATTTTTATGAAAGCATTTATTGGGATCATCTCTCCATCCATACATTGCTCTTTCCTTTATTCTTCCCTCTTTCTGCCTAACCTGTCTGTCTGTCTCTCTCTCTATCTATCCCCTTCTTTCTCTCAGCTGAATTAGGATGGTGTTATACTGAGGACAGGCATTCCTTGAGAACTTCTAAAGAGATGTCTTTAAGTGGGGTAGAGTTACTAACCTTTAGAGATTATCAATAACCTTCAGTGATTAAAATAATACCATCCAATTGCATAGACCGAGGTAATTGGGAAACAGCTGTGTGGCTTTGTCTGCTCTGGAGTGAATCTGCAAGCAGCATGATGTAGGGGAATGTAAAGGATTTAGAGTGAGAAAATTTGGGATCTTGGGTTTCAATTTACTGCTACTTGTGTGACCTTGGGAAAGTCTCTTTATCTTATGGCCTCAATTTCCCAATCTATAAAATGCTGAGTTGGAATATACTGATAATTGTTAAGGCCTGTTCTAATTCTGAAGACTATGATCCAATAATCTTTTGGGCAGATTATATCTAACTAGAGTATCAGAAAGGAAAGAACACCAGGGCTTGGAGTCATAATAACTTGACCTTGAGTTTGAGATAAGGCCTTGATTAAAGCATCTCTCTATGTTATCAGAGAATAACAAAGGGAATAACCTCAGTCAGATCATGCCCATTGTTTGGTATTGTATCCCTAAAAGTATGGATCCAAGTAGGAAGAAGCCAACTCCCAGAAGATAGGAAAATCTGAACTGCTATTTCTTGTTCTGCCTGAGACTTTGCTGAATGCAAGAGAGATCTCAATTTTTTCCTCTCTTTGCTGAAAGTGACATAGGGAGACAGCAATGCCAGAGCCTTCCCAGCTATGGGCACCAGAAATCAGGACGAAAACAGCCTGGCATCACCCTTGGTGAGCAGAGCCAGCCCTCAGAAGCAAGAGCTCCTGGTAGAGAGCCTATGGGGGCTTACTGGGCAAAGGACAAGAAAGGAAGAAAGGTTTTATGAAGGGTTTCCTCTGGAGGAATCCTCATATTCTTGACTAGGAATGATGAGGGGTTTCCATTGAGAATCTTTGGTAACTTGTAAGCCAGTTGCGATTTCTGTTTTGTTCTATTTTTAGTAGCTAATATTTGAAATAATGCAGGAGGGCACTCGGTAGATTGAGAGTCAGTACCAGAGAGGAAAGGTCCTATGTACAGATTTGATCTCAGACACTTCCTTGCTGTGTGACCCTGGACAAGTCATGTAACCTTCATTGTCTAGTCCTTTCTGCCCTTCTGCCTTGGAATCAATATACAGAATCGATTTTAAAATGAAAAGTAAGGCTTTAAAAATAAATAAATAATACACATGAAAGTAGAAGGTGGATCTTGGCACACAGGGTGGTAGCATATAGAGAATATTCTGGCAAAGATGAATATAGCAGCTCAAAAAAGTAGGGCAAAATGCCCCCCCCCGCCTCCGCCAAAGAGTATTTTTTTAATTATAGTATGGTTTAAAATTTCAGAGCACCTTTTGCATGACAGTCCTTTAAAGTAAGCAGGGAAATATTATTATACCCATTTTATAGATGAAGTCACTGGTATTCAGAGAGATTAAATAAATTGAGACTTGAACTAAGGCTAAAGATTCTGAACTCTGGAGTCTTTCTTCTGTATTTATCTAACTCTTTGTATCATGACAACCTTCCATTCACAAACTACATTATCATTATTTAAGCTGTTTTTAATAAATATATTTTAAGTTCTTTTGAGGTGACTTCTAGTTTCAATAGGACCTCATTTATCCTCTGACCAATATACGTAATGTTCAAACTTACCCTTTTGTCATTTATTTTGTACAGACAAGTCATTTAGACTAATTACCAAAGATTATAACTGTTGAGGCTTCCAAGGGATCTGAATTTATGAAGCTACTTCTTCTCATCTCTATGTGTCATTTTCAGTAATTGCAGACATTATGGATATTATGTAGTCAATTACATTTACTGGGGAAATTACTGCAAAACTATAGTTTCTCAAGAGGAATGAAGGTTTTATAAATAACAGCATGGGTCCCTGATTTTCTGGAAAAATCTTGAATTTGTATCAAATTTATGACTATTGTTCAGTTGTTTCAGTCCTGTCTGAATCTTCCTGACATCATTTGGGTCTTTCTTGGCAAAGACCCTGGAGTGCTTTGCCATTTTCTTCTCTAGTTCATTTTGCAAATGAGAAACTAAGGCAGACAGGGTTAAGTCCAAAGCCACACAGCTAGTAAGTGCCTAAGACCAGACTTGAACTTACAAAAATGAGATTTCCTTATTTCAGGGCTGGCACTCTGTCCACCATAATACCTAGCTGCCCCTCTCTGACTATTATCTTTCCTTAACTTAGAGAAAGGAGTTTGAAAATGGAAAATTTTCCTTTTTGAAAACTAGCATTGAGAATCTATGGCAAATCTGTATAACTCTTCCTGGTGATTGATTACATATTTAAGTTTTTTCCAGTACTGTTTCTAAATTTTTGTGGCTGAGAAGACCACCCAGGTACATTTAGAATAAACAACAGATGCTTATGGATTTGGTAAACAACTTTCTAGTAATTTTTCCAAAACAGGAAAAGGCCTCTTGAGTTTTCTTTATCAGAGCTAGCTAATATGGGAATATTGACCTTGCTAATTGACGCGAGATCATTACAGGCATGGGGATATGGCTGAAGCTTTACTTTCAGAAAATATGTTTAGATGCCAGAAATAATAGAAATAGTTTGAATTAGTATAATGCATTCTTGAAAAAAATTCAAAGCACTCCATATAAATTGAATCCCATTTCCCCAACTCCTCTGGTACTAAGTGAAGGGCTTTAATGTAGCCCATCAAAGCATTTGGGTTTTGTTTGTTGTTGTTTTATTTTTTGTGAGGGAGAAGGTTTGGGGGAAAGTGTTTCTAATCTGGTACTTCTATGGCCAAAGAGATTCTATGTATCTCTTTTTGAATGCCCAATACACCAGTTTCCTTCTTATTAACTAAAATGCTCATCTGTCAGTGTTTCTTCCTTCTCATAACCAATCCTTGAAATTTAGTTTCCTTCTCTCTACCTAGCTATGTCTGTCTGTTTCTTTCTGCTCTATCTTTATCTCTCTATCTGTATACATATTTTATCCCCTGACAAAATATGTTTCTTGAGGGCAGAGGCTATTTAGTAAACTGTAATATTCCTTGGTGCAGGACATGGCAGCAAAATTATAAATATTTTTATATTATAAATAACAAATAAAAATATTGTCCTGGAGGATGAAAGTAAGAAATGTCATGGTCCATTTCATGACTTAGTGAATAACAAACATTGAACCTTAATCATTAGGATGTGTGTGTGTGTGTGTGTGTGTGTGTGTGTGTGTGTGTGTGTGTAGGTATGCATGTTTCTCTGTGTTTTTGATGGCCAGGATACTAGTTTCTCAAGTTATTCAGAATATTATGTTTGATTGTATAGTATAGAAGGCATTGGTGCCTGAGCTGAAGGTGTATTGATTCATAGTTGTTTGTTTTTAAAATAATATATTGATATTCTAAAGGTTAAATGTTGTTATTGTTGTTCAGTCATTTCAGTTGTATCTGACTCTTCAAGACCCCATTTGGGGTTTTCTTGGCAGAGATCCTAGAATAGTTTGTTCCTTCTCCAGCCCATTTTAAAAATGAGGAAACTGAGGCAGACAGGGTTAAGAAGCCTGCCCAGGGTCACCTCGCTAGTGTCTAAGGTGGGGCTGTAACTCAGGAAGATGAGATTCTGATTCCAATCCAGCATTCTATCCACTGGGTTACCTCCCTGCCCAAAGATTTAATATGGGGGAGTGTTTATATTTACATCAACACATACATACATATGTGTGTATAGGTGTATCTATTGGCATGCTACAGTGGAAAGAATACTGACTCTGGAGTCAGAGGCCCTCAGGTCACCTCCCATCAGTGATGCTGACTACCTACATGAGTAATGCTAAATGACTTAATCTTCTTGAGCCTCAGTTTCCACATGAGTAAAATAAGATGAATTAGATGGGCTGTACTTCCAAGTGTAAATCCATGATCTCTTATACAGTTAATTTAGTGGTCAAATAAATAAGGTTCCATTTAACAAAGGTGTTCTTGTTTACGAATATCTATATTTATAAAGAAGTATCAAGTAGGAGTACTTTTGTGCTTTCCCCCATCATTCCTTACTCAATGAAAATATTCACTGTAGAATTCCTTTAAATGGAAAGCTCTTCTTGCACATTTAAATTCTTGATTAGCAAAAATTAGATTTACATGCAACCCTGCAGGAGTACATTTATTGAATAGAATGAGATACACTAGTTTGGGTTTAGGAATTAAGTAACAAAGAGACAAAGAAACAGGCAGTGGAACATATTGATATGGCGATTCATATATGAAATCCCAAGGTTGGAATTCTCTATAACATGACCCTTTTCTTCATGACTCAGGTCCTGCTTGGATGAAAAAAAGGAGTCTTGGTCACCACATCCATGCCTTTCTCTCCACTCACTTAGCCACCATCTTCGTTCTTGTCTTCATTATTTTTTTTTCTTGGACTATTGCAAGAATCTGTTAAGTCTTAGAGCCCATCTAAATGACCTGTTTGCTTCTTAGTTCAATTCATCCTATATAGATCTGTCAACCTAAAGCATGGGTTTGTCCATATTAATGCCCTCCTCAAGAATCTTCAATGTATTCCAAATAGCTTTTAGGATAAATACAAAATTCTCAGCTTAGCATTTTTAAAAATAAGTTGCATTGTCACATCACAGGTACCTACTGGTTATACTATCAACTTCAAAATGAAACTTCATCTATTTAATGAATGTCATGGGCACTGGGTGCATGTCTAGACAGTCTCAGATGGCATCTTTGCATGGAGGACCCTGAGGAGGAGATGGCATATTTATCCATGTGGAAAGTACTAGGAAACTACTTCCAGGAGAATCATGATGATTTGTAAAGGAAGTGTCTCCAGGAGAAGATTGTGGAGCATTCTTAGACATTCTGTAACTGCTTCTGATCATCTAACTCAATGTTGGAAGTGTTCTTTGATTGCCTTTTCAGCATCATTATAGAAGTCTAGTCAGAAAAAAATGCTGGCCATTTCCCGAGAAAAAACTGTTGGAATCAGATGCAGATCAAAGCATACTATACACTAATTTCTATATTAGTTTCTGTTTTTATTATGGGGCTTTGGTTTCATATGAATATCCTCTTACATCAATGACCAATATGGAAGTATATTTTGCATGATGATATATGTATAACCCAGATCAAATTGCTTACCATCTCCAAGAGTGGGGAGGGAAGAGAGGGAGAGAGACAATTTTCATCATATAATTTTGGAAAACGTATGTTGAAAATTATTATATATATAATCAGGAAAATAAAATATCTTTGAATTAAAAAAGAAAGGCCTAGTCAGTTTCAATTATGGTCTCTATCCTTGATTTACTTGCTGATGATTTGGGTGACTCCTTATGTCATAAGATTATAGTTTCCAGTCTTGGTAGAGTTAGCCCCATGTATCTAGTGAGTCAGGATCCAAGCTGGGTTTTACAAGCACTAAAGCATCAATGCACCATGGAGCAGACAGTGCCTCTGTTGCATCCAAATAAAAAGCCTGCTTGCATTTCCTCATTTTCCCAGATTTTAGTATCCAGTATCCTATCTTCTATGTCCATACCTTTTTACTATGTACCCTTGTGGAGATTCCCACCTATACCTCTAAGAATACATAGTTTCCTTCCAATCTCATATATCACCTCCTCCTGGGGTGAAATAAAATTCATCCTGAACCCAAGATGCACTTAATACCATGTGGGCTTATATGAAGACTGAGAAATCCTTTTTATCCACATTGGTAAAAATTTTGACATAAACTTTACTTCAAGTATAACAGATTGTTCCAGAGCAACTCCAAAGAAAGAAAATGCCCCCTTTGTACATACCCTCCAGGATCAATCCTGAATCTATGTGGTCCTGGGTCAAGATCACAGAAGATTTGAAAAAAAATCAGTTTAATATTTCAAAAATGCTTGGTCAAGGGCTTCCCTGACTTCAAACTATGGAGGTGAGGGTTATACCTAGAATTTGTCTCCAAGTAATTCTTCATGACCCTATGGGTCGGTTTATTAGAAAAACCCTTGTACCTTTTGTGGCAGTAATTAAAAGCTCCTATGTAATTGATAATCTTTTCCGTATGTGGGAAAACAGAGGTTGTTGGAAGTCTGGTTGCTTGGATATTGCTTTGCTCTTCACAAACAAGAAGAATATGTTGTCTTATTGTGAATATATGTTTTCTTAATCTTTGTGTTCTTCCTAACCTTCTCTAAGATATTAATGCAAACTGTTCTTATTGGTACATACACAAGCCCAAGTAAATTTATAACCCAGATAAATCACACACTGCTCTGTAAATTCATAAAGCCAGTGAGACCAGCTCTTCAGAATCAACAGAACACCCAGAAGCATCTACCAGACATTTAAGTGACTTTGCTGTCTTACCATAATGACATCTACTTCTGTTCCGACTAAATAAGTAACCCTCATCTCAAGCACATTTTTCAGAGACAACCAGGGTTAGGAGTTTGAAAGCTAACAGATTTATCATCTACTAATGTCTAAAAAATGCTGTGGGTGGTAAAACTCATACTGTTTAAAATATCACAGAGTATAATGTAAGCCATTTTGCTTTGTTCATTTTTATTTGAGCAGGAAATATTCATTAACAACCCAAAAAAAAAAAGAACTTTAACATGGCTGTTTCTGCAATCCAGAATTAGTTAGAATTATTGTTTAGAAAGAAAGGCAAGAAGTTAATAGAAGACATTCTTGAAAGAAAGAATTCTTACCCTGGGATCTATGACCTTTCTTTTTTCTTTACTATTTTGATAACTGTATGTCAACGTAAAGATATCCTTTCCATGCCTTCGGGTAAGTGACATGGCTCCCCTGTGATCTAGAAAATCCATTTGAAATTTTTGCCCCTCCCTTCATACAAGAGAAGTCTGAATTTTTTTCTTTTATGGGGTATTTATAGTACCTTTCTGTAAAATTTGACTTCAGTATTTTGCAATAGGTTATGTGTAGGTCAATGTTAACATTTCTAGCCTTTGTGGGTCTGCTAGCTTTTGCGATCTTTTCATAAATTTTAACTTTTGAAAAATTATAATAAAAATTTTCCCCAGATTTCATGTTAATACAACTCTCCAAAATTCATTTTTCTGATACTTTGCAATAAAGTTTCTTCCCTCTTTCACATTCCTCTCCCCTTCCCAAGAAGACATGTAATATGGTATATATTGCACATGTATTATCTTATAATAAATATGTCCACATTTGTCATGTTATTATTGCTTTCACTGGAGAAAAGCTCAAGGGAAATAAAAAACTAGTATATTTACATTTGCATTCAGACACTGTTCTTTTTATGGTAGTGGTTATACTTTTTTGTCATGAGTCTCTTGGAATTGTGGATTCTTAGTTTATTAATAATAGTTAAGTCATTCATAGTTGATCATCAGACATCATTTTTTTTATTGTATACAATGGGCATCTGGTTCTGTTCACTTCCCTGTGGATCACTTCGTAGAAGTCCTTCCAGGATTTTTTGTGATCATGTTTGTCACTTCTTATTGCCCAATAATATTCCATGACAAGCATGTACCCCAACTTGTTCAGCCATTCCCCAATTGATGGATATCCTTTACTTTCAAGTTCTTTGCCACCACAAAAAGAGCTGCAATAAATACATTTGTACAGTTAGGTTCTTTTCCCCTATCTTAAAACCCTTTAGGTACATATTTGGTAGTGGTATTGTTGGGTCAAAGGATATGCATAGTTTTATGACTCTTTGGGTATGGTTCCAGATTATTTTCCAGAATGTTTGTATCAATTCACAGCTCCATAAGCAGTGTTTTAGTGTCCCAATTTTTTCACATCCTCTCCAACATTTATCATTTTCCCTTTTTGTTGTGTTAGCAGTCTGATGGGTGTGAGGTGGTACCCCAGAATTGTTTTAATTAGCATTTCTCTAATCAGTAGTGATTTGGAGCATTTTTCCATAGGACTAAAGGTAATTTATCTGAGAATTTCCTATTCATATCCTTCAACCATTTGCCAATTGGGAAATGCTTTATATTCTTAAATTTGACTCAGTTCTCTATTTATTTGAGAAATGAAATATTTGACTGAGAAACTAGCTAGAAAGATGTTTTCCCAACTTGTTGTTTGCCTTGATTGCATTACTTTTGTTTATGCAGGAAATTTTTAATTTAATGTAATTAAGATTATCTATTTTACATCTCAAAATGTTCTCTATTTTTGTTTTGATAAATTTTTCCTTCATCCTTACATCTGATAGGCAAATTATTCTGGACTACCCTAGTTGTTTTATGATATCACTTTTTATCTCTAAATCATGTATCTTTATTGAATTTATCTTGATATATAACATGAGATGTTGGGCTGTGTCAAATTTCTGCCATACTGCTTTCTAGTTTTCCCAGCAGTTTTTATCAAATAGGGAGTTCTTCCAAAAGCTTGAATCCTGAGTTTGTCAAACATTTGGTTACTATGGACATTTACCATTTTGTGTTTTATATTCAAACTTTTCCTCTTTATTTTTTAGATAATACTAGATTATTTTGATGGTTGGTATTTTATAATATATTTTGAGATCTGGTACAACTAAGCTATCTTCCTTCATGCTTTTTTTAAAAATTGTGAATCTCTTTTAATATTGCATGTCTTTTGTTCTTTGTTCCTCTGGATTAATTTTGTAATTTTTTTCTAACTCCGTGAGAGAATTTTCGGGTAGTTTGGTTGCTATGGCACTGAATAAGTAAATTAATTTAGGAAGAATTGTTGTTTTTATTATATTGCCTCCCTACCCATGAGCAATTAATATTTTTCCAGTTGTTCACATCTGACTTTATTTGTGTGAAAAAGGGTCTTGTAGTTGTGATCATATAGTTCCTGGATTTGTCTCAGGTAAACTTCATCTTTTTACTTATTCTAACTTTTAAAAGGAAATTGTGGTTATTTGTAATATTAAAAGATACTATACAATATCTTACTTATATTTTGTGCATTTCTGGATTTCCAAACTTTTTTCTTTGTCATCTGCTAGCCTTTGTGTGTCATCCTTGGCTTACATAAAACTTCTCAAAGATTCTCATTTAGCTTCTTATGCCAACCCAAATATGTTGAAATCATGATAGGAAAAGTTGTGATATGGAAGGGATTTATAATATTTTCCTTTGCAATTCTATGTATGATATTTTATGCAATAAAAACATGATTTTGAGAAGGGATCCATAGGCTTCATCAGTTTACCAAATAAGTCCATAATGCAAAAATGGCTAAGAACCTTGCTTTAGACTATTATACTTGTATCTGTAGGTTTAAAATGTTCTTTAAGAAATCAAATGGTTGTGACATTCCTATTTGACACTTTGGACCACTAGCTTTTTTCCTCTAGTTTTCCTTTTCCAAGAACATATTCTCTCAGTTCTTCTCTTGAATGGTACCCTAAGTTTGTTCTCTAAAGCTTTCTTTTGTGTCTCACTCATTGAATTTGTCATCTTCTTGATGTCTTAAAGGAGTGGTGCCCTATGGTGGTAACCTTTGTCTTTCTCTATATTTCCCTTAGCCATCTCATCCACTTCCATGATTTAAAAACAGATGACTCCCTAATCTCTATCCCTTCTTCTTTCCTTAGTATAAAACCATGTTTCTGACTTCCTGTTGTTGTTCAGTTCCTTTTCAGTCATGTCTGACTCTTCTTGATCCCATTTAAGGTTGTCTTGCACAGATACTGGAGTATTTTGACATTTCCTTCTCCAGCTCATTTTACAGCTGAGAAAACTAAAGTAAACAGAAACAAGTGTCCGACGCCAGGTTTGAACTCAGAAAGATGAGTCTTCCTGACTCCTGGCTCAGCACTCTATCCCTTGCTCCACTTAGCTGTCCAACTTCCTTTTGGACGTTATCACCTGAATATCTTACTAATACCCTAAAGTAGGCATGTCCAAACTAGATCTCAGTAACTTACGTCAGCCTCAAACTAATGCCTTCCTTTGAATTTCATGCTCTTTTCACTGGCATCACCTTGCACCTGGTCACCCTCTCTCCCTCATCTCCAAATCAGTCATCAAATTTTATTGCTTCTATATTAACAACTTCTCCCAAAGTTAGTACCCTCTGACTCCACTTTCAGTTCCCATTGCCAGCATCGTAGTTTAGGTGTAAATGCACATAGACACATGTTGAGATAGATATGCATGTATACATGTGTATGTATATATCTGTTCTCTTTTGCCTCTAGTTCACAGGATCATCTTTATACACATTTCTGCTCGTCATTTCTCTACTCAAAGTTCTTAAATTCCACCTTGTAACCTACCTAACAAAATCCAGTTTTTTTAACTTGGCAGTCCAAGCCCTCCATAGTGCAGAGTTCCCTATAATTAATTCCAGGATTTCCTCACACAATCCCCGCTTCCTATGACTTTCATCCCCAACTGAAGTTAGTGTCCCTAGCCCACTACTTCAATTTTGCCTTATACTCCTTTCTCTATCTATAGATTTTGCACTATCTCCCTGCTTTTTCAAAAGCTACCCAAACTACCACTGTCTAGCAAAAATAAATCCTCTACTGCCTCTAATTGGAAAAGAATTTTCCATCCTCTTACTCACATAGCACTCTATCTTCCTATCTTTCAATTCTGCACTCATTATTTTGTTTATTGTATAGAGTTGAACCACTTGTGTATCTTCTCCACCATCAGATTGCAAGATCCATGAACCAGGTCTTCATTATTTTTGTATTTACCATCTCTTGTACCAACTGCCCTACTCCCACCACTGTGCCTAACACAGTAATGTATGCTAATGTTCCTAAATAAATGAAAAAGCTTTAGGGGTTGGAATCTACCAGTTTGTAGGGAGACATGGTTTTGGTTTGGGTTTGGTTTAGTTTTGGTGAAAGTAAATATTACTTATAATGGGATAGGTCTTTGGATTTTGGAAAACTCAGAGCAACAGTTTGGGGAGCTTCCTGTTCAGCAAGAAGGTTATAAAAACAGATGACTAACTCCAAACCACAGTTTAGCAGTTATCCGTGAAAGACAAGATTCCTTCTTCTGTGAACATTTGCCTTTGTGTACATTAATTGACAGATGAACACCTTGAACATTGTTTGATGGGCCTTTTGCAGAAGAAATAGAAAATTCTTATAATTGCATTATTTTCAGAAAGCAGCTGAGTGGGAATATACTTGGAATAATCCTTGGGTACTTTACTGGGACTCAGTTTCCTCATCTGTAAAATGATGGACTTACACTAGATAGTCTCTAAGATTTCCTCCAGATCAAAATCTCTGCTCCATACAGCTTTAAAAATAATCATCCTAAAGCTCATATCAAACCACATCACTCCTCTATCCCCCATTTAATAAACTTTAATTGTTCCCTTTCAGTTTCAGGATTAAACATTAAATCCTCTGTTTGGCACTGAAAGTCCTTCATAACCTAGCCTGTTCCTGCCTTTCCAGTTTTCTTATAGTCACTCTCTCATACTTGTGATCCAGTAACATCAGTTGCTTTGTTCTTCCTCATGCAAAATACTCCATCCTGTGTTAATTTATATTGTTTGACTGAGTATGTTATTGGTGGGTGCCATGGATTCAATTTCTAAATCTCAAAATGAATTACTAAAGTAGAATGGAATTTATGGCAGTTTATTTACAATAGAGGGAAGATATTAAGGAAGAGAGAAAAGGGGAAAGAGAGGGAAAGAGAACTCTGGCTTCCTCAGAGCTAGGTAGAAATTCTAAGCTCCAGCCAGAGGAAAGGAGTCTCAAGATGATGGACATTTCCTGAAGGTTAACACCTCCAGAAAGGCAAGGAAAGTAAGTCAGGCTTTCACTCACAACAGTGACTGAGGTCTCCTGCACAAGCTCCTACAGGGGTCCAGTTCCACAATCAAGTGTCTTCACTCCAAGTCTGAGTGTCTGTCTTCCAGTCTCTCCTCAAGTGTCTGTCTTCCCTCCAGCTCCAAGTGACTGTTCTTCCAGCCTAACTCCTAGTGACTGAATTCTTGATTCCTCATGTGAGTCTCTGTTTCCTCTATTTAAAGACCTTTTTTTCTCTTGTATAACCTCCCCAAAATTTTTACATCTACCAGTCACAGCAGGCACTCCTCTCCAGGACTGCCCACTCAATGTATGAAATAGGTGTCTCACCTTTTTGTGGTTAGTTAACACCTTTTTGTAGTTAAAATGGGTAGATGTACTTTAAATACTGAATTTCCACTTTGGGGAATAAAATCTAAAAATAGATAGGGGATTACAATTTAATCTTCACAATAAAGGAAGAGTTAAGTACCTTCATTGTTCAATTAGGAGATAACCAAATCCATTCTTCACATCTGTGACTTTGAGAACTGTTCAGCATGCCTGGAATTCTCTCCCTTTTCACCTCTTCCATCTGATTTCTTTCAAATATGTGCTAAAATACCAACTGCTAAAAAAATAAAAATATATAAAAGCTTTTTTCTGATTTAATATTAATAAAACCCTCTGTGGTTTTCTCCAATTTATCCTATGTATAGCTTGTTCATACACAGTTGATGGTCTGCTGTCTCCATCATTACTCCTTGAGAGCAAGGATTTTCTTTTTTTTTAAACCCTTATCTTCCATCTTGGAATCAATACTGCGTATTGGTTCTAAGGCAGAAGAGTGGGAAGGCCTAGACAATGGGGGTCAAGTGATTTGCCCAGGGTCACTCACATAGGAAGTGTCTGAGGCCAGATGTGAACCCTGGGCCTCCCATCTCTAGCTGTGGCTCTCTATCTACTGGGCCATCCAGCTGCCTCTTATCTTTTTTCCTATCTTTGTATTCCTGTTTAGTACAGCATCTGGTATATAGTTCTCACTTAATAATTGCTTGTAAGCAACTATGACCTGTAAACCTATAGACGTCTTTTTGGGACATGGTAAAAGGGTGATATTGGCAAGTGTGCACTACAACTGGACTAGACATGGCTGGACAACTAAATATGACTCATTGATTCTCTCACCTGGTAAAGCTGACTTCTCTCTTTTGTTAACTTCTTGTCATCTTGCCTCCTAGAAGAACAGAATTTTGAGCTGGAAGAGAACTTAGACATCATCTAGTCCAATGTTCATTTTTAAGAATGAAGAATCTGAGGTCCCAGTATAAGAAATTACTTTCCTAAGACCACAGAGCTAGTTAGGAGCAGAGTCACCCTTCAAACAAAGGTAGGCAGCAGGGTCCTGAGGAGAGAGCGATGATTCGACAGTTATAGGAAAGGGGTTCAAATTCTGACACTACCATTTAATACCTGCATAACCTTGGACAAGTCACTTGCCACTTCAACCACAGAAGTTTTTATGATGGCCAAAGTTGTCATTTCCATCAAAGATATTCCATACCTGACACCACAATTTCCAGAACAACTTCTACTTCTTTGACTAGATGAAACACTTGCTATGTCTTGCTTAGACAAGGTTACTCTTGCTTCACAATTGTAGCCATTCACTGGATGTTATTTTTTGAATCACAGCCTTTCCCACAGTCTTGCTCATCAATACTAACAAAAGAAAGCCCTTCTTTCACCAACTCAGTCAGTCATGATTTCAATCACTTCAAACTTTATATAATGTTCAGAGTAATTTCTTTATATTTTTGAACTCTTACCTTCGGTCTTAGAAATAATGGTTCCAAGGCAGAAGAGTAGTAAGGGCTAGGCAATGGGGGTCAAGTGACTTGCCCAGGGTCACACAGCTAGGAAATGTCTGAGGCCAGATTTGAACCTAGGACCTCCCATCTCTAGACCAGGCTCTCAATCCACTGAGCCACCCAGCTGCCACCCAGGTGCCCCCCCCCCAGAGTAGTTTCTTAAATGATGCTCCTTTTTCTTAAGGTCATCCACAAAGATCTTTTTCACAGTCACCAGGTCTGAGAAAGGAGTCTTTTCTAGAAACAGTTCTCTTGGCTTCTATAACTCTAATATCCACTTTGTGACTTTTTTCAGTTCATGGTGGCTTCTATCTCTTCCACCCTGGCATGTTTAACAAAACCAAAACCCAGAAAACTCCTGGTGTTGGGATCAATCATTATCACACAGTTTTTGAGTTTGCCTCATTGTTCAAAATAGCTCTTTAGGCTCTTACCTGCCATACTGAAGCCCCTTTGTAGTTACACAGGTCCACTTGGTGGGCACAGTGGCAGGTGCTTCCACAATCCTTCTCCAGTAATGTAGAGGACAGAAAGCCATACCGAGTCATTTGAAACAAGCGTGCTTTTTACTTCACTGAACTACCTTTGGTAGGTCAATGTGTTGGACAGCTACTGAGATATATGAGCCATTTAAGATTGAAGGGAACTCAGGATTCAGGATGACTAAGAACACAGATGACAGGGTACCTCTGGCAGAAAGAATGCCCCTGAAAGATGAAGGGAAGGGACATATATCTATAGTTTTCTTCTCCGGGGTCTGGCCCAATCCACAAGAACAAGTTTCTAGAAGGAGATGTGAATCATGGGAAGCATAAGAATATTCTCAAAATCCACAGGTAAGAAAAAAGACCATCTAAATTGTATAAAGGGAAAGCATCCTAGAAACATGACTGCTACCTGTCCAATCCTAGGTGTTAAAAAAGAAATAACACTACATGCTTTGTCTGGAAATGTAGTTTTATTCTCTAATTTGAAATGCTTTCCTTTTTTAGTTGTAATGTTTTTGTGATCATATTTTAGGTGAGGGCTTTGAAACATAAATCTGTATTTATAAAACAACATGCTAATGTTCATTTCTGTTTTTATAATAAAACTCAGCATCACATATATTATTTAAAATGGAGTTGAGTGAACCAGAATGTATCCCAAGATGTTTTTAGATGGCATTAACTTTGGATGTTAACTATTTCTTCAATTAAATTTCAATGTGCTTTTAAATATAAACATTGCATTACTTTCTTTGAATAAAATATTTTTCCTTCAAACAACAAAATGAACTCGAGATGTTTTCTGGTTAATTATCAGGAAACTGGGGCTAACACAATAGTTATTTTTGGAAAATATCCTATTTTTTGACTGGGTATATGTGGTAATATATATAACACATAACAGTAAAGTTCTAGATCTGAACTTTACTAGTTGTTCTTTTTTTACAATATTTCTTTTAGATTAGCTTGAACTTTAATTGGTTTAGCTCAGTTTATCTCTGTGGACCACTGCAGAAGATATTATACAAATGTGTATATTATCAGTAATATAGTAAATATTATAGTATGTGTATATTAGAAATTATATTATGAAAATTAGTGTATATTAGAAGCGTATATTAGCCAATCCAGAATACATAGATGTGTTTTCCTAACTGATCACTAGATGTCATCCTACTTCCCCAAGATACAGCTGATCATGAATCTATAAGTACTCTGCCCTGCACAGAGGGCTGGGAAAGTGAGGCAGAAAGTCACGTCTCCCATGAAGCTTGCGGTTTCATGAAAGTTACAGAAACCAAGGACATATGTATTCACATGAGAGCATTTTGCTATTAATTTTGAGCCCCCTTGCACATGATGAGGAGACATCATGTTACAATGCCAGATTTGAAGTCATGAGAGAGCCACTCCTTTATCTAAAGTCTGAAATATTTTGAATAATTGTACTTTAGTATATAACTGGTTTCCTTTTGTAATTCTGCATAGTTTATGGGTTTGTAAGCGTTATTCTGAGAAAGAATCTACATACGTTCCCAGACTCCTAATGGGGTCCATGGCCCCCCAAAAGGTCAAAGAACCTCTGTGCTAGAGTAACTTAAGTCAAGGCATTTTCTCCGTTCCCCATTAGGTTCTTCAAGTCATGGATTTAGAGTTGGAAATGACATTAGGCTTATATCTTCTAGTCGAAGCCTCTTATTTGTGCTAGGAACTGTGCTATCCAATGAAGGGCATCAATAGTCCAAAAGAAATGTAATAGTATCTTAGTATCAGATTTAAGAACTAAATTTTGGGTCTGTGCATAGAAATGTATGGCTTTCCCCTGTATATATTTATATAGAATTGGGGAGAGGGATATTGGGGTGACTGTGGGGGGTTGTTAAGTGCCAACAGGGTTTTTACCAATTAGTTGCATCTGAAGAATAATGGTTTTGGTATGGGCCACTCCTCATCTTTCTCTAGCTTCAGTTTAAAAAAAAAAACAGAGTATCTTCTATTTGGAGAAAGAATTACAAGAGTGTTTGCCATGTAATATTTTCTTGTGTGGTCCTGGCACATTGCTCGGGACTGGCTTCTTTGTTTCTGGCAGAAGTAAACTTCTGTCTCCTCTTGTTACTTAAGTCTTCAGTTTCCTACAGAAAAGTTTCTGAGATTGAGGGAGAAGGGATGAGTACAAAAACAAAAACAAAACGCCTCCAAAGATGGCTGGTTGTAATCATTCAATCCTACTACATTCAATTCAAACCTATTAAATCCAGCAAGAAAAGGATGGTGGAAACAGGAGACCCCCTTCTTCTGAGGTGGTAGTCATAGACGGAGGGATTGTGGGAAGTATTTAGGTCAATATTTGTTGTTTTCTAAAGCATAGCTCTAACCTTGTGACACCCTCTTTCTTTCCTGCCCACACTATTAATGAGGTCTAGTCTCATGGAACAAATAAAGCCCTGTATTTAGGAGGCTTCTAGGTACAGTGGATAGAGGGCTGAGACTGGAGTCAGGAAAACCTGAACTCTGATCCAGTTTCATAGGTTTAGGAACTGTGTGACCTTGGTCAAGTCACTTAACTTCTGTTTGCCTCAGCTTAGTCAACTGTAAAATGGGGAAATAGGCAAGATCGCCTATCTCCCAGATTAGAATAAAAAAGTCTTTGTAAAGCCTGGCAGCTGGTAGTTGCTTAATCTTATTTCCAATCCCCCTTTCTTCACTTACCGTTTAAACCCCTTCTTCACCAAGTCCCTTTCTGTCTTTTGACTGATACTTCCCTCCATTCGGTCTGCCTTGCAGCTGTAACTGTCCACTGGCAACTCCTCAAACAGGATACTTCTTCCTTCTCGGTGATTTTGTGCTAGGCTTTGTCTCCTCTTCTCCACTTCTGAGCTTCCCTGGCTTCCTTCAAGGCTTAGCTGAAATTTCTTTCCCAGTTCCCCCAGCTGCTAGTCCCATCCCTCTCCTAGTAAGACCCATCTCTTCTCTTTCTCTTTGTTAAGTACTATTTACAGTATTCCCTTGTTGTCTCCTCCCCTAGAGGATGAGCTCCATGAAGCCAGGAGCTATCCTGCCTTTCCTTGGATCATCTACGGCTTAGCCTCATGTCTGGCTCACAGTAAGCACTCGACATCAAAAGTATGTGTGTTAAATGTGCTTACTCCCCTTCATTCCCTTTACCTTATCATGCCACACATTTAATTTTTTAATATCCAAGCAATTATGTTTGTTGAATGATTCAAGGCTTTGAGGGAATGATGAGAAGAAGTTGTATTAATATTTTCTCTTTATAGCTTATTTGGAAAAACAACATGGGGGCCAATATTCTACCCTTTTCTATTCTCATTCGCCACATTTTATTTCAGAGTCCTTTGTTTACTGTTTGGTTGTTCAGTTGATTCAGTCATTTTCAATTCTTCATGAACCCTTTTTGGCTTTTCTTAGCAAAAAACAAACAAACAAACCTAGAGTGGTTAGCCATTTCCTTCTCCAGGTCAATGGACAGATGAGAAACTGGTGCAAATAGGGTTAAATGACTTGCCCAGGGTCACACAGCTAGTACGTGTCTGAGGCCAGTATTGAACTCAGGAATATGAATTTTCCCAATTTCAGGCACTGCATTCTACCTGCTGGACCACAGAGCTGTTGTCCCTTGTGTCCTGTTAGAGCCCAGCACATTGGAATAGTATCGGAGTGAGTTCATGTACCTTAGAGGCTGGTTAATGTTAGAGCCTGGGCTGCAGCTGAGAATGTGTGGACCCAGGAATCTCTGTGCTGAGGATCTGTATACTGTGACTAATTTGTTGTTTGGACCCTTGGTACTCCTTTCTTCTTTTGTCTCCTCTAGTCTTTGTTCCTTAGTCAGAACTAATAGCCTGACCTCTATTTCTGCATCACTTATTTTTACTTTGTACCTGACCGGAGGCTTCTTTCCTTACTAATCCAGGGATGTAGCCCTGAGCTTTTATAGTGGGGCTTCTGCGAGTTACTGGCAAGAAAGGTCCAGCGCTCATTGTACAGATTTGCTTTGTGCAGTGAAAGTCATTTTTTAAAACTGGGATTTTAAATCAAAGTAGCATTGATTGAAGTAATAATTGTAGCTAATAGAAACATTTTCAAAATACAGTATTCTTCATTCTGAGCAAAATCATTGTTATAGGGTTTAAAATATATAGACTTGACAAGGCTGGAAAGCTTGGGAATTTCTAGACTGGAGTGTACATTTTTCTGTATATCCTTCAGCATATCTCTTAAGAAACTTGGGAGGGTAGCTGGGTGGCTCAGTGGATGGAGAGCCAGGCTTGGAGATGGGAGGTCCTGGGTTTAAAGCTGGCCTCAGACACTTCCTAGCTGTGTGGCCCTGGGCAAGTCACTTAACCCCCATTGCTAGCCTCTTCTTCTTTGAAACCAAAACGCAGTATTAATTTTAAAAGAGAAGATAAGGGTTAAGAAAAAAAATACATGAGCTTCAGTTTCTTTATCTCTGAGATGAGAGGTTTAGGTAAAACTTTATAATGATTAGATTCCAGTTTTGGAAAGAGGGATCCTAGGAGATGATATATTCTTTTTCTTTGGAGAAGTCAAAAGAAGGGTGACTGACTTCTTTGTGGGAATGATGTAGGGGAAATTCTTCATCAGAAACCAGTCCAAGAGGTCAGCTAGATGACTCAATGGATTGAGAGCCAGGAGACCCTGGGTTCAAATCTAGCCTCAGACACTTCCTAGCTGTGTGACCCTGGGCAAGCCATTTAACGCCCATTGCTTAGCCCTTACCATTCTTCTACCTTGGAATCAATAGGGGTTAAAAAAGAAAAGGAATAAGTTGGATTCGAAGGGACCTCTAACCTTTCAGTCTTGAGTAGGATACTTTTAGAATCCAGAGGAAGGGACAACTTGAGTCCCTTCCAAATTATAACAAGACAATTGCTTTATAAGCTCCTTTCTTTTTCCAAGAACGAGTGAATCTGTGATTATCTGGTTTCTGAAATTTTCTGTTATGATGGGGGGGGGCAGTGGAAATATTCCTGGCCAATTCTGACAGTAATAATGTGTGTCATTTTGATTGAGCCAGTCATTTTTCTCTTCTAGATCTTCATTTCCTCAATTATAAAATGATGAGCTTAGAATAGGTTATCTCTAATGTCCCTGGCAGCTCTTTGATTTGACTATGTGATCTCTGAAATACAGAGTAGGATAATGGAATCTTGGTCACCGGTTTTATTAGACAGACACCTATTCAAATAAAAGCAGGGGAGGTCAAGGTCTTAGCTCTGGGAGTCCAGACTTTCTTTTCAGACCTAGGAGAAGGAGCCATTAGGTCTCAGTCGGAGTGATGGATTTTAGAATGTGAAACATTTGCATTGAGAATGCTGCAAGAACTGGGAAATGAGATGATGACAACACTTCCCAGTAAGTCCGGGTCATCCTGCAGTGACCTTAAGTCCGAATCACTTAAGAGGGCCTTGATGAGCATAAAGCCAGTGTTTCTGGATGAGCAACCACGAGCCCTGAACCTGGCCTCAGAGCAATTTTGAGATGGGGAATATTTTAATTAATTTAATCATTTTTGGTAAAAAGAGAGGAAATACAAGAGGTGTGAGACCGAGAAGAGGCTTTGGAAGCTCAGCTTTATTAGGGCAAAGAGTTACTAATGTGTTATGGCATGAATGGCCTTTGGACATCGATAAGTACCTCATGACAACTTGCTTGGCATTCAACATTGAGCTTCAGTACACTAGCATGTCTATTTTTAAATGAGCGTCCCTTATTCTGATGCAGATTAGGTCAGTATTTATCCTGGAAAGTGACAGCATGTCCACAGATTCCCAAGTGAAAGGTTCCCGCTGGGAACATTGTGAGAAGATGATCTGGTGTAGTCATTTGATCCAGGCTTCACTGCAGGACATGCCAGATCTTGACACAATAACCCATGAAAGTCTGAAAGGAACGTTTCTCATCTTTGACATCATCTTGATTGATGCCTTTGGCAGGTGGTAAATTCAATCAGCGATGGGGAAGGGGATGATCCTATTGCATTGGCCTCATCCCTTCCCCATCTCACACACATACACACGTACACATGCGCTTATTCACACATAGTGTTTTAAAGCTGTGTGGAAATAAACTTGAAATCTCCAAACGGTAGCTTGTGAAATACAAAATTACGTTTTCTTCCCTCGTTTTCCTCTGCTCCAGTCTTTGTACGGCTGACAAAGCCTGCTGGCAAGGTTTAGGGGAGAGCCAAGCCAAAGAAGTGTTATACTCTGGACCATATCAAAGCCAAGCTGGGAAAACTGGGTGAAAATTTTGGGTGAGACCATGACGTTCAGTATTTTCTACTAAATCATCTTTACATGGCCAGGCAAATCTCTGAACTTGATAGCCAGTCATGTTGGAACATAGCATTCCCCATCTGTTTTTCTGAAGAAAAAGAAACTGCGTTATTTATTTATTTATTTGTTCGTTTGTTTTGGTTTGGGGTTTCCAGTTGTTCCTTTTGCCTTTCCTTAGCTATTACATGACCTAGACGGATGTTTAGGATGCAACCTTAATCTGTATGTCACCGAGGCATTGCCACTATGTGATGTTACTGTACAGAGCAGTTCTGGATGTCTGCAGTCTAGAGGGGAAATATGTCATTTGTCATGCTGAAACGAAGCTGGAATATTAACAAGGAAGACATGAGTACAGCTCTGATGTCATCTGGGCTGGCCCTGCAGCATTTGTCATGCTTCTAACACAACGGAGCTAATTATAAGCTATCACTTTCATTCCTCTAGGACCATTGGAATCCAAAAGTCAGGAACAGGGAGAGAAAGAATTCCTGAGGGTTGTGAAATATTGTTATTTTTGAGACCTTTTAATATTTTTGTTGCAATGTCCTGTTCAGACATAAAATTCAGCCCTCCTTTTCAGGAGACCAAAATATGTTGCATTTTCCTATTTTCCTTGGCATAATTCTAAATGAATGATGAAAGCCTTTTGACCAGTGGTCTCCAGAGTGGATGTGTGGGACATGATGCCAAGGGGTAAATGATCAGCCAATCAAAGAGTAGGAAGATGGATCACATCCCAAACAGAGGAAATTTCTCCAACATGCAACACATACTGTTCATCTGTTACAGCTTAACACTATCCCATTCATTTCTTCCTACCACCAAGCCCCCATCAGCAATTATTCAAGTACCTTTGGGGAAATCCCCTACCCATCCTGGTAGATCTATCAGGAGAAAAACAATTCACTGGCAGAGCTGTGTCCTCAAAAAGGCTTGTAGATAACTGCTTGAGAGCACTAGAATCAAATAGGACTGGACAGAGAGATTTTTTTCCTTCCTTTCCTTCTTTGGGTAAAATATGTGTGGAGATATTGGGAAAAGAATTTATCAATTACATTTGCAGAGAAGGAAAAAGAAAAAAGAAAGGAAGGAAGAAGGAAGGGAGGAAAGAAAAGAATGGAGAAAAAATATCTTACATAGTTCCTCACACACTCAAAAAAGAGCCCCAAAACCTTCTTTAAAAAGAATCTTCAGGGGCAGCTGGGTGACTCAGTGAATTGAAAGCAAGGCCCATAGATGAGAGAGGTCCTAGGTTCAAATCTGGCCTCAGACACTTCCCTGCTGTGTGACCCATGGCAAGTTACTTAACTCCCATTGCCTAGCCCTTACCACTCTTCTGCCTTGGAATCAATACATAATATTGATTCTAAGATGGAAGGGAAGGATTTTTTTTTAAATTAAAAAGTATCTTCTGTCAGCAAAGTCAGTTGAAAAACATCTGTTAAGCACCTATTTTACGCCAAGCATTGTGGTAAGAACTGAGTATACAAAGAAAGATAAAAAAATAGCCCCAGCTCTCAAGGAGGTCACAGTATAATGGAGGGGAGGTAAACAATTTTGTGCCAATAAGATAGATAGATAGATAGATAGAAAGATAGATAGATAGGTAGGTAGATAGACAGACAGACAGACAGATAGATAGATAGATAGATGACAAATTGGAAATAATCAACAGGAAAAACACTAGAATTAAAGATGTGTCTTGTAACACTGATGAGATGGTGCAAACATTGACTAGTTTATCTGACTAGAATTCTGCTTCCTCTCCAAATTAGATTTACCTACTATGCTACTGCTATCGCTCTGTTTGCCTTCCCTTCAATCCAACCTTCCTGTGTTTTCTCTCAATTCTTCATCTTCTTTATGTCTTACATGACAATAATATTCCATTTTGGGGTTTGTGTCCCATAATTCGTTTGGCGATTCCTCGCTTGTTGGACAAGTATTTTGTCTCCAGTTTTTTGTCACTGCTGCACACAAAAAGGAGCTAATGTGCTCCCAGTTTGTATTTCAAGTAAGATTTAAAATGTACGTACCTTCATCAGACAGCATGAGGCAGCATGGTATAGCGAATAGATCTCTGTGCTTGTGTCAAGGCAAGTTGTGATTATAGACTTGGTTTTTATTAAGAAAGAGCCTGTGTAATGATGAAACCTTACCCAGTTTGAAATGAAAGGGTGGAAGGTCCAGGTCTTTTTCATCTTTATCATCACAATTTAAGTCAGTAGCAGCTTGCCTCTACGTAAGCATTCAGTGGCACTGGTCATTTATCGATCTCTGTGGGTCATATGCATGTTGTGTGATTGTAAAAGATTTGCTAACAGGACTGGGGAAGGGGGGATTCCTCTGTTTGTAGTGTTGTTGTTGTTGTTCTCCTTAATAGTACTAATTGCCTTTTGGCTAGAAATACTTTATGTTGGCATGGGATGGCGGGAGTTGAGGGGAAGCATCACTGATTAGAGGCAGGAAAAATGTAGTCATGGGGCAGTAAGATAAGTGGGAGCAGAACTATAGTAAACTGCAGCTCAGCTTGGAAAATCTGAACCATGTTCTCTCCTCAGAGCATCTTCAGTTTGGTCCAGGAAGGACAGGGATGGCGAGGGAAGGAAAGATTCTATGTGTGGAGGTTTCCATTTTAGCTTTGAATTCTGAATGGCCAGGAAAATAGGAATGGAATCCATAGTGAGGAGGGGATCCATTGAGATACCTGGCATGAAAGAGAAGTCCTTATTTGCTTCCAAAGAACATGCAATTTTAAATTTGGGAACAGGGGAAGTAGGGGAGAGTCGAGGACTTCCCTCTATCTTTGCTGCAGGAGTTCTTAATATATATGTGCATTGTGTGAGCATTTAATGCACTGAAGCAAAACATATTTTACATTGACCTATATAGGATCATAGTTTTAAGAGCTGCAAGGGATCGTAGAAATCATTTAGGATCAGAGATGTAGAACTAAATTAATTTGAAAGGTCATCCAGTCCAGTCCAATATTTTCATTTCATAGTTTCATTTCATAGAGGAAATTAAGACCTAAAGTGGTGAAACAATGATTGCCCAACATATTGTAACATAGAAAGTAAGTGGTCAAGTCAGAACAGGAGAGCCTAAGAGATGGGCATTATCCAAACACGGTATTTGCATAGTTTAACCTGTATAATTTTTGCATGATCTCAGATAACAAAATTTAGTCATAGTAAGAGTGAATGCTAGAACTTCATGTTCTCCAACTGCTTCCAAATATATTAATATGCAAATATATTTCTTAAATTCCTTACAAATGGCAAATGCTGTTGTTCAGTCATGTCTGACTCTTCTTGACTCCATTTGGGGTTTTCTTAGAGTGCTTTACCATTTCCTTCTCCAACTCATTTTACATATGAGGAGATGGAGGTAAACAGGGTTAAGTGACTTGCCCAGGGTCACACAGCTATTAAGGTCAAATTTGAATTCAGGAAAATGAGTCCTCCTGCCTCCAAGCCACTCCATCTACTGCACCACCTAGCTGCACCACAAATTACATATATATTACTTCATAAAAACAACACAAACAATTGGCTGATTGATTTGGATCTAGTAGTTCTTGAAAAGTGTACACTTGAAAGAGATTATGCAGGCCAACTTCCTATTTTTATAAAAGAGAAAACTATTAAAGAGAAGGCTGGAAAGTGACATGTTTTCGAAGAAATGTTTCAGGGAAAAAAACAACAATTAAAAAAATATAGTCTTGGACTTAAATATCTCTATTTGATCCCCTCAACCAGTTTTTATGGATTTTAGGTTTCAAGGACAGGAAAAGAGGAGAATTTGAGATTATACTATGTTCTAATACATTCTGCCACTTCATTTTTACTTCAAGATTATAGAACGTTGTTGCTGGAGAGAACTTTATGGATAATCATTTACAAATGAGGAAATCAAGACTTAGTGAGGGGAATGAATAACTTAGTGTCAGAGATGGGACTGGAAAGCAGGTCTTTCCCAAGCCCAGGACTCTTTCTATAGCACCAGCTAGGCAAACATTTGAACAGTTTCAGATTCCCACCATATATCTTGACTTTTTTTTATCACGGCAGTTATTACTTAGTTATTTAGTGTCACTGGAGAAACTATAAATATAACTGATGTACAACAAAATTTTACTATTATATGATTATTATTATTTGGGAGGTATAGTAGGCTGACACTGAGGAAATAGTGATTTGACTTCAAAGAATAATAGGGAGAAATATCTCAGATATATTAGGTAATTCATAGTATCACCAAGCAACCAGCAGACAGAGTTAATGAAATATTTTTAATAATTAAATATTGTTTTAGTATTATGAGGAAAAACAGACTTTAGATGGATCCGTAATTGGAAGAAAAGGCAGTGGAAACAAGCAAATGAATATTGCATGAAGACACAAATGAATTTCTAATGATGTATATTTCTGAAACAAACAAACAAAAAAAACCTTTCCGGAATTCTGAAGAGATGATCAGCAAAATTTAATTAAAGAATATCTAGCAATTAATTGATCATTGAAAGGAGGGTTTTTTAAAACTCCTCATGGCTCAGGTTTATCATTGGGTAAGACTTCTATTTTCAGAGTTAGTGATGAATATGAATGTAAACAATATTTCTCAATTGGAAAATTTATTATTGTTTTTAACTGAATATCCTTTAAATTGCTTCCCATTTCAGGGGAAGAGGAAGAGAGGGGGGAGGGAGGGAGGGAGAGAATTTTGAACTCAAAATTTTAAAAAACAAGTGTCAAAAATTTTTACATATAAATAGGAAAAAATAAAAATATTTCTCTCAGAGACCACTCTCTAGGCCCAAGTTGCTGAAATGATGCAGGATCATAAATTAGGACTAGAAGGCTTCTTCAAAGGATTCTAGCAGGACCATCTAGTTCTTTCCACCCATTCTATAGACAAAAAGACTAAATTGCATGAATAGTCAGTAGAACCAGCATTTACACCTACATCCTTTGAATCCAAATCCAGTGCTCTTTCCAGCTGAACCTGAAAAACAGAAATCCTTCACTTTAAACATCTTATTTTTCCATGATTGTAAGTTTTTCTTTCTGTGTGTTATTCCTTGTAAATCCAAGTTTAAGGAAAAGCCCGTTTTGCTATTTTACATTGCAAAGGGAGACATACCACCATGAAGTCATAGATGGATTTTCTCTATTCAGTTTTTACACATGGTGGACACATGGATAATTGTGCAGAATTCCAACGAGCCTTTTAAGTCTTAGAGAAATCTCTATCTATATTACACATATGGACAAAGAAAAGACAGAAAGTGATGTCCCCAACAGCACAAAGCAAGGGGGAGGAGTGGTGATGGCAGGGTGTTTCTTTTTAAATCTCTTTAAAGTAACAGTCTGGAAAATTAAATGTATGAGGCAGAAACAAAGAAAAAACATCTCTGTCCAAACTAGCTACAGATCCATTCAGCAGACAGACAGCACTAATGAGAGCTGAGGTCATTTGTTCTGATCGTCACCCTGGAATCAGTTCACTTTATACAGAACTGTGACCATCCACTTATATTCTCTCTCTCTGTATCCTTTTCAAAACGCCATCAGAATTGTTTGATTTTTGTCACAAAGACACGTGGGGAAGTGTTCCCTGATAAGTATAAAGTATTTTCCTTTTCCTCCATGTTAATAGATTGGTTAAGATAGTCTACTGGAGGAAAGTGGAAGAGGAAAGCAAGCTGCCTCCCTCCCCCAGGGGAAAAAGCAATCTGTAGACCCCTTGATTCTATGCTGCTGTATCCAGGCAGCTAGGTAGTATCTCTGGGTTTATAACAGAAATATCCACCTACATGCAATCTCTCTCGGTCTCGGTCTTGGTCTCGGTCTCTCTCCCTCTCTCTCTCCCTCCTTCCCTCTCTCTCTCTCTCTCTCTCTCTCTCTCTCTCTCTCTCTCTCTCTCTCTCTCTCTCTCTCTCTCTCTCTCTCTCTCTCTCTCTCTCTCTCTCTCTGTCTCTGTCTCTCCCTCCCTCCCTCTCTGTCTGTCTGTCTGTCTGTCTCTCTCACACACACACACACACACACACACATACACACCCATGGAAGAAAGAAAGAGAAAAGGCAAATCTTCCAGTTTGTGTTAAAAAGAAATGGCTTGTTAATGCATGAATTCATACAGACATGAATAAACACAATTATTATGTTGCCTCCCAAAATCATAAAGGCAGAGCAGGACTGACCTCTTGATTTCCGGTTACTGCCCCATCACCACCTCCTTGAAGCTCACAAAGGCTACATGCTGTCCTTTTGTAGTTGTAATGTCCCTTAAGTGTTCTCTTTGTTGTTTCTTTTTCCCTGGTTTTATGTGTATAAACTTCTTGAGGATGAAATAGGAAGGAATGATCTGGTCTAAAATGTACTTTTCCCTGCTCCCTGCATGCTCCAGGGAATACCTTGATGCAAGGATTGGGGGAATGGAGTGGGGGGAACACTCACCAGATGTTCATAAAGGTAAGTGTTTCTGAGCAAGGTCTTTACCCACATTGAGGATAAATGACAGCTCAGATGTCTAGAGTGCTACAATGAACAGGGCACTGCATTTGGGGTCAAAAAACCTGAGGTCAAATTAAACTCTATAGAGAGTTCCTGAGCAAGTCACTTAGGGTCTCAGTTTCCTTATCTGTAAAGTGAGGGATTTGGACTCATCAGTCCTGTGGGTCTTTCAAAATGTGAGTCTGAGATCCCATGACAGTGTCACTATGCTTCAACTGAAACCACGGTATATTTCTTGGAGTGAGGAATATAAGTGCAGCTAACATCTATTGATAGCTTATGAACTCAAGATCATAGGGCCATAGAATGCTTGAGTTGGAAGGGACTCTTTATTTCTTCCCTTCTCCAATTGTTTATTTCTTTTTTGAGGCTGTCTCCCTATCTCACCCAGGCTAGAAGCTCAGCAACCATTCATAGGTCTAATTCCACTATTGATTTGCTCTGAAGTTTTGTCCTGCTGTGTTTCTGACTGGAGCCAGTTTACCTCTCCTTTGGTAGCCTGGAAGCTCCAAGATTCCTGGAGTTCAACATATTGATGTTAGGCTTAGGGCAGACACTGGATCAGCTTAGTTTGCTGAAACCCAGAATGACTAAGCTTAGCCACCTACCACCCTTCAGCTCGCCAGCTGCAAGGATTATAGATGTGCCCAACCATTCCCCTTGCTCTTAATTTTGTTATTCGGTTATTTCAATAATATCTGACTCTTTTTAACCCCATTTAGGGTTTTCTTAGCAGAGATCCATGAGGAAACTGAGGCAAACTGATTTAAGTGACTTACAGAGGTTTAGTAAGTGTCATAACTCAGATTTGAACTCCTGAAGATGGCTCCATGATTCCACACTCAATGTTCTATCCACTATGCCACCTAGGGAAGGAAATGGAGGCTCAGAAAGTTGAACTGATTTTTTTTCCAAATTCACACAGATAGTACCCAAGTCAGGGCAAAGACTTGAATATCATTCCCACTATACCACACTGCCTTGGAATATAGAGACAATATCTTATTTTTCTTTGGAGTTCCCTTAGCACATAAAATAATTTTATTATGTTTTATCTTTATTTTTTAATAACAGATCTCCACACAATTTTTATGAAGTTATAGGATTGTTGTTGTCTCCTTCCCTTCTTCCTTCTCACCTCCCAGAGCTAACAAGCAATTCAATCTGGGTTATACATGTATTATCATGCAAAATATTTTCTCATATTATTCATTTTGTAAGTGAATAATCTTATAAAACCAAAATCCCAAATCCTATGCCCAAATAAGCAATGTGATATGTTTTCACCTGCATTCCTACTCCAACACTACTTTCTCTAAAGCTGGACAGCATTCTTTTTCAAGTCCTAGATCATTATTTTCTATTAGAAGCCAAGTCTATCACATTTGATCATTCCAAAATGTTTCAGTTACTGTGTACAGTGTTCTCCTGGTTCTGCTTATTTCACTCTGTGTCAGTTCATGTAGGTCCTTTCAGTTCTTTCTGAAATCATCCTGTTCATTATTCCTTATAGCACAATAGTTTTCCATCATTTTTTTCCATAAAAATATAAATATTTTTGTGCAAGCAGGTTCTTTCCCATTTTATTTATCTCTTTGGGATACAGACCTAGTACTGGTATTGCTGGATCAAAAGGTACGCATGCTTTTATAGCCCTTTGGGCATAATTCCAAATTGTCCTCCAGCGTGTTTGAATCAATTCACAACTCCACTAACAATGAATTAATATCCCAATTTTGCCACATTCCCTCCCACATTTATTATTTTCCTTTATTATCATATTGGTCACTGAAAAGTGTGAGCTACTACCTCAGAACTATTTTAATTTGCATTTCTTTAATCAGGAGAGACTTAGGACATTTGCTATAATTATTGATAACTTTGATTTCTTTATCTGAGAATTGCCTATTCATATCCTTTGACCATTTATCAATTGGATAAGGACTTGGATTCTTATAAATTTGACTTCTTTATATATTTGAAAAATTAGATCTTTATCAGAGAAATTTGTTATGAATTTTTTTCTCCAGTTTTGCTTCCCTTCTTATCTTGGTTGCATTGGTTTTGTTTGTATGAAAACTTTTTTAATTTAGTATAATCAAAATTATTCATTTTACTTCTTGTAATGTTCTCTAACCCTTGTTTGGTCATAAATTCTTCTCTTCTACATAGATCTGATAGGTAAACAATGTTCCCTTAATTTGTTTATAATGTCACTCATTATATTTAAATCATATACCCATTTTGACCTTATCTTGGTTTAGGGTGTAAGATGATCATCCAAACCCAATTTTTTTCCTTACTGTTTTCCAGTTTTCCTAGTCATTTTTGTCAAAGTGAGTTCTAATCCCAAAAGCTGGAATCTTTTATTTTCAAACACTAGATTACTGAGGTCATTTACTCCAGGTCTATTTCATTGATCAACCCTTCTATTTCTTATCCCGTACCAGATTGTTTTAATGTTTTCTGCTTTCTAGTACAATTTAAGATATGGTACTGCTGGGCCCCCATCCTTCACATTTTTTTCATTTGTTCCCTTAAAACATATAACACAATTTGATATGGATAACAGTTGCTTAACTATGGGTTGAGTGAATTAGTCAATGTCATTGATAAGTTTTTAAGTAAGGACTGGATGATTTCAATGTACTAATATGGCTTTCATTCTACCTGGTCACCAAATGCTTTAGGAACATTGGTACCAATAGATTTAGGACACCTGCTACAGTGTATTCTGTCATCCCAACTAGACTCTTTAAAATAGACATTTTAGGAATCAAATCAATCGAATGAGATGAGTTTTCAGCCACATTTTATATTTCACCTCTTATAGACAAGATAATGCTTAGATTAGGGATGCAAAGGACTCAATATAGACAAAAACTTTATAATTTTTGGAGGGATATTTTTTTAAAGTGATAGAAATATAGAAATTTTAGAGGGTACATTAAATTAGGGTTTCTGGCTGGTGATCAATGATCTTCAAAAAGAGTAGAAATTTCAAAGAATCAGAATTATACATTTGCAGTCAAAAAACACTTTTTAAAAAGACTTCTTGTTCTGGGCATATTCATGAAGTTATTTCTCTACCTTCTCTTCAAGCATTATAGGCATGAATTAGATTGGCCAATATGGCAAACTATGCCTATGGTGATTGGAGAATATTTTCAATTTTAAGAAATATTATCTCTTTGAGTTTAAATCTTAAAAAAATATTTTTCTGTTGATTTTAATAAACCCAGCAAATGTACTTAAGAGGGCAAAATCCAGGAGGCATATGATATTGCATCTTCTTCTGAGTATAGTTCTTTTTTTGCTGCCTTATGAGAGGCACATCTCTCTCATTATTTTGGTCACCTTTACTTGCTCTCTCTTCAAATAAACCAGCCCATTTCACTCCTATAAACTGGATATACACTCTCATTTAAATAACTTTTTCCTAATAATCACTTTGATCACTCAGAATCCAGTGTGATAGGTCATGGGTTTTAATCTCCTTGCCTAATACATTATAATCACTTAAGAAATGCTGTTGATTGATAGGCTTAGAGTGCTGGATTTGGAAGATCATCTAGACCAGAAGACCTTTACCATCTGGAGGTCATAAACCCCTCTGGTTAGTAACTGAAGCCTATGAACTCCTTAAAACAATTATTTTGAGATACAATTATTAATATATTTATAAATATATATTTAAAGTTCACAGACTCCAAGTTAAAAACCTGTTATATTGGCCAACTCCTCCATTTTACATATGATGAAAATATTGTTCATATAGGAGAAGCAACTTATTTGAAGTCTCATAAAAGATAAATGTCAGAGCTCAGGACTAAACATTGGTCTTCTGCCTTTATATTGGTTCAGTACACAGAGTTGGTGCCAGCAACTGAAAGGCAAGAAAACAAGAAGGAAAACCACCATCTTTGGGTAATCAGGCCTAGCAATTTGCTCTCCAGCCAAGTGGTTTTCAATTTTAGGAAAGAAATAAATTGCTTTTCTGAAGAAAAAATTAGAGAAACTAGTTTAAAAAAAATAATCCCCAAAGTCCTTTGCCCTCAAGGGAGAAAGGATAAATAAAGGAGGAAGTTTTAAAAACATCTATCAGAAACAGTAGGCTCCTTGACTGAAGGTAAAATTGATTCAAGTGACCCTAGCTTTCTAACTGTGCCCCTTTCTCCAGAGAGAGAAGGCATGGCAGGTAGACAAATAGCTAAAATGACTAATGAATCTCTAATGACCATGACTGACCGAAAACAAATAAATAATAAATAGTTTTATCAATCCTTGTCATGAATTTTTATCTATTCCTCCTCCCTAAATACCAACCCTCAGTTACCTGCACCATCTTCCATCTCAGTTTCTACTTCTATGCTGCTGACAACACAACTGTGCTGACTGGCTCCACTACAAAGTCTCCATTTCAACTGAGCCCTTATCACTATTTGGTAATCCTTTTACCTTTCCTTATTTGAATCTATTCTACTCCCCAAATCAGCTCTTTAATACCTTCTCTACTCAAGTACCACTTTCTCCCTTCCAGCCAAGGACCTTGTCTCATATTACCAAGAGACTGGGAGTCATTCATCATAAACTCTCTTTTCTTCCTAATTTTACAATTCCCATATCTTTAACATTGCTGTAGTCTCTATGGATGATAGAGCCCTTTTCCTTCCTTGGACCAAGTCCTTGACTTGGGCTCTTTATCATTTACTTTCCTTTTTTCTAGGAACTTACTCCTTCCTTTATCCCCTCTTTCTCATTCTAAGCTTCAATCTATCTACTGCTTCCTTCCACGATTCTTACAAATGCACTCACTTTAGTCCCCTACTTAAGCAGCACAACTCTTTAATTTAGCTTTCATATCCTTTCTAGATGTCTCTTCCCTTTCCCAACCAAAATCTTAGAGAAATTTATTGCTCTCATTTTATCATCTCCTACTTACTTATTTTTTTTAATCCCAACTAGTCTGGTTTCCAACCCTATAGTTTGACTACAGCTATCCTCTCTGAGTTAACAGCCACCTTTTAATTGCTAAATATGCCATACTTTTCTAAATCCTCCCATTTCTCAACTTCTCTTCTATTTGTATCTCTGCTGATTTTCTTTTCTTCCTTTATACCCTATTCTCTCAGATTTCCATGGCAGTGTTCTTCCTTGATTATGTTCTGCAGTCAGACCACTTCTTCCTATTATCATTTCCTCCATCATTGCCCATACTCCTTTCCTCTGTGTTGGTGTACTGCATGGCTCCATCCTGTGCTTTTCTCTCTTCTCTGCTTTCTTCACTTTTTAATTTTATTTTTGATGAACATTGGTTACCTGGATTTAATTAACTCTTTGAGTGTCTGTTTCTCTGTTTCTACCTCTTTATACATGTTTTATATTTATTTATATTATTATATTTATTTATACATAAATGCATTTGCACACTCATGAAGAGTGACCCCAAAGTCTCAGTGTAGTATTAAGCTTCATTAGCTCATTTAACTGATTCTTCATGACTCTATTAGGAGTTTTCTTGGTCATGATACTGGAGTGCTGTGCTATTTCCTTTTCCAGCTCATTTTACAGAGGAGGAAACTGAGGCAAACAGGGTTAAGTGATTTTCCCAGGGTCACACAACTAGGAAATATCTGAGAGAAGATTTGAACTTACGGATACATGCCTTCCTGACATCGGACTCAGTGTTCTATGCATTATGGCACCACTTAGCTATTGCTTTTAATAGCTTAAAACTACACTAAAACTTTCAGGTTACTATGTTTGTATGTATGCAAGTACATAATATGTGCATATATATATAATGATATATATGTTTAATTTTATTTATTTTATTAATATAAAATGTTTAATTTAATGTATTAATATTATTTTATAATATCATTATTATATTAACACATATTATGTTTATCACTGAGCTCTAGTCCTGAATCACCAGCCTACTTGACATTTTCCATTTGGTATCCCATAGCCATCTCAAACTCAATGAATGATCTAAACCTACCCCTTCTCCTAAATTCCATATTTCCACCAACAATGCCACCATCTTTGAAGTCACTGAGATTCACTATTTCAGCCATCCTTAACTCTTCACTCACTTTCCTCTCTCCATATGCTCCATAATAAAGGTAGCCAAATGGTACAATAGATATATTACCCAACTCTGTGACCCTAGTTAAGTTTGCCTCCATTTTTTCATTTGTTAAAATAGGTTTAATAATAGCACTTAACCATGGAATTGTGAGGATCAAATGAAAAATTTTCAAAGTATTTAGTACAGTGCTTATCACGTAGTTGGCTCTATATAAGTCCTCGTTGTTGCTGTCATTATTATTATTATTAGATCCATGAAGTAGGAAAATCTTTTCTGTCCTACCTTCACAACATCTTTTATATCTGTCTCTTCTGTCTCTCTGTTCATATGGCTACTATTCAAGTTTGAAATTCTATTACCTCTTACCTAGAGCATTGCCCCAGCCCCTCACTTGGTCTCTAGTCTGTCAGGCTCTCTACCCCTATATTCCATCTCTTATGAATCTGTCTCTTTAGAAATAAAACAGAGGATAGAAACAGAGATACTAAACCTGATAACAGCAAGACTTTGAGTTTAAATCTAATCTCAGACACTTCGTAGCTGTGTCATCCTAGGCAAGTCACTTAACCCCAATTGCTTAACCTTTACTGCTCTTTTTGCCTTGGTACCAAAACCTACTATTGATCCTAAGATAGAAGGAAATTTTTTTATAAAGTAAAAATAGAAGTGAAATTACCTCCCATCCAGAGATACTGTGAATATAAAAGAGATAATATTTGTGAAATCTTAAATCTTAACTCTTAAAATCTTAATCTTGAAAATCTCAAAAACTACATAAATTAAAATGGTTATTATTATTTCATGTCTGGTCATATTACTGACTCATTATGAAAGCTTTCTGGGGTTATCTGTTCTGAGACAAAGTGAGACAAATACGAATTTTTTCATAGTTAAAAATTCTTCACAATCTGTGATCTCTTCTTTCAAACTGATTTCATATTACTTTACTCCCCCTACATTCTAGCTAAATGGACATCTTAGTATATGTCTCATCCCCTGCCTTTATGCCATCACACAGGCTGCCCCCAAGATGTGAAATATTCTATAACCTCCCCTCTGTGTCAAGGATCAGTTCATGGGTCACCTTCCATTCATGACTTTTCCAGAGAACCCTAAGTATTTTTGTTGAACATGCCCATACTCCCAAATATCTTCAGGTTTAGATTGTGTAAGTCATTCACTCCTATTTATCCCCAATGCCTAGCATAGAGTAGATATTTAATAAATTTTCACTCTAAATTGTAAAAGTACCCAGATTAAATTGGATTGTTGTAGGGACCAGAGGAATTCAACTTTTCTAGTATGATATTAAGATTATTAGAGAGAACTTCTCCTGGTTGACTTTGTTTACAAGCACTGTGTTTTGCAAAGCACTGGGTTTTGGGGGGGGGTCGGTTTTTCTTTCTTCACTCTCCATCACTTTTTCATTTGGTTTTCCACTTTCTTTGAATTCTTAACATTCAATAGTCTTTACTATAGTGATATTCTGGTAGCTTCACATACCATAATTTGTCTAGCCATTCCCCAGCTGTTGAGCCTAGATTTGGTTCCCAAATTTTTGTTATTCTAATTACGCCATGAACTTTTATTTTTGTCTGTAATCTATTTAGGAATATAGTTATAGTAGTGGGATCTCTGTGTCACAGGGCATGAAGAATTTTATATTTAGTAGAGCATAAAGCATAGTTAGACATTTGGAAGACAAGATGAATTTTGAGGCATGAGTAAAATTCAAAATCATCTAGGATGATAATGAATATAGTAACATGATGAAAAGAATATCAAATAATAACTATATTTAAGTACTGTCAGATTGACAAATGTTAACCATAATAATTATACAATGAAATTTTCATTTGAAAATGTTCTTATTTTGAATATGATATAAGCAATTTTTGCTGCTAAGAAGAAAAAAACTTTATACTAAAATACATCACAAAATAGAACATGAGTTTGAATTTAAGGAAATAAAATGGTTAAACCCCTGTTAATTTTTTAGCAAAATACTTCTTTTCTTAAATATTCTGCTAGATTTTTTAATGCAAAGTCACAGACCTTGCCATTCTTTTGAAATTGTTTGCATCATATGAATCCTGTAAGATGAAAGTTCTTAACTTGGAATCTTTGAACTTTTTAAAGTATTTTGGAAACTACATTTCAGTATACTTTATTTTTTTGTGATCCTTTGTATTTTATGCATTTAAAAAACATTGTTCTGAGTCTCCATGAGACCACCATTAGAGTCCCTGATGCACAAAAAAAAGGTTAAGAGTCTCTGCAATAAAGGAACCCATAAAGTATAAGTGGAAACATTATTTATTCCGGAAGGAGACACCAAAAGTTTTTATTTGAGATCTTGTAAATTAAGACTTTGAACCACAGAAAAGCATCTGGTCTTATTATTCCTAGTTTAAAGGGATGAAGACTGTAGGTGAAAACCTACGAGTTGTCTGAGTTGAAGGTATAAAATGATGGCAGAAGTTGCAAGAGATACCGTTGTAAAAACTCAGGTCTCAGTTTAGTTCTCCAGAAATTGAAAAAGAAATAATTATCAGTCATACAGCCTTCAGGTGGGCCATGTTTCTGCCACTTATTAATATTTCAACCTTTGAGAAAGTCATTTGACCTTTCTCTGCTTATGTTTCCATCTTTCTTTAAAGTTGGCTTAATAACATTCCTCCAGCCTTCCAACATACATCTTGGGACTGTTGTTAAATGAGAATGAAATGATGTATATAGAGTGCTCTGAAAATTGTAAAACAGAGTGTACCAATTAAGATAATATTATAAACACTAGAAAGGAAGTCAAAACTTCCTCACACACTTTTTTGATCTTAGTCATTGTGATAATGAGCACTAAAATTTAAAAAGGAAATTAATAAGCTAAAGAGAGTTTAGGGAAGGGTAACCAGGATGGTAAAGAGACTTAAGTCCAAATCATATCAATATTCATTGAAGAAACTGGGAATATTTTGCTTGAGAAAGAGAATCTGTCTTCAAGTATCTGGGAACAAGATAATTGTCTTCAAACTGTCCTGGGCAGTAAGAATTAGATATTCTATTTGGATCTAATGACTAGCCCTAGGAGCAAGGCTGTGGAAGATATAAAGAGGTGAAGTGAAGCTTACAACTAAGATAAACATTTTAATAATTAGAATTGCTCCAAGTAAGAGGGGCTACCTCTGAAAATGGTGGGTTCCTCCTTCTTGGAGGTCTTCAAGCAGAGCCTAGATAGCCATTTGTCACCTATATTATAGTAAGAATTAATTTTTCAGGTATGGATTGGATAAGAATCAAGGATTCTTAAGCCCGGTCTATGAAATTGTACTTTGATATAATTATGACTATTTGAATGTAATTGGTTTACTTTGTAATCCTTTTATTGATGTTTTTAAAAATATTTTTGTGAGAAGGGGTCCATTGGCAATACTAGACTGCCAAAGAGGTTTGGTGACACACATGTAAAAAGTAGTAACCCCAAGACTAGACAGATGGCTACTGAGATTCCTTCCAACATTGTGATACTATCACAGAAAATAAAAAAATACTGGGAAATAGTTCCATTTTCCTTTCTGGATACCTCTATTTAATGATGAGTGTTTTGTAATGCTTTTCTTTTTGTTTCTTTTTTCAACCTTTACCTTCAATACTAAGTATGGGTCCCAAGGCAAAAGAGTGGTGAGGATTAAGCAATTGAGGTTAAAAGATTTGCCCAGAATCATACAGATCGGAAGTAACTGAGGCTAGATGTGAGCCTAGGACCTTCAGTCTCCAAGCCTGACTATCCACTGAGTCACCCAATTGCCTCTCTGATTCTTTTCTAATTTGTCTTTATATGACTACTTGGGTCATAACTCTATTACTATCACTTTTTAAAATCAGTTATTTCCTTTAAATTATGGAAGAAAGGTAAGTATCTGGCCTCCACTATGTCTTACATTGATACCTCTTCATGGCATAGATGAGACCTGTCTAGTAACTTCTTCCCATGGGTGAAAGATTCACAAGCCCAGATGGACCTAGCAGAAAAATCTATGTCTGAGTACTAGCTTGGATAACTTTGTACAGGATCATCACCAGAAGATTAATTATTGGGCACTTATTTTTCTATGTATAGCATAACAGTGAATAAAAAGACTCCACGAGGCATGGAACTGTGGAGGCAGATGACTGGATTCACTATAGGCTATACCCAAACTCATAAAATCATATTTTTTAAATAAGAAAAGTAGAGAAAGTATCACCTACTTTGAGTTCAGGCTCAAGACTAGGATTTAAATCCCTTCTCATCTTTATTCAGTTTTGAGTTGTCCTGAATTAGTATACTTCCTTTATAATGGAATTCACCATCATGTAGGTCAAAGTGTTTTTTATGAGGGGGAAATCAATGCTGCTAAAGTAATCAGAAAAAGTAATTATCTTCCATATCCTAATTGATAACTACTAGAGAAAAATTAAATATGAAAAATGAAGTAAGTTCAAAATGTATTGAGTCCAAGAGTTTTGTGAGGTTATGTCTAAGATCTGTTTATTTTTATTCTTTGAATTATTCAGGAAAGGTTTTCATATATATGGATAAAAATTCTTTTAAGTAAAAAAAGTAATTTGTTGCTTACTTGATTATGAGATGAAAGGGACTCAGATAAAATGAACAAAACATAAGTTTTTCTTGGCCCTGTCAAGGGAGAATATCTTTAAGTTTTGATCCATCTAAGACCTTTTTTAGAAAGTCCTAGAATTTTGGAGAGATTAAGAGAGGCAGAAAAGATTGAAGGCTGAGTCTGTACTCAGACTTACCTAGATGTAAATCTTGCCTCTCACTTTCATTGACAATGTAACTAGAAGCATATCTGTGATACTGCCTGACCCTCAGCATCCTCATTTTGGTCCTGGAATTAATGACACCTATACTGCCTGTCTTGGAAGTTTATTGTGGGGAGAAAATAAGCTTTGTAAAACCTTCGTAAACCTTTAAGTGTTATAAAAACGTCAATAATCGTTATTGAGACTCCAAATGATGACTTCCACTTCTGGCAGCCAAGATGACAGAGTAAGGAATGCTTCAAACTCATCCAAAAAACCACCCAAATAACAAATCTTCAAAAGACAATGGTGTATAGGTGCAATATTCTTTTTTCTGCCTTGGTTTTCTTTCTTTCTTTTTTTCAATAAAAATGAAAATGAGTCAGACTTGGTGTGTCTGGGAAGATTTAGGCTGATAGATCTCTTGAGATGAGATGTTATTAACCATTTGGGTAGCCACACCAGACCCCGCAGCAATAGAACAAGAGCTCCTGGGCTGACGGGGTAGACACTAGGCTGCAGAAAGAGAGATCAATCAACACAGATCAGAAATGGAGGAAGGCAAAGTTTCCTTGCAGATCTACAGTGGTTATGGGTGTCTATCAGGGATCAATGCACTTCTAAACTTGGTGAGGTGGCCTAACCCCCAAAATGAATGAATGAGTGACTCAAAAAATCATATAAATACAATATATATACTTATGTAAACATGTATAGCATGTATAAACTCACATATATTTATATGAAAAAAAAAATCCTAGATGGCTCTGGATTACATTTTGACTTTTTTGTCTCTCTTTTTCTCTAATTTCATATATAATATGTGTGTGTCTTTTTCCCCAATTATATATATATATATATATAATATTGTCCCTCTTTTCTCTAACTTTATATATATATATAAAAATATATAATAATCTCTCTAATTTTATATAATGTGTATTACATAGATATTTACACATATATCTATAAGAAAATTTAAAAGTCTTATCTGTCTCTAGTCTTTGACATGTTTCAGTCTTACAAGGCACTTCATAGAATTTTCTTTGCCCTGCCCTAACCCTTTCTTTAAGTTTTTTCTCTCAGACCTCACCCCATCCCATCTCACCCACCCCACCCCAGGGTTACTCATACAGAGCAGTTTCAGATGTTGTTGCCTTTGTTCTGAGAAACACAAAACATAATCCTATTACAGTTACATAGAATCCATGGCATTCTATATTCTGATTAACACCTAATTATGGGAGAGCAATCAGCTCATTGAAGATTTTTCTAAAGTTGTCCAATAAACAGCAAATGGCTTATTTTCAAGTCTTTAATTTTGAACTAAAGTTCTCTTTTTCTGTAGTCTAGATTTTCAGCATTGAAGAATAGTTTTAGGGTTAGAAATTTATGTTTATGTGAAGTGGCTTTTGTTTGCCTTGAAAAAGCTTCTTAAATGTGACATTTCAATCTTAATTGTAGTCATTTTAAATACATTTCTGCAAATTTATTTTGGATAACAATATTCCAATAGCTGATATTTCGATAGATATTTTTTAAACATAACATAGTGTATATTCTCATGCTACAAAGAGGACTACTGGAAGGGGAAGTAATGAAATGCAAAAGCACTTGCTTCTCAAACCCATACATCACATATCACATTATCGACGTGTGCCATCAAGCCTTATTTTATCATGGATCCCTTTCTATAGACCTTTTTATAGCATAATTTTTGAATAATTAAAGGAAATGCTAAATTTCAGTTACAGATCAATAAAAATAATTTTTTTTTCATTCAACTACTTTCAAAGAATCCTTCAAATGTACCCTAGATTAAAGACTGCTATATGAGACATTTGACTACATAGACAGTAGACACTACAATTTTCTTTCTAATAAAACAAATTAATTCAATTTAGTAAATGTTTATTGGGATAGATGTTCAGTGAATACTGTACCTGCCCTGGAGTTAGAAAGACTTGAGTTCAAATATGGCCTCAGACACCAGCTGAACTAGTTATATGACCCTGAGAAACTCACTTCACCCCATTTGCCTCATTTTCCTCATCTGTAAAATGAGTTGGAGAAGGACATTGCAAGCCATTCCATTATCTATGACAAGAAAACTCCAAATGGGGTCACGATTGACAAGAACAACAAATATTTATTACATGCCTGCTCTATACAAGTCTATAGTAGGTTCCAAGGATAATATAAAATTTAGAGAAGTCAAATTTCCTGTCTTCAGACAACCTATAACAGGGATGCACAGAAAAGCTATAGATAGATAGATCTATTTTCTCATATATATGTGATATACATATTTTTGAAATTAAAAATAGGAAAAGTCATTTTATATCTATAGTATAATTTCAATGCTTGGTTTTATTTTGCTTGAACTAAAGTCTTGTTTTGGTTTCTTATTTGGGTGTGGAAGTGATCCTGAGTCATTGCAGTAATGAGTTCTAACTTTGGCAAGTCCTATGAAGCTGGAAAGGTCTAGAGATGAATTGTGTAGCTTATTGTCCAGGGAGGAATCTAGCCAAATTTGGAGGTGTTTAGCCTTAAATTGGTCAATAGTTGATGAATTTGGAGACTTTGGCAAATTTTGAAGACCATCTCTCAAGTGAAAGAAGAGTTTCATAAAGTCTGTGTAGATGGAAGGAGAAATCCCAATGACAAAATTAAAGCTCCTCAAAGTACTCAAGTATTTAAATTCATACGTAGTAAGATGTTTAACCTTAATTCCTTCCCAATACACTTTCTCTCTCTCCCCTCTCTCTCTCTAGTCCAATTCCTTTATAGAAATAGAAATAGTGATATAGATATATTAAGCTGCTTGCCTAAGATCACACTTGTTTGTACAAAATAGAGTCAAGGTTCAAATCTAGTTATTTTGTCTTAAAACATAATAACAATAGCTACTATTTACATAGTGCTTCCAAATTTGTGCTGGGCATTACAGTCAACATTTTACAAATATTATTTCATTTGATCCTCACAACCACCCAGGGATGCAGGTACTGATAGTATCCCCATTTTACAGTTGAGGCAACTGAAACAAATGAATGTAAACAAATAGACTTGTCTGAGTCATTTTAATGAGTAAGTGAGACTGGATTTGTTCTCTGGTTTTTCTGACTCCAGACCCCAGGTCTCCTATCCACCATACCACCTTATTTCCCCCAAATCAATCTTATTTCAAATACATTCCGCTATGTAGATCTAAGTGACCCTTGGAGCAGAACTGGAGTCTAATTGCTTGTATTGTTGAGATTGGGAGATTTGATGGAGAATGCAGCATTTTGGTTTCCTTTTTTTATTTTTTCCTTTTTCTGCTGTTGCTTTTAAGAATAGAATTTAACAATAAGGTTCTTCAGTCTCTGTTCTAACAAGCAAATAAGTCCTCATAGAGGAAACAAGGAAACTGGCCACAATGGAACTATTGCAGTAGCAATTAGCAACACTTCATAGGGATTCAAGAAGGATGGAATAAAAAAATTCAAATTGAATCAGGAATTCCTTAAAACTTTCAGGAATGTATTTTTCTGAGTTGCTAACTTTTATTAGCTTTAATTAAGAGTCTTACACATTCAGCAAAGTATCTTGGAGTTCTTCTCTTTTCTAAAGTTAATGTTCTGTCTTGATTTTGTCTATACTTCCTAGAGATAATGTCAGTAGCCATACTTCTAGAAGACAGTACCTAGGATATGATATCAATGAACTCAGGAAATATATCAGTGTTGGTTTCACTGAGAGAAAATGGAGAAGTCAAAAGGCATTTGGATTTCCATCTTGCTTTTATTTGGCAAGCTAGGGGAAATTGCCTTTTAATAAAATGAAAACAGCTAGCTTTTAACCTTCAAAAATACTAAATCAAAGTGGATTAATTAGGTACATTATTGTAAATGGTAACTGTTTTGTATAGTACAGAAATTTTCACCTTTACTAAATTGTCTGCACGATGCTAGCTGTCTAAAACCAGACATTAGACCAAAATAAATGCTTGAGGGGTTAGTAGACTTTAGTCTCAATATGAGTCAGTGGTGAGATATAGCCCCAAAGTCAATGGAATCGTAGATTGTATTGATAAAGACATAATCATCAAATTGAGGAGGGTAAACTCCCATCTAGAGCATTTCATGTATGCAGTTCTAGTCTTCATTTGTTTTATTTAAAAATATTTACATGCTGATATAGTTTTTAATGACACTTTTCTGATATTTTGCATTCCATATTCTCTTCATCGCTCCCATCCCTTTGCTTTTCCCGTGATGGTAGATAATATGGGTAAGATTGTACATGTATTATCACACGAGATATACTTCTTTGTTCAGCATGTTGTGAAAGAAAACACACATTGCTTACATAGACTACTTAGTTTTTAAAGGACATTAATTCAACTAGTGTGTGCAGAGAAAAGTAACCAGTGTTGTGAGGACTTGAGAAATCAGCACCATGATAGAAGAGTCTCCTTCCCTTTTCCTTCCTCTTCTTTTTTCTCTTTCCCTTCCCCTCCCCTTCTCTTCTTTTTCTCTTTGTCTCCTCTCTTCCTCTCCTTTCTCCTCTTCTGTCTCCCTGCTTTCCCATATTTCTGCCTTCCTTCCCCTTTTCACTTCTTTCTTTTAGTAGGTGGACAAATGTAGGAAGGAGAAAAATGCTTAAATTTTTTAAAAAATGTATTTCTGAAATAGAAAATTCTCAGGACATTTATCATGAAGGAACAAATATAATACTTATCTTTAAATATGTGCAGGTTTACTGGATAGAAGAACTTTATTATGATTGGCAATAGATGATAAAAATGGGACCAATTATCAAGGCTTCAGGAAAGCAGATTTTAGCTTGATGTAAGAAAAAGAAATTTCATAATAATTAGGATCATACAATATTACCTGCCTTCTTTGGGGGGGGGGGAAGGGAAAATAGAATGAGATAGATTTTTGAACCAGTTAATATGATAATTTGTTCCACTTTATGAGCATGCACATTATAATTTATTACATATTTATAACAAATCATATTATTGTTATGTTACATTTTAATTTAAATTTTAATTAAAAATTTTAAATGGTAATTAAAAAAAGAATTGTACAATAAAATGGGTTGACTAGCAGGGGGTTTGACAGAGGAAAGGAGGGTTAGAGAATGAGTGACCATAGATTTATAGTAGGTTTAGGACTACTTAAACTAAATTTCTCAAATATTGGATAGAGCATGATCTTTACATCAGGAAGACTTGGGTTCAGATCCTACATTTAGTACTTACAAACTGACTGACATTGAGCAACTCTCTTAACCTCACTGACCTTCAGTTTCCCTGTTTGTGGGACCTCTAGTATCTTCTTCACTGGGGCTGTTTTGAAGCTAAAAAGAAATAACATATACTGTGCATTTTACAAAGTTTAAAGTTTTTACATAATGTCATTGCTGATACCTCATTTTTATCTCTTTCTATGTTCTGTGGCTTATAAATTATTTTTAGATTAGGTCTTCTTATCCAACCCAGACCAGACCAGTAATAGGTCCAGTCCCAATACTGATCATCAGATGTTTTGACCTCTCATGTTTCCAATATGGGCTGCATCACTCCTCCTTAGGCAACAAGGATGCTCTCCATATTATAAAAATGGAGATTTTGAACCCTAGGCTTCAATCCCCAGAAGTCCTTGGTATTTCCCAGAATTCCCTATAATCTCACCTGAGTCCCCAAGTAGGCGAGATCACAATTGGTATCTAACTGGCAGTAATGCCTCCCTTTCTCTCTTCAATTGCAATGATGTAGGAAGTTAGTGGTAAGCTAAGCGTGGGGATTCTGAATTGGCTAATCAGCCATGGGCATGTGGTTTTTATTTTGTATCTTCTTTATTCCTTGATTTCTAATAATCCTTAATAAGCCTCGTAAAAATATATTTTTGTTAGAGATATAATTTAATTTTTACAATATTGGTACCAGACTTATTGCAAAATCTGATCAGTTTAGCCTGCTTCACCTCAAAACCCATGAACTTAAAAGATCCATGAGCCTTACCTTCCCCAATAGCAAGTATGGATGGGTGGATGGATGGGTGGATGGGTGGATAGGTGGATGGATAGATGGATAGATGGATGGATGGATGGATGGATGGATGGGTGGGTGGATGGATGGATGGATGGGTGGATGGATGGGTGGGTGGATAGATAGATAGATAGATAGATAGATAGATAGATAGATAGAGCGAGCAATATGCTTGACTTTTAAGATACATAGCCATACTCAAGAACATAAATGAATTTTCTACTCATTTTGTAAACTCTGAACTATGCATTTGGTATACGTTTAGATTTACCAGGTTTTCTTAGAAACCATCAAGTGTGACTCCTTCATTTAAAATAGGAATTGACTAAAGTCCAGAGATATGAAAGTAAGTGGAAGAAGTCAGGATTCAAGTTCAGTTCCTTTGAATCCAAAGTAAATATATCTTCTTCTGTACCATCTCTTTTCTCAACCATGAAGGCAATATGTTAGTTTACATTCCAGAATCACTAGCTCAAAAATATAAGAAAAGTCTCACCTTCTTTTCATCACAAGATTGTGCTAATTATTTGAGAGAAACCAGTTTTCTTCTTGGGTCTTTCCATACATAATAGAGAGCTCTTTGGGTGGTATTTATGCCTAAGCCTAGAACAGATATATCTATCTATGTCTTAGTTGCTTCCTATCTAGATTCTGTGATCTTCTCCTTGGCCTTTATCCTCTAATCAGTTCCAAATTCTGCCTTTACAATAATCTCCCTAGCTTTCCTAATCTTCCACTTCCCCATTACTCACCATTTCAAATCCCTCCAGTGGTTCCCTCTTGCATTCTAAACCAATTATAAATTACTTTTCTTTATCTTTCAGGCCTTTCTGCCCTCCTGCTTATGTCTTCCTTTTATTATCTTTCTGGATTCCTTTCACAGTTCACACCTCTTAGAACAATGTGATGCTTTTCTTCTATAAAACTCATAGCCTTTTCATACATATTGCAATATTTCACTTCAGAATAGATAGGGAAAATGCCTTTAGACATTTAGATGGAGAAAATAAGAATGTTAGTGACCTGCTGCATGTGACATATGTGTAAGAGAACCTGGGAAGAAAGTCTCCAGGGTCTTATCATCCATTGATATCCAGCAGCTACTCAATAGCCAATAGAACCATTGGATTCTTGATATGCTTTTGCCATTAAACTTGTATTTTTCATTTTTGTATTAACCTTCTATTATCTAATCAATCAAGTCCCATTTGTCCTTTAAGTTCTTCTTTAAAGTTAATTTGGTGACCTTTTTCCTAAGTCCATGCTATCCTGAGCCCTCAAAGGTATGGCAATGACAGCTAGGAACTAAAACAATTACTAGCTTCACTCTTTAATGTTTGACCACCACGCCTGCATCAGTTTTGACTTTCCATCATGTCTACCTTTCTACCTTTGACCTTTAAATTCATTAGCTGCTCCATGCCAAGGTATGTATTCTGCAGTGCCAAGTTACAGCAGTCAGTACAAGTTAACATCGCTAGAATTTACATTCTCATTAAAGAGAGACACACCTTGATACTCTGATGTCAATGGTGTGGCCTCTTCACCTACACAGCTCACATCCCCAGTATATTTCAGTAGTTGTCAGGGCCAAAGAATTGGCAGTGGCAACCACTGGCCAAATGAATCAGTCATGAACCTAGGAGAATTTGCCTAGTCTGGTCTTTGGGTGAACAATATACTCCATTCTAGGACCTGTACCCAAAACTTATCCAGATTTGTAGGTAGGACCCCCTGAGCCTTGGATGCTGATGGCAATATTCTGTGGGACACTGGATCATTTTGGTGCCTTAACAAAGCATCATAAAAGAATTTCAGTGGAGGAAAAATGGACTTAAAAGTAGTTTCAGCAAGTCTTTCTCTTTATCATTAAATGACAGTAAACTCTCATGTTTATAGATTGAATTTTTAGCCAAATAAAATGATAAAAGTGAAAAAGACCCATTAAAGATTACTCAGGCACCAGAATTTGTGCCTTTATGGTTAGGCAGGCCAGTTGCTTGAAGCCATATTGAGATGTCACTGTCTGATATTTTTAGACTTTTCACATTGCTCATGCATGAGTGCTCTGGGAATTATTCAGTGAATCTGTGTCCCCAGAACACTTTATCTCCTTGAGATGATCAAATCTTTCATTATTTCCTCTCATTCTCTTCTGATTACATATGGGTGGCATTAGGAAAACATACTGAATCCCAAGCTGTATTTCCCCCACCCCCATGATAATGAAAATCATTCAATCTTTTTGTTTGAAAAGTGAAACAATTATTTTTTAAGAGTCCAGGTGTATTACATTTTCTGTTCCTGAAAAGAAAAACTCATAAGCTAAAAGTTTATCAAATGAATCCTATTTTAATGCCTTGTGGAACTCTCAATTTAATCATGCCCTGTAGTGAAATTTATAATGTGAATGATAATTCCCCAGTAACTTCCCGTGTTGGTGACCAATATTCTATTAATGACAGATCTCCACTTGAACTTTGTAATGTGAATGATCATTCTCCAATTTATCGGTTTTGTAAGTTTAAATATTTTTATGTAGTATATTTTTTGTTTACATATTCTGGTTTGCAAGTAGACACACTCGCCTGTGCCATTGGATGTTGCCACCTACTGTGTTTATGCCAGAAGCTCTTTATATTTTTTGTGTCCTGGATGCCTTTGACAATTTAGAGAAGCCTATGGGTCCCTGCTCAGAAGGATATTTTTAAATGCATCAAACAAAATAGATATAATCACTCATTTTGAAATAAGAGACAGCTTGGTGTCTCAGTAGATAGTATGGAATTTAGAGACAAGAAGACTTGAATTTAAATCCTGCTTCAGATACTTTCTAGCTATGTGACCCTGAAGAATTCATTTATCATCTCTGTGCCTCAGTTTCCCCATCTGTAAATTGTAGATAAATCATTATCAAGCTCAGAAGTTGTTGTCAAGGTCAAATGATGTAATTTATATAAAATATTTTGCAAACATTAAAGTATTGTGTAAACACTAGCTTTTATTTTTAAATAGATATTTTTCCTTTTCAAGTTGATGGGTCCCCTGAAGATAAGGGCTGTGGACCCTAGTTTAAGAATTCCAGTTTTTAAAGGAGGCATTTTCACCAAAGTTGTTTTCCCATGACAACTCACAGGTGTGAACGTATTTTTCTTTACTACTAGTTTAACAATGGATGACTTTCTTGTATAAATTTTTATTTTATTCGAAGACATAAGACTATCTTTAAAAGATGGCTTTTTTGGGTGTTATGTACCAGGACATATTTTAAATACATATTTTCTTCATCTTTCTCTTAAAGTCTTTGAAATCTTAAAATTGTCATCCATTTTCCCAGAAGTATATGTGCATGTTCACAAATACTTTGTAAAGAAAAGAGGACCAACCCCACCCCCAAACTCAAGTCCTACAAATTTTATAAGTGTGTCTTTAAATTCCCAAGTATATTTTCCATCTTGATATTGGCATTCTGTTTAGTTGCATTTGGTTGGTGGTTTAATTACTGATATCTGTTCAGTATGAACATATAAACCAATAAAAACTAATGGCCTGCAACAGCAGCTTTGTAGTAACTGTCTTTGACTAGGTGTGGTTTATACATCTGATTCACTGTATTTAATGAAGATGTCTGTTTGAATCTGTGAATGGGCTAGAAAGGGCCTGTTTTATGAGAAGGGTTATTAAAGTCAAGCTCAAGTATGTCAGATTTGTTAAGCAAGTTGTTTATATATTTGATCATTGTCGGTAACAGGAGAGCTTTGTGTATTCTCGACGTAGCCTATCGCACTTACCATCCTTGTTTACATGTTGCCTTCTAAATATTTAGCTAAACAGATGCTCTCAATACATTGTTACAACTGATGGAATCAAGTACAGGTTTTTTGTTTATGGCAAAACTAGGGTTGGAGAATTACGGATTTTTAAAAAAACCTTACCTTCTGTCTTAGAATCAATACTACAAGTATCAGTTCCAAGGCAGAAGAGCGGTAAAGACTAGGCAGTAGGGTTGGTGAGCTGCTGGAGTTTGCACAGCTAGGCAGTGTCTGAGGTCAGTTCGAACCCAGGAACTCTCATCTCCAGGCTTGTCTCTCTATCCACTGAGCCACCCAGCTGCCCCTAAATTTCAGAGATGTTGACAATCCATAGAAAGGAAATTCAGATCAAATGAGGATTTCAGAAAGTATATGATTTGAGTCCAACAGGTCTGGACGGGCCACTGGTGTTGACTGTGAAAGGACTGACCATGTCATGCCACACATCTTAGCAGTTCAAGGCAAGGTTGAGATGGATTTCGAACATGAATAGGTCACAGCATACATATTATACATGATGAATGATGCAGGAAAAGTAGTATTAAGGCAATTACAAAGAAATGTATGTGGGAAACAATCTTCATAACAAAAACCTCAAATTTATAAAGAGCTAAAGCAATTGTACCAAAAATCAAGCCATTCTCCAATTGATTAATGGGCAAGGAATAGGAACAGGTAGTTTTCAGCCAAAGAAATCAAAACTATTAATAAGCACATGAAAAAACGTTCTAAATCTCTGATGATCAGAGAGATGCAAATCAAAACAACTCTGAGGTATCACCTCACACCTAGCAGATTGGCCAACATGACAACAAAGGAAAGTGATGAATGCTGGAGGGAATGTGGCAAAGTTGGGACATTAATTCATTGCTGGTGGAGCTGTGAATTGATCCAACAATTCTGGAGGGCAATTTGGAACTATGCCCAAAGGGCGATAAAAGACTGTCTGCCCTTTGATCCAGCTATAGCACTGCTGGATTTATACCCCAAAGATATAATAAGGAAAAAGACTTGTACAAAAATTTTCATAGCTACGCTCTTTGTGGTGGCCAAAAATTGGAAAATGAGGGGATGCCCTTCAATTGGAGAAAGGCTGAACAAACTGTGATATATGTTGGTGATGGAATACTATTGTGCTGAAAGGAATAATAAAGTGGAGGAATTCCATGGAGACTGGAACAACCTCCAGGAAGTGATGCAGAGCGAAAGGAGCAGAACCAGGAAAGCATTATACACAGAGACTGATACACTGTGGTACAATAGAACGTAATGGACTTCTCCATTAGTGTCAATGCAATGTCCCTTAACAATCTGCAGGGATCATGGAGAAAAAACACTATCCACAAGCAGAGGACAAACTGTGGGAGTAAAAACACCAAGGAAAAGCAATTGCATGACTACAGGGGTTGAGGGGATATGATTGAAGAGAGATTCTAAATGAACACCCTAATGCAAATACTAACAACATGGAAATGGGTTCGAATCAAGGACACATGTGATACCCAGTGGAATCGCACATCAGCTATGGGAGGGGTGGTGGGAGGGGGGAGAGGAAAAGAAAATGATATTTTTCCCAATGAATAATGTTTGAAAATTACCAAATAAAATAATATTTAAAAGGGAAAAAAAGAAACGTATGATTAGACAAAAAAGTGGTAATTCTACATTCACTTTTTGAAGAGATGAGATGAATCACCTGTATAGAAATAACTATCATAGATCCCACATGCATTCTTGGCATTCATGCAATGTCAAGAAAACATTTGACAATTCCTCAGTGCCTTGAGGGTGACTTCCTTGTGGCAAATTTATGGAAAAACAAGTACAAGAATTACAGAACAAGTGCAAACATGGATTGATTGGTTGTGATCTGGATCAGTGGAGGTAACAGCCGAACTGATGAGATCAGAGGCAGGAAAAAAAAATCCCTGTAGCATAGTATTGTAGTTCTAAAAGTGCTCTCAGAGGTGATCTATTTGTTAAAATTAATTTTGGGTTGGACTTGAACATATTATTAATTAAGTGTTCACCAGGAATTTAATTTCTAAATCCCAAAATAGTAATTACCTTAGTAATTACTAAAGTAAATTGAATTTATGATAGTTTATTTACAATATTTACAATAGATGGAAGATATTAAGGAGAGAGAGAGAGAGAGAGAGAGAGAGAGAGAGAGAGAGAGAGAGAGAGAGAGAGAGAGAGAGAGAGAGAGAGAGAGAGAGAGAGAGAGAGAGAGAAAACACACAAATGTCTGCCTTTCCTTCAGCTCTGAGTGACTGATCCTTCACTCCAAGCCCAGGTGACTGACTGTCCTCTATCCTCTTCAGTCTTTTTTCCTCTATTTAAAGACCTTTTTCTCTTGTGTCACCTCCACTAAATTTTCATGCTTACCAATCACAGCATATGCTTATCTCCAGGACTGCCCATTCTTTAATTCTTACCTTCTCTGGCTAGATTATAATCTTTTTGTGTTACTTAACACCTCTTTTGTTAAGTTCACCTTTTGTAGTTACTAAAGACCTTTTTGTGATTAATTCACCCTTTGTAGTTACTTAACACCTTTTTTTAGTTAAATCTAAAAATAGATTATAGCTTACAATTCTAGCTTTACTATAAGGAAGAGCTAAGTATCTTCATTGTTGCAATTAGGAGATTGCAATTTTATATTCACAATAAAGAAAGAGCTAAGTATCTTCATTGTTACAATCTGGGGAGAGCTAAATCCAATCTTCACAAGTACAGCCTTCTCATTTGACAGATGGGGAAACTGAGACATACTCAGAGCATTATGATACATGTTAAAGGTAGCATTTGAACCCAGATCCTCCGACTCCAGAGCTCTTTTCCTGAATTGAATTTCATGGAAGTCCTCATATTGCAGATTGAAGAAGAAATGGATGCTTCAGTGAAATAACAACAGTTCTTCCTTTTTGCTTAGTCTAGTCTAACCCTCCTTTCACAGTGTTTCACTCATACCTTTTATTTTTTCTGTATGAGAAAGTTCTTATAGGTGACCAACATTCCATTAAGAAATTAGCATTGTCTCCCATGCCACTGACCTCATTCCACCCTGAGGAAGGCGTTATAGCATTTTCCCTACCATAGCTGTTATATTTCAGAAGTTCAGTAGACTTCAGAATATTCCAGGAGAGGCAAGAAGTAAGCCTTCCTTGTGTTTCATGACTGAGTTCCTTCCCTGATAATGTACCTGTTTATGATACTAGACTAAAATTTCTTATCAGCTTATAAGTGAGAACAACTCCTCTCTGTACTGAAATCTCTTGATTTGATATTAAAACACCAAACAGAGTTTTATGGCCTAGAACAAAAGCCCCATTCACCAACAGGCTTAATCTCCTTCTAATCAAGATTGTCCTTTAACTAGCTTTGGAAATAAGTAGCAAGGCTCTTTTTGCAGGAAATGAGCCTCTGGGAGGGAGCTGTGAAGGTCCACAATTACCTGTGTGTGTTTGTTTTTGCTTCAAATTATAAAAAGGTACAGTTCGTGTCATTTAAGCAGTAGAGAACTAAGAGCGCAAGCACACTGCCAGGGATAAAATAACTTTACCTTCAAGCTTGAAAAAAAAAGGGTGTTAAATGCAAAGACTGGGTAGCAATTGGAAGTAGCATTTGGGGAGGGGGGGCATTGCAAGTTTCTATTCTGAGAAAGAATGGAAAATTAACAAAAAACATTTGACCATGAGACTTTCTTCAGAAATAATGGAGGGGAGTGTTGAATTAAAGGCTTAATTTGGTTCTATTTGCAGCCCACATGATGTTAAAGAACCCATTTTATTGTTGTTATTATTATGATTCAAGATTAGTCATCCAGAATTTCTAACTTAAAGATAATTGATTCAGAAGGCCTGGCAGAGAGAAATCCTAGAAGTCTGACCTTCAGATCAGTTTAACTCAAGATCAATAGAACATTACTTATACTGATGCATTATAATTTTTAAGGTCCTTTTGCTGCCAAGAAATTATTTTACCTCTTATAAAGCAGTGAAAATCAGTCAATATATAGATAGATTTGCCCCAGTTGTAAATCGCTGACTCACGTAAAATGGGCCAGACTTATAGAATTTATGTCTCAGCCCTGCCTGGTGTAGAATGCTCCGAAATAAATGCTACCAGTGCTTGTGAGCGTGCTATCTTGGCCTCTGATCAGTTATACTACTGAACTGGTAGCTTTCACAGGACCTTGAGGCAGCATCTTCTGTTGAACTTGAGCCAAGGTCTGAATGAAGCTTTAGGCTTTATTCCCAGCCCTACTTCCCCATCTGTGGCTCCATCATGTAATCTTCCTCCTTATTGGAATTAATAACATCGATCTGTCTCCACAGGCTATTATTGGACTTAACACTATTATTCAGCCTCCTGAAACTTAAATTGCTACATGGCATTAGCCACATTATTGGTACATTAATATGAAATAAAGTTCTTCCTTCCTGGCATATGTGGAATGGCATAGAGAACTGTGGCAGATCCAAAGAGAAGTGGGGTGCCTTGATAGGAGTCCCCGTTGATTCTTTATGATATAGAGTAGAAAGAATACCAGATTTGTAGCTAGATCTGAGTTTGAATCCTGTGTCTTCTGTCTACAAGCTGGCTGACATGGACAAGTCACTGTCCAAATAAATGAGAGAATGGACTCAATAGTTCTTTCGAATTCTAATTTTGTGGCAGTTGAGGAGTACAGAAATTGTTTTATTTTCCTTTTTATCTCCAGAACCTTGCACCATGACTTGTATACAGTAGGTGTCAATTATCTGTTGAATCACAGTACAAATGAATTAAATCCAGTGATCTAACTGGCATTCAGAATCAGAGAATGTGATAGCTGAAAGGCTTCTTGGAGAGTGGCTTTTCTTTATCCTCCCAACCCTCATCCCTTCCTTTATAGATGATGAAACCGACATTCAGGGAAATTTAATGATTTGCCTGAGATCACACAGACAGGATTCAAACCCAAGTGTTCCAGACTCCCAGCCCAGCTAGTATGCCTTCCTTACTATACAGCTTCTGGCTGGCATTTAAAATGTCTTTTATCAGTTGAAAGGTAATGTGTTTTGGACATTTAAAAAAATTAACTTGAGCATTGTGTCCATGGGGGCATCTTATACAATGCTCTTCTGTATAGTGTAAACTTCTGAAGAGGATAGTTTTAGAGATAAATTCCTGCATGTACCTTAAAGATGCTGTCCTTTCAGTGCTGAAGGACTTAGAATGAAAGATGCTATCCACCTCCAGAGAAAGAATTCATGGAGTCTGAATGCAGATTGAAGCATACTACTTTTCACTTTCTTTTCTTTGTGTTTTTAAATGTGTCTTCTTAAACAACATGCCCACTATGGAAATAGGTTTTGTATGATATAACATGTATAACTTATATCAAATTACTTCCTCTCTCAGGGAGGGGGGAGTAGAGAAAGGGAAAGAGAGAATTTGGGTTCAAAATTCTAGAAAACTAATGTCAAAAATTGTCTTTACATGTATTTAGGAAAAACAAAATATAAAAAAAGAGAATGCTGGTTTTTTTAGTATTTAGTCAACAAGCATTTACTTATTACAAACCTACTATGTGCCAGGCTGCTGTGAAATCCCAAGAAATGTCAGGATCCTTTGATCTCGAGGCACTAATGGGGGTGACAACATGCAAAAAAAATGTACAGACAATCAATATATGTGATAGATTGGAAATAATCCAGAGAGAGAAGACACTGGAATTTAAAGGGATCAGGAAAGTGGGCTTTTAATTAGGACTTGAAGAAAGCCTGGAGGCAGAGATGAGGAGGGGCAACCTTTACAATAAGCTAAGGTAGTGACTTCAACCCTGAGGATCTCAACAGCAAAGGGTCCCTTCACCAAAGATGAAGCATCAGTATTAGGGCAGCTGGTGTTATTCACACAGGCAGCTTTGGGCAGACTCTGAAGCTGGCTTTCAGCTTCCATTTGGGTTCTCAAGTTGCATGAGTCATGACCTTGAACACATCCATGAATGCACTCACTGTAATGATGAGGGTAAAAGACCTCAGATCAAATGCTGCAGGTGATGCAGCTCTACTGATCCTCCAGCATCATTCTATCTCTCACCTGCACTCACCCTACCCACTCTTAAAGGCTCAAGGAGGCTACTTTCAGCCCCTTTCCCACTCTTTGGCTCTCAGAAATGTAATTACTCTAGTGCCCACACAATCAGTTGCTGTGCCCAGCAGCCATTCCTAGACGTTTCAGGCACTGGGGGATTGGGGAGGAGGTTGAGGAAATGTACTAGTGGAATCTCCCAGACATAGAGGAGGGAACTGCTTGTTCCCTTGCAGTTTTGCACCCCACTGCATATCAATTTCCCTTCGGTACTGCCGTAACCCTTCCTGACAATCAGTTCCTCCAAATGTACTCAGGCTTAAAGAATTTTAAAACAAAATAAATTTCTATATAGCTCGTGAAAAATATAGAAATATTGTTTGCTAACAGGTAGAAGAAAGAAAGATGGTTCTTTACATCTAAATCAGGTGGTAGGTATCTACTATGTAAATCCTTTAAATTTTTAAAAAAATTTTATTTAATTGATTAATTTAGAGCATTTTCCCAGGATTACAGAAATCATGTTCTTTCCCTCCCCCCAACCACCAACCACATCCAAAGCACAACTTCACCGGGCTTACTATATAAAAGCTTTGGGAGGTATGAGAAAAGGGAAAGGCAGAAAATCCTTTTATTTGTATCAGAGAAGTGGATGGCATGATGCAATTGACTGGCTTACACATACATCCATACATCAGGCAGCTTTTATGGAGCTGAAGGTGAATGAAGAACGTGATAGAAGGGCATGCTGTTTAGAAAATATGCCAAGAAATGTTCAGAGGTCTGTAAATCAGCCTGGGGTTAGAAGCTGTCAGAATAGGTCAGGGAGCTGAGAGAGAAGGCATGGAGCAGCAGCTTGAGTGCTCTGCAGTTCAGCTGACCTCTTAATGGAGATAAGCTGTTACCTTTGATGAATTCATGGGAAATTATTTGTAACTTCATAACAAATGTAATAGTGAATTAGATTTTGAAACAGACTTAAAGTCAAGGGTCTTTTTCCTTTCTTTTTAGCAGAAAGTAAAATGGCTTACAGATTCCTTGATTTGGGTGTTGAAGGCGGAAATGTCCATTTTTATTGACTGAGTAGACTTTATTCTTTGTGTTGCTAGGAATTCAGGTCCAATTGGTGTTTTCTAATATGATTTGCCTGGTTTGAATCGTACAAAGGTCCCTCCCCTTTTCAAGCAGTAAATTTTGTGTCATGATTTGTATTCCAGCTATAGCACATATTCTTGGCAGTGGCTGTGAACAAGACATTAATGTTAAATATATATTTGTGTAAATATATATGGAAACACACATGTGCTTATAAATATGTATTAATGTTGTTCAGTGATGCCCAACTCTTCATGATCCCATTTGGGGTTGTCTCAGCAAAGATACTGGAGTGGTTTATAATTTCCTCATCTAACTTGTTTTACAGATGAGGAAACAAGACAGAGTTAAGTGACTTGCCCAGGGTCACAGAGCTAGTAAGTGTCTGAGGCCATATTTGTACTCAGAGAGATGAGTCTTCCTGGCTCTGGGCCCAGCACTCTTTCCATTGCTGGTGCACATTCTCTCTGTCTCTCTCCGTCCCTCCATCTCTGTGTCTCTGGCTCTGGCTCTGGCTCTGGCTCTCTGGCTCTCTGGCTCTCTCTCTCTCTCTCTCTCTCTCTCTCTCTCTCTCTCTCTCTCTCTCTCTCTCTCTCTCTCTCTCTCTCTCTCTCTCTATTTGTCTCCCTCCCTTCCCCCCTCTCTGTGTCTTTCTCTTTATCTGTCTCTTCTCTCTCTCTCTCTCTCTCTCTCTCTCTCTCTCTCTCTCTCTCTCTCTCTCTTCCTCTCTCTCTTCCTCTCTCTCTCTCTCTCCCCTCATCGTCCCCCTCTGCAACTCTGCAACTATGTCCCTTTCTCTCTCTCATTCCCTCTCTCTTCCTCTCTCTGTCTTTCCTTCTCCCTCTCTGTCTCTCTCTTTATGTCCCTTTCTCTCTCATCCTCTCCCTTTATCTCTGTCTTTCTCTCCCTCTCCACACACACATATGTATACATCTTTGCATATACATATTCATTTATACCTATGTACGCACACACACACACATTGATCCTCATTAAACAACATAGGTATTCTTCAGATACCACTAATTTCTCCAGCTTGTTTATTTTAGAAGAGTGATTCAAGAGTTTAAGTATTTAGCACTCTCAAGAATATCTACCCCCTCCCCTTATAAGCATAGCAGTTTAAAAAGCTTAATATATGTTTTATTTGAAAGTTAATGAAAACTTAATGTCTCCCCTAGAAAGAAGCATTTTCTCCATAGTTTGCAATATCACCAGGGAAAAGCTCCAGCCTGGAGTGGGCTGAACTTGTTCCCCTTCATCAAGGCTGTACCCTTTTGATCCTCTGTCTCTACTGGGTTGCTTGCCTCCTGCAGCTCTCCTCATCTCTGAGCAGGTGTTGTTAGTTCTGGCTTTCTGCCAACGTTCCTATCAGTTGTCCTTTTCTATTCTTCCACTATAGCTCTCTTCTGCTCTGGGGAAGGAGTAATCCTCTTGTCTCTGTAGATGTCTTCTGTAGATCCTGGTTTTTGTGACCCAGGACTGCCTCACTGCATTTGGCAATTCAGCTCTTCTCTAGCAGATTATGTCTGTCACCCATATGCTTTCTGCTACTCAGCTCTGTTCTCTGCACAGAGCTCTTTAGCAAATGGTGCCTCCATATGCCTTTTGCCACTCAGCAATTCTTGCTGCTCCCTGAAGTTTGGCTTTCCTCCAGCAGATGGTGCTCATTCCCTTCCCTGGGGAACCAGCTTACTATCCTGACCAATATTGGACAAATCTATAAGAATTTTTTTTTTTTAAATCACACGCTTCTTCCCAAACAAAGAACACCTTCACTTACCTTTGTGTACCTAAACCATTTTTTGGTATCTGGACTTCTGCCGTGCCAAGTCACAGAAAGTAGGCATTTGGGTAGAGATTATGGGAAATATTTCTTATACTTTTCAAGTCTACCTTTGCTTCCAGCACCTATATAGGTTTATGGTGAATTTTACTGTCCCTTTCCTCATTTCTTTGTTTCCCATTATCCAGGCACATCTTCTAACCACACTACTCACATTAATGCCTTCTGTTTAAGGTAAAAACAATTCTTACCTTCTGTCTTAAAATTGGTATTAATTATCCATTTGGTAAGGACTAGGCAATTGAGTAGGGTCTTACAACTAGGAAGTCTCTGAGACCAGATTTTATCCCAGACTCTCTGGTCTCCAACCTGGCTCTTTATTTGTTAAGTTACCCAAATCCCCTATCTTTTTCCCCCTTCTCTTCAGTCTTAAAGCATAGGAAAGAGAGCCCATATTCTTTACTAGTGAGCATGTTACAAAAGCATACTCTACTAGAGGAACTAGAGGATAAAGTTAGTAGAGCACTAGATCTATAGTTGAAAAAATAAGAATTCAAATCTAGTTTCAGTCATTTGGTACTTGTATAACTTTGGGCAAGTAATTTAATCTCCATTTGCCTTAGTTTCCTCAGCTACAAAGAGGGAATAATAATAGTACCTCTCTCTTAGAGTTGTTTTGAGTATCAAATGAGGCAATATCAGTAAAGTGTTTAGTACAGTGCCTGGCATATAGTAAATATTTTTTAAATGCTAACTGCTATTATTATAATTATTTTTAAAACCATTACCTTCTATCTTAGAATCAATACTGTGTGTTGGTTACTAGGAAGAAGAGTTGGTAAGGGCTAGGCAATGGGGGTTGTGACTTATACAGGGTCACACAGCTAGGAAGTGTCTAAGGTCAGATTTGGACCCAGGACCTCCCTTCTCTGGCCCTGGCTCTCAATCCACTCAGGTACCCAACTGCCCACAGCTGCTATTATTATTATCCACCTCTCCTATTTCCTCTAGGGCAACTGACCTGAGAGGCATCATGGTGTAGTAGAAAGAGCTTTGGACTTGCAATAAAATGGCAGATGCTTTCTAGTTGCAGGATCTGGCTAAGTCATTTAACTTCTCTCTCAGCTTATTTTCTCATCTATAAAGTAGAGATAGTAATAATCTATAAAAGGGAAATGAAGCTTGGATAGCCTGGATTGATTGCAGCAGTAGTAGTAGTAGTAGTTGTTATTGTTGTTGTTGTTGTAGTTAGTGGCAGTAGTTAGTGACAGTAGCAGTGGTAATGGTAGTAGAGCAATTATTCTATTAATACAAATTTATAGTTACTAATATATGTCAGGCACTATGCCAAGAGGTGTTTGGATACAAATTAAAAAAAAAAAAGAACCATCCTTGCCTTCAAGCAACCTTTAATCGAATGGGAAGGAAAACCCAAAAGGAAACTAAAAAAACTGGTATGTGGAGGAGATGGTTGTAAAGAAATCTAAAGAGCCAAGTGGGAAAAGTAGAGGCTCCTGCCCTCTCCTTAAATGGCTCCCCACTCCCATCAGAGAGGCACAGGAGACTGATGTGGCACGAGTACTGAGGCTGATTGGATCTGATAGGATAATGAAATTTCCCAGTAATGAGGTTCCTGGGGGCACGTGGAAAAGTCCAAAGAAGTCCAAATGATTGATAATGTAATTCAAATTAGCTCAGTTACTTCATGAAAGATTTCCAGAAGAGAGGGAGAAGTCAGTTTATGCTTGTGGCATAAACTTCTGTCTTGGCGAGAGGAAAGAGTTTTAGCTCCTTGTGTGTATGTATGTGTTTGTGTATTATTGAAATATTATGTAAGTAGACCAACAAAATGGCTAGTGTATAAGTGTATAAGATGAAGAAAAAGAGATTGAGAGATTTCTAAGGAAAAACTGACAGAATTGGGTATTTTAAATTGTTAGAAACTATTATTTGGGCAGAAATTCTGCCCTTCAAGGAAAATAGAAATACCAGGAGGGTGACACCCAACTGGTCCCTTAGCAGTTCTCCACAGATTCCCTATTGTTGAGCCTGAACCATGAATGTGGAAAGAAGAGACTTGTCTGATTACATCCTTGCAAGGCAACCCACTAGATCTCTCCTGGGCCACAGCAGGATGTAAAAGCCTATGCAGAAGAAGAAAAGACTCCTGTGGAATTCTGTGGCCCTGGGACTGCCTGGGGTTGCTCATGACATCCAAAAATCCTTCCCGGTTTCCACTTCCATTTACCCAAGCATTCTGTAGCCCCACAGTAATGAGGCCAGTATAAAAACAGCTGCTGCTCTTCACTGTGCCTGCTTCCCTGATTGGGTGTATATGTGTGTTGGTTCTTCTTCTAACTCACCCCCATAAGTGGGGTGATTCTCAAAGAGTGCCAGCTGTCCCTTTTACTTTCCCTGCCCTTTGGGGAGACACCCTCTGCTCTTCTCACTGCTGTTAACAGATAAAGGAATGAAATGATGTTTATTTTGGGTTATTTGAGAGCTAGAAGGAATCTTGGGGATCATTAAGTTCAATCCGCTCATTTTATAGATGAGGAGATGAAGACTTCTGCAAGACTCATGCAGAGAGTTAATGACAGAGATGGGGCAAGAACCCAGGTGTCCTGAGTCTGCAGTCAGTCAGTGCAGAATTGAATGGGCTTTCAGAGAAGAGAGGGAAGCCTGACTTCTAGACATGGGAAACAACAAGAGTAACAACTTTAAGAAAAGACCCAGCAATTATTCTGATCATCCATAAGTTTTCTGTCAGTCTGATTCATTATAAAGTCTTTTGCAAATAGAATGTATTAGAGAAAAGGCAAAGTAAAGTTTTACAGTGAGAGCTTTCTAGAGTAGGAAGCCAGATCAAATCCTCACATGGTAAGGATTTTAGGGACCCTGCAGAAAGTTTATAAAGCTCAGTGTCCATCACATAGAACACAATTCCAATTAATAAATACATGAATGGATGACCAGGTACTCATAAAACCTGGGGCTTAAATGCTAAAACCTTCTTGATCCTGATCCTCTTTCCTTTCCCAGGTCCCTAAGAATTTCAGGCACTGGCTGAGTGATAGCAATGTATGGAACCTCAGCCATCCAATAGCAGTCTTGCCTGACTTGTCTTTTTCTAAAAATTCATTACTGTTCATGCATATGCATGAAGGTCTAGGAAGAGCAACCTTACCCAGTGAAAGAGGAGATAGACCACTGCCTTGCTGCCAGTTTATTTCTGCTTCTGTCTCAGTTGTCTAGGCTCCTCCTAGGACTTAGCTATTCTTCAGTACCTCTATTGGTTCATTTCACTGTCTCCTAAATAGCTTCTGGATTAATTATTTTATTATCTGTTGGTGTCCCTTTGTTCTGCTAGAGCTGATTGGCTTTTTTCTTTTCCCTTTAAAGAAACCTCAAAGACACTAGGTAGAAGAAGGAGAAAAAAAAATCCAGTACAAAATCTAGTTTCAATTTCTTGTTGTTTTTTTTTCTTACCCTTAACTTTAGATATACATTATTTGGAGAACAAAAAGCTTTCATTAAATATTTCATACCATAAGAGAATTTCTTTGCATTTCCTTTTGTCACTTTTGTTTATTTCCATGAAGTAAAAGTCCTCCTTGACTGGATAGCAAATATGATAGTTGTTAGAACTCAATTAATTTTCCTGTGGATTTCCTTTTTTTTTTTTGGTTGTTGTTGAAATCCTGTATTGGTGTTCTTCTCTACCCGTGGCCACTTAAACCAATAGCAACTTCTTTTAAAATATTTTTACCATAATTAGCATGACTAATAATGCCAATATGAAAAAAAATAATTTAATTATTAGTATCAATGTTTACCACTTTTAAAATAGGTTAGTGGAAGAGTAGTGGGAAAATTGGGAAATCAGAAGATTTAGATCAAATCATTTTCACTGTAATATTGCACATCTCAGAGAAATTTTTTGAAACATGCAGTAGAATTAGTGTAGACATCCTCTACCTAAAACCTGGATTCCAATTGCAGCTCTGTGAAGGATTAGCTATGTGTTCTTAGACAGGTTATTTTTTTTTCTTTTTGCCTCTCTAGATATCAGTCTCTTCCAATGGATATTTTCTAAGAGTGTTCCATTTTAAAGCTATGATCTGATAAGCAATTGCTATTTTCTTTTTCTAAGGTAAAATGAAAGGCAGTCTGGAATTATGAAAAGGAAATCAGTTTCACATTAATGATGAAATGGGTTCAAGTCCTGCCTTTTACTCATGCTGGCTAGGGAACCCAGTCAAATCACTTTATTTCTCAGTATTCTAAGCAACTCTCTGAGACTGTAAATTTGAGATCAGATTCCAGCCTGCAAATGTAGAGACAGTTTCTTCACTAGGTTTCCTCATACAAATGAAATAACAGGTATAATTTTTTTAAATATTGATTTTACATATTACGAGTAGATTTTGAAGTCTTGGACAATTTATACTTTTCTCCCTCTTACAATTCTTCTGCTCTATTTTGCATCAATCTGCCCTTCGAATCAAAATTAAGCTGAATATTAAAGTAACTAGAGTAACTAAACACCGAATTTCTTTATTATTTTGCTCTCTTTTAAGCCCAATTTAGAAGACAAGCCAAGGCCAGAGAATGCCTTTTTGCTGTGTAACCCAGAACAAAAGTAACCTATTTTAAAAGTCCAGTTTCTAGAATGGTTCAGGCTTTGAGAACATTTGAGAGTATCTGTATGCACAGATTTATGTAAACTACTTGAGAGCAGTGATACTTACACAGCAAAGAGTTATGACCTCACCGGATACAGGCCAGATGATACCATTTGTTTGAAATGAGTCATGGGGAAGATGACATTCTTGGTTTTAGAATGCAAATAAGCAAACAAAACAGATCAATAGTCCCTGAGTTACCCAAATCCTGGGTCATTTACTTACACAGAAAATTGTAAATTATTATTTTCTACCTTCCTTTTCACTTCCCCTCATTTCCACTCCTTCTGACCACGGATTATCAGGGTTATGTCTCTTTTTTTTCTAAACATGCTAATTGGTTAAGGAATGGCTTCAATTACTGTCCCAGAAGAAGGCTGAAGACAGAACATCATGAACTTCTTATCAAAACTCAGTTTTTAATAATTCAAAAATATTTTTTATCAGTCAATAAGGGCATCTTTGTGGAAATGGGAATGTGAACAGTGAGACATATAGCAAAGTAAGGGTTTGCTACTTTTTTGGTGTAATGGCACTCTTTGGCAGTCTGGAGAAGACCATCGACTCCTCAGAATCATGTTTTTATTTTAGTCCATTCAATTTTCTTTTCTTTTTGAGAACAGATTCACTCCCTCCTCCCACACCTACTGAGAAGGGGAAAAAAATCCATTAAAAATGTAAAGTCATGCAAAACAAATTTCCACATAGCCATGTGCCCTTGCCCCTTCCAAAAAAAAAATTCCCCCAAAAATAGAAAGAGGAAAACTTTCATTTTAGTCTTTATTCAGAGTCCACCAGTTCTCTATCTAGAGCTGGTTACTATTTTTCATCTTAAGTCTTATGGAATTGTGGTGGGTCATTGCATTGATCAGAGTATCAGAATCTTTCACGGTTCATTTTCTTCGCAATGTTGCTGTTCCTGTATAAATAGAATCATGTTTTAAATGCATAAAAACACCAGGATTATGAGGGAAACAAATTACATTGAAATATGTTATAAAAATGTTAATATTCATGGATGCCAGGATAAGAATTCCTGTGCAGAAGGGAGATAATATAATGATGCCTATCTTTAAGACTGGAAGAAATTGAAAGGCAGTTTTAAGAAATTACTATCAGAACAAAAAGCTCAGTCCCTTTGCATCATTGGGAGGGGGGGGTGCAGCTAGGTGACACAATGGATAGAGCACAGGATCTGGAGTCAGGAATATTTATCCTCCTGTGTTCAAATTTGGCCTCAGACACTTACTTTCTGAGTGACCCTTCGAAAGTCAACTCAACCCTCTTTGCTCTGAAGAAAACTTCAGATGTGTTCACCAAGAGTTAGACACAATTGAAATGACTGAGCAATAATAAATATAATAATTTTTATTATTATATTTATTAAAAAAATAAAAATGATAAATAAAAAAATAAACAATAACCAAAAAAAGCATATGACCGACTCCTCTCAGGCTCAGCCACTCAAAGGTTAAGTATTAGGTTCGAAAACCAATAAAACAAAACAAAAAACCATTCACTTGCACAAGCTTCACTTTCATCTTAAGACAGACATATTGCAAAGTTAATTATGGCTTATTTAAAACATCTGCTTCAACCATGCAGTATTCAGCAAAAGTACACCATGTGTTGAATCTGTGCAAAGCATGATGTTTTCCATACAAGCATTGCCTGCCCACAGATGTAAGGACAGATCTGTCCTGAGCATCAATGACATTCATGGACCATGATAGGTACCTACATGAAGTCAAAGATGAAAACAATAGCATAACTACAATAAACTTTGCACAAATAACTTTCCCTAGGGGTTCAAAGGATGGTAGTTTAGAAACAGAAGGGCTCTTCAGTGTCATCTCTTCCAACCTCCTCATTTTACAACTGGGTAAACTGAAGCAAAATGACTTAGTGATTGAGCAGGTAGTAAGCGGCAACACCTGCATTTGAACCAAAGTCTTCTGTTGCCAAACACAGCACCATTTCTATCATTAACAGGGAAACAGGCTGTTGTTGGGAGGGGGATCGGATAGGAGACCATAAAAGAAGTGGTATTTGAATTGGACCTTAAATGACATACAGAATTTTTACAATTAGATGTAGGGGAAATTTTATTCCAGGCAAAGAAAATAGTATAAGCAAAACCACCAATCGAGATAAACATAAGGTACATTGAAAAGATGAATAGTTTTCCAGGGCTGGATTGTAATATGTAAAAGAATGATGGGAGACAAAAGATAGGTGTGTGCCAGATGATGGAGTACCAAAATGCCATTCATTCTTCTATTTATTTATTTATTTTATTTTTTCAGTTACATGTAGGAACAACTGACAATTGTTTTCTGACATTTTAGAATTCAGATTTAATCCCTTCTTAACTTCCCCATTCTTCCCCAAAATAGTAGTTAGTCTGATATAGATTAAACCCATACTTGTATTCAGTATATATTTCCATATTGCTTATGTCATAATATAAGACATCACACATACAATAAAAGGATTGTATACCTCATTAAGGAAATAAAGTGGAAGATGGCATGCTTTAGCCTGTACTCAAACTCCAACGGTTCCTTCTCTGGCTGTGGAGAGCATTTTTATCATAAGTCCCCTGTGATTATCTTGGAAACTTGCTTTACTAGTAATGGCTTAGCCCTTCGCAATTGATCATTGTATAATATTTCTATTACTGTATACCTTGTCCTCCTGATTCTTCTCACTTCACTTTGAATCAGTTCATATCAGCCTTTCCAGGTTTTTCTGAACTCATCTTGTTCCTTGTTTCTTATGACACTGTAGTATTCCATTACAACATTATACCCCAACATGATCAGCCATTCCCCAAATAATAGACAACTCCTCAGTTTCCAGTTTTTTTTCCCCACTACAAAATGAATTGCTGAAAATATTTTGGTACAGGTAGATCCTTTTCCCTTATCTATGATCTTTGGGATTATAGACTCAGTGGTGATATTAGTGTGTCAAAGGGTATGCATAGTTTTCTGATCCCTTGAGAGTGGTTCCATATTGCTCTCCAGAATGGTTGTTCACAATTCTACCAATAGTGTATTAGTGCCCAAATTTTCCCACAACCTCTCCAATATTTATCATTTTCCTTTTTTTGTCATATTAATCACTCTAATGGGTGTAAGGTTGTCCCTTGGAGTTGTTTTAATTTCTATTTCTCTAATCAAGAGTTACTTGGAACCTTTTTTCCTATGATTATGGAAAATTTTAATTTCTTCCTTATAAGAACTTCATTTTCAGATGCTTTGATCATTTTTAATGGGGAATATTTTGTATTCTGATAAATTTGACTCAATTCTCTATATATTTGAGAAATTATGCTTTTGTCAGAAATAGTACAAAACTTTTTCCAAATTTGTTGTTTTCCTCCTAATGTTGGTTGCATTGTTTTTTTCTTGCACAACCCCTTTTTAATTTAACATAATCAAAATTATCCCTCTTATTTTTCATAATGTTCTCTATGTCTTGTTTGGTTATAAATTCTTCCTTTATCTGTAAGTCTGGCAGGTAAACTTTTCCATGCTCCCCTAATTTTTTATGATATAATTCTTTTTATCTGGATTAAGTATCCAATTTGACTTTATCCTGTTGTATGGTGTGACATGCCAGTCTATGTCTAGTGTCTACCATAATGCTTTTTAGTTTTCCCAGCAATTTTATTTTTCAAATAGTGACTTCTTTTTTCCAAATCCTTGGATCTCTGGATATAAGTTGCTTTGGATATTAACTGCAAAATGTTGATTACGTAATCTATTCCATTGATCCACCACTCTTATTTCTTAGTCAGTACCAGATTGTTTTGATGATTACCATTTTATAATATAGTTTGAGATCTTGTATAGCCAGACTGCCACACTTCACATTTCTTTTCATAATTCCCTTGTCTTTTTGTTCTTCCAGATAAACTTTGTCTTTATTTTTTCTAGCTCTATGAAATAATTTTTGGGTAGTTTGATTGGTATAGAACTGAAGAGGTCAAATAATTTAGGTAGGATTGTCTTTTCACACTGTTGGTTCAGCCTATTAATGAGCAATTCATGTTTTTAAAAAAATTTAGGTCTGACTTTTATTTGTGGGAAGAATGTTTTGTAATTCATATAGTTTTTTCTCAGAAGTTATTTTATATTGTCTAGAGTTATTTTGCATAGAATTTCATTTCTATCCTTGCTATTGGACTTTGTTGGTGATAAATAGGAATGCTGATAATTTATGTGGGTTTATTGTGTAATCTGTGGCATTGCTAAAGTTGCTGGGTTTTCTCTATAAGTTTTTTTTTTTGGTTGATTGTCTAATTATACGATTATATCATATGCAAAGACTAACGACTTTATTTCTTTTTTGCCTATTCTAATTCCTTCATTTTCCTTTTCTGCTCTATTGCAATACTGAACACTTCTAGTACGGTATTAAATAATAGTTGTGATAATAGGTATCCTTGCTTTATCCCTCTCACTGGGAAAGATTTTAGTTAATCCCTATTACAGATAATGCTTGTTAATGGGTTTAGAGATTTTAAAAATATTTTATTTATTTGAATTTTTTTTAGTATTTTCCAATGTTTTTATAAGGTTTTATATTTTGTCAAATACTTTTTCTACATCTATTGAAGTAATCATATGGTTCCGATTTCCTCTTTTGTCAATCTAGAAAGTTTGTATTTTTGTAGGTATTCATCTATTTCTCTTAGATTGTAGGATTTATTTGCATAGAGTTGGGTTTCATAACTGCCAATAATTGTTTTAATTTCTTCTTCAGTGGTTGTGATTTTGCCTTTTTAAATTTTGATACTGTAAATTTGGCTTTCTTCTTTCTTTTTCTTTAATAAAATTAACCAATCTAGTTTATTGATTTTTTTTCACAAAACCAACTCCGTGTCTTATGTATTAGCTCATTGTTTTCTTTCTTTCAATTTTATAATCTCTCCTTTGATAATCAGGATTTCTATTTTGGGATTCCCTGATGGTAATATGATATCCAGGCATTTTTTTTCTTATTATAACATTCAGATAATCTGATGATTCTTAAATTTTCTTTCCTTTATCTGTTTTCTAGGTTGGTGGTTTTTCCAATGTGGCATTTTAGGTTTTCTTCTTTTTGTCCATATTTTTTTAATTGTCTTATTATTTCCTGATGTCTTGTGGATTCATTAACTTCTTTTTGTCCAATTCCAATTTTTATGGAGTTATTTTCTTCCTTGAGTTTTTGTATTTCCCTTTCCATTTGGCTAATGTTACTCTATAAAGAGATGTTTTCTGCAGTGTTTTTGTTTGTTTGTTTTCATTTTTAACCCCTTTTCCATTTGTTCCTTTCTATTCCTTAAGAATTTATTTTCTTCAATGTATTTTTGTGCACCTCTCCTTTTGTGGTATTCTAATTTTAATGAGTTGATTTCTTTGATGAATTACATCGTTTCCAACCCCCAGCCATTTTTTTTCTGTTAATTCTCTTATTATTTGGTCTTTAAACATCTTTTCAAATTCTTCCAGGGATTCTTTGGGACCTGACATCCTTTCACACTTTTCTTTGAGGCTTAACATTTGACCTTTTCTCATTGTTGTTCTCTTCTTAGTTTGTATTTTTGGTCTTCTGTGTCACAAATATAACTTTTTAAGGTCCATTTTTGTTTTTTGTAAGTCTTTTTTATCGTATCCTTGCTTTTTGTAATTTCCCCCTACTCCATTATCTAATCTGTCTGTTGAGGTTTTTATTTGTTCCTGGGGAGGAGGACACACTGCTCAAAGCTTGAAGAGTACTCTTCTGGTCCTTAGAATAGGCCTAGTGATGTTTGTTTCCCATGTTAGTCTGACGAAGGGATGGTTCTGCTGGGTTGTTCTGGGGAGGTTTACAGCTGTTTCTTACAGCTAGATTCAGTACCTACTGCTGGGAGTGAGTAGGTTCCTGCAGTTCATAGGCTCCCTTGCTTCCTCAGATCCTCTACTACCATATGGGAGTGAATAGGTCTGACAGTTTCCTGTGCTGGCTAGGCTACTTATTCATTTTATCCCAGAGATGTGTTCCTCCTACTTTTCCTTTGCTCTAAGGCAATTTATTTCCTTTTTGTGTGCTTATGGAGAGATTAAGGAAGCACAGCATCCTTTACTCCATCCATCTTCTTCTCTGATCCCACATCTTTGTTTAATATCTTCTTTCTCATTATCCATGTGTAAAGTATTCTTGGTAATGTTACCTAGTGGGCATGGACTCACCACGTGCCTTCTAATTCATGAGGTGGGAAGTATTTTTTTAAATGTCATCTGGAATATTGGTTGATAAGTTAGTTGATCATAGTTAAGAGATATCAGAAAAATAAAACAAAACAAAAATCCTAGAAACAGAAGGAGTCCCCATTGCCTAGGAAATGGCTAAATATTTTTTACATGAATGTGATACAGTATTATTATGCTGAAAAAAATGAGGAAAAGCAATAGTTTCAGAGATATGGAAACTATTATGTGAACTTATAGAGTGAAATAAGCTGAACCAAAGAACAATGTATCATAGCATCTATATTATAAAGAGTGAATATTTTAGGATATTTGGAAATGTTAACATATGTGATTGCCTTGTTTCCCCTCCCAATTTTTCAATGCTTAACCTAGATTGTCATTGCCAGGGTTAAAAGAGAAGGAGGAAAAGCCTGAATGGGAGTGATCAGAAGCCAGAGATACACAGAGCATAGCATAGTTAGGGTTTCACAGTGGATGCTGAGGAAGACACGATAGGGGAAAAGAGATCCAGGCAGGCAGACATCAGTGAAGTTCAGCAGTGGACAGCAGATAGATATCCCAGCAGGTAAACCTACTACATAATCAAAGCTGGCAGGCAACTAGCAGTAAGTGAAAATCCAGAAAGGGAGGCAATTGGTATTAGAGCCCCCTTGGCAGTAGGTTAAAATGCATTAGTCATAGAGGCTAGGACTCTGGGGTGGGGCACCAGTCCTGGAGAAGAAAGAGCTTCAGTCCTAACGAAGGTGAACTCTAGGTCAGAGTGCCAAGACTAAGGGAACAAGACGTGGGCCTACATGCTATACCTGGAGTACAAGGTGATGGACTGGTTAAAATAAACAGTGTTGTAGGTGTGGTGTAAAGCCAGCATTCTTTTAGTTTAGATTCAGTATTGGAATGAAATGAGCCACTCAGGAGTCATTAAACCTTTGACAAAAGAGGTTTGCTTTGCCCTTGAATGGTAAGGATATGCAATGAACATATACAGTAGAAATACTAAGGCACTTAGCCTTTCTGGTCATGGTGTCCTGCTTCTGTATCTAGATACACATATAGTCAGTCACTAATCAGGTTTCCTCCTATCCCAGTCCTCCATTGAGTCAGAGAAATATGGATTCTCCCATGGCTTAGGGTTTTTAATGGCCCGAGGCCAGGAAGCTATCTGTGTGTCAGAGAGGGTAAGAGAAATCAGGTTTCATGAGCAAGTTTCACCAGGAAAGTTATTAGGGAAGCTAAGGCTTAGGGAAGTTATATAGAGGTTTTGTGTGGAGAGAAAGCTGTGTCAAGACCAGGAAAGCTGCATCAGGGAAATGCTTTCCTACCACATACCACCCTCCATTGATAGCAATGTTCTAATGACATTCTTTTAAAAAAAAACCCTTACCTTCTGTCTCAACATCATTTCTAAACATTAGTTACAAGGAAGAAAAGCAATAAGGTCTAGGCAGTTAGGTAAAGTGGCATGCCCAGGGTTGTACAGTTAAGACATGCCTGAGATCAGATTTGAACCCAGGCCCTCCTGTCTCTAGGCCTGGCTCTCAATCCACTGAGCCACCTTACTGTGCCCTAATTGTCTTCTAAAGGAACCCCTATCATTTAATTAATTATACTGTCCTGTCATAGGTAACACTAAAATGGAAAAAAGGGGGAAGGGGAAAACAAACAAAAAAAATTAAAAGTGGAGAAATACAAGTCAGAAGACTTTAAGCCTTTCCTTTCTCCTTTAGAAACAAGAAATCTCTGACAGTCTAGTCTATGTGATGAATGATGTCACATCTTTGATGTTCACAATGGATCTCCTACTGCAAAGTGGTGGAGATGAACCAAGAACATTTCTTCTTCTGATGCAATGTGGTGATAATGAGCAGAAATAGCTCCTGGAACCTGAGGGTCTCTCCTCAGTAGAATCAATGGGACTTGGTGACACTGGAAATGGTGTTTTGAGGGTGGGCAGAAAGAGGGAAAAGAAGTATAAAAACATCACCTTGGGAAATGGTTATTTTTGAAAGGAGAGAAAAGGAGACAATAAAAGAAATACCCAACTAACCAGGGAAGTAATATAAAAACCAGTATAGTAAGGTATCCCAAGACAATGGGAATTTCAAGAAGCAGGGTATTATCAGAAGCTTGAAAGAAATCAGGAAGGAAGAAGAATGTGAAAATGCCTTTGTTTTTAGCAATTTTACAAGGTCATTAATGGCTGTTGAGAGACTTCCGTCAAGGAGAATAATAAAGCTAGAAGCTGAAGTTTTCAGACATCTCAAACTGGATGTCCATTAGACATTTAAAAACTAAACATTTCCGGAAAAATAACTTTTTCTTTTCTCCTAAAATCTCTACTCCTTCCTGCCTTCCTTATTATTCATCCTTCCAGTCTCTCAGGTTAGAATCCTAGATGTCATCATCAAATCATTACTGCCTCTCTCCACCCCCACCCCCCAGCAACTCCCACCATGTCCAATCTTTTGCCAAGACTTGCTGATTCCCCCCTTTTCTCCTCTGGCACTTCCATCACTCTAGTGTGGGCCCTCATCACCTTACTCTTGAAACATTTCAAAAGGCTATTGGTGAGTCGGCCTGCCTCAAGTCTTTTCCTAATCCAATTTATCCTCCATTATACCATGAAAATTATTTTCCTAAAATGTAGATCTGCTCATGCCATACATACACACCCTACTCAATAAGCTCCAAGAGCTTCTTATTGCCTCCAGAAACAAATACAAAATCTTCCATTTGCCATTTAAAACCCATTCATAACCTCATCCCCTATCTTCCTAGTCTTCTTACATGTTACTCTTCAATCCAATAATATTGGCTTTTTGGCTGTTCCAAACATAAGATACTCCATCTCTCATCTCCAAGCATTTTCTCTGCCAGTACCATATGGAAAGAAGCTTGAAAATGCTTCCTTATTGTTCTCTGTTCTTGGTTCCCTATAAGTCCTAACTAAAATTCCAACTTCTGCAGGAAGCCTTTCTAAACCCCTTTTAATTTGATCGCCTTCCTTCTGTTAATTATCTCCTCTTTATCCTGTGTATCGCTTGCTTGTGTATATTTGTAGTCTCCCCTAAAAGATTGTGAGCTCCTTAGAGACTATCTTTGGCCTCTTTTGGTATCTCCAGAGCTTGGCTCAGTGGCTAACATGTAGTAGGAGATTAATAAATATTTAATGATTGACTGATGAAAGGTAGGTAGAATGAAATGCATGCTGAGAAGGTGGAGTGAATATAACCATGTTGTCTTTCCTGGTAGAATGAAAGGCCCTTTAAGGCAAAATTCTTTTTCCCCCTTTTGTTTCTGCATTCCCAGCAGCTAGCGTATAACTTGTACTAACAAGAACTTACTAAATGCTTATTGAATTGAACCGAGTACATGTAGAGTCTTCTTTTTGGTAAAAGGGAAGAGAGAGGACAAAGAATGTTATTAAATGATAACAGAGTTGAAAATGGGGCATTTTTTTAGGATGGGGAGAATGAAGTATGTCATAGTCAGAAAAGAAGGAGACAACAAGGAAGGAGATATGGGAGACACAAGAGAGAGGGAAGATGATGGAGACAGTCACAACCTGGAAGAGTAAAGAAGGAAAAGGATTAAGAACTCAGTCAATCAAATCAGTAAAAACAGCTGATCTCTCTGTGTAGCCACCTACAGCATTAGATAATATATCATTAGGTTAGCCTATTACAAGGGGAGGCTTTTAATATAAAATTGGCAAGGGATCCTGAATTTTTTAAAGCATGTAAATGAAGCTTTATTAGCAATTCACCAATTAGGGTAATTGCTATTGATTCTGCAACAAACATTGTGCATTATAATTTTTTTTTTCCTGTTTAGCCAAGTAAGGGTTGGCTGTAGATGATTCATCTATGGACTTTGGTCTCATGTAACTCGTTAAGCATACTTTTGTTAAAAATAAGCTAATTAAGGATAGTTTCTAAGCAGTGGTTGCATAGAAAAATAATATAGAGTACAAATGTCACTTAGCATATGACTTAAACTCATTAAAAAGAAACAAAGCTAGAGAAAAATTAAAAAAAAAACAATAAAAGCAATAGTCAAAATTACACTTAGAAAATAGAAAATACATTTTTTCACATAAAATACATTATGTAGGTAGGAATGCATGGTAGCATGCACAGTGCCTTAAAGGTACACCTCTTTCAGAAAATAATGTTCAATGAACCATAACATTCAGGGTATTGTAATGGGATATATTCAATTATGTTAGGTTGTTGGTTGAATGAATAGTAGTAAGAAAATCAGTCCTGCCTGCTTCCATTTTTTCTCCAAATAAAATGATATGCACATTTCTAAATGTATTTGGAAGAATATTTACTTCTTTTTGACAAGGTTAGAAGTAAGTCCAGGGTTTTTAAGAAAAGATGCAATATTTGTTTTCTAGCTGCTCTAGTAAATAAACCACGACCCTTACGGACAAGCCTAATAGTAAAAATATTGGACCTAATAATTCCTGGATTTCTTATGAAAAATTCCATATTTCAGTATCACCATCACATTTTTGGCTTGATAGACACAAGCTTTATATTTCCTAGTATTTATTACCACCAAATTTGGGGGAGGCAATGTTAGGTTAGTCAAAAAAAAGCCAGATTTGGTGGCTGAAGACAGTAGTTTAAATACTGCCTCTATCACTTATTGTCTGTATACTTTAAATCCCTGGGTTTTCATTTCTTTATCTGTAAAATGAAGAAGTAGATGAAGGGATCTCTGAAGTCATTTCTAGTTCTAACTCTTGTGACCAAAGACAAAATAATCACGAGATCAAAATAATAGGTAACAGTAATATACATTTTCATTTGTCTTAACACAGGAACATCTAGCAGAGCGAGGTGCTGGGATATAAAGCTATGTGTTTATACTGAGTTTTTATTTCATTAGAGCTTTTTATTAAAAAACCTTTTAAGCTGTATGAAAATGTTTCATTTGACCTGAGGCCATTAAAAGTTTCTAAATGGTTTGATTATTTTAGAATAATAGGTCATTATGAATACAACTGAGTCAAACACTTGTGAATAACCAGTTGGTAAATATGAGAGCATCAGTACTGAACTCCACATTTTAAGCAGCATTTTATCCCAGAATGATATAGAATTTGGAGTTTACAACAAAACGATAATTAAAGCAGAGAGAATGGGATGTTGATACAGGACACTGAAATTTAGAAAATACTGACAACTCACTTCAAATACTGAAGCTTAAATGCTTAAAAAATAGTATATTCTTCTTTATTTTGTTTTGTTTTTTATTTTCAATTTTTCCAGATTATATGATGCAATTTTCACTATTAATTTTTCTGACATTTAATTAAATATTTTTGTGGTCCATATTCTCTCTCTGCCTCCTATACATACGCCCTACCCAAGATGGTAGATAATATGATATATAAGTGGTACATGTGTTGAAATAATATATTTCCACTTTCATTATATTTTGAAAGAAGACACATATTCATACTAGAGGAAACTCATGAAGGAAATAAAGTGAAAAATGGCATGCTTCAGACTCCATCTGTTCCCTCTATTTCACTGGATAGCTTTTTTTTCATGAGTCCTTTGGAGTTGTCCTGGATCCTTGCATTGCTGATAAAAGTCAAATCATTTGCAGTTGATCATACATCACTGCTGTTACTGTGTACAATGCTCTCCTGGTTCTGCTCACTTCACTTTGCATCACTTTATATGTCTCTCCAGATTTTTTTGTGATCATCTTGCTCACCATTTCTTGTGGTTCAATAGTATTCCATTTCAGTCATATACCACAACTTATTTAGCCGTTCCCCAATCAATGGACATCCTTGCATTTTCCATTTCTTTGCCACCACAGAAAATGTTGCTATAAATATTTTTGTGCAAGTAAATCTTTTTCCTGATCTTTGATCTCTTTGGGATACAGACCTAATAGTGGCTTTGCTGGACCAAAGGGCATCCACAGTTTTATGGCAGCTTAAATAATTTGTCCATAAAATGAAAATACAGCACTCATTAGAAAAGATCCTGATGTTGGAAAAGAATGAGGGCAGAAAGGAAAGGGGATGGCAGAGGATTAAATGGACAGAGTGTGTCATGGAAACAACAAACATGAACCTGGGCAATCAATGGAAGATAAAAAGGCCTGGCATGCTATGGTCCATGAGCTCACAAAGTGTGGGACATGACTGAAAACAACACAAAAGTATGAGAAAAGGCGGAGTTTGAAATATGCCGTGAAGGCTTGGTTCTTGGAACCGTATCAGGGAGAATCTTAAATTCCAAGATCAATAGACAGTGGGCAAGACCAACTTCATGGGGTAAAGGAGTAGTCTGAGTTGTGACTTACAAAAATTATTCTTTGTATGCATTGTTTCTAATAGGTTATTTTGGTAGTAGATTTTCCCTTTTACTTTTCTTTTTGGAATTTCACTGGGTAATTTTGACACCATTCCAGAGAGGTTCTTTAGTTGAAGGAAGCAAATAGTAATTGAGGAGAAATATGATCTATTAAAAAAATAAGACTGCCTCCCAATTTTACAACTTAAGTTGGAAAATGGATCTGTAGCCTTCGTTCTCATAATCAAAATTTACATCTTTAAGCCAAAGGAATACTCAGGAAATATGCTGAGCATTTGTTTACATTGACTAGAAATAATACAGATTTTTAAAAATAGGTCATGTCATACAATGTATTTCCACGATTGTTTGTTCCTTGAGATTTAGTACTGTGATATTTTTACCTAATATAGCATGTCCCAACAACATTCTTTGTAGTAACTAAATATTTTTTAGTTCCTTTCTTTAAAATTTGGATTTGGAATGGCTTGCCTAATTATTTCAGTTCCCTTTGAATTGTACTTTTGAGATAAATCCTGCAAAATGGTGCACTATTTTCAGAGAAAATTTATTCTAATTCTTTGGAAATTGAATCATTCACCTTGAGATTGTTCTTGAAAAATGAGAGTCATGTCACCTACTTGATTTATTTGTTTAGTGAAACATAATTATATGTGTGAAATTACCTTCCCTGTCCTGAATCTTCCAGTTTCAGTAAGCCCATCAAAGAGCATTTATTGCATTTTTTATGTATCATCAGGCAGTAAGCTCTGGAGGTACAAGGAAAGAATAAAAAATAAAAACAGTGCCTACTCGCAAGGAGCTGATGTTCTAATAAGAGAAGAGGAGACGAATGTTAAAATAACTAGCCCCACAGAAGATAGATGCAGAGGAAATGGAAGATGATCTAAGGAGAGGAATCACTAGCAGCTGTAGGGACCGGTAAAGGACTCTTGGAGAAAATCTTAATGCCATCCTTGGACAAAACATGGCTTTGTCAAGATAACTATCTTTTATTTCTTGGACATATGTATATGTGATATGAGACATTATTGCATATATGTATGATATATGATCCACACCCATCTACACACATGCAGTAAGCAAAAGACTAAGTATTGTGACTCTAAATACTTCTTTCTTTCCACTTCAGCCTCATTTTAGAGGTTCAGCTAGTAGGATGGTAATAAAATGGATTATATCAAGAATTCTCTATAGCAGGGAATTGGCTAAAATTCACATATATACTATTGTTATCTAGGAGAAAAAAAATAGAAGCATTTCTCAGAATCCTATCATTCCATTTGGGTATTTTATTTAATTGTTTAATAAAATTGTCACCTTAATTCATTTAATCAAACTATTAATTCATTTATTTTGTGAATGACTTGGAGTATGATATGTATTTTAGTATGTTTCACCAATATAAGATAATCAATATAATATTCATCATTTTCCCATTAAATTATCTTTGCATATAATGCAATCCTTTTAAAGGATTAATTTAAAAGACCTGTTCTGTTATTCTTCACTTTTCAACAGCATTCATAACAAGCATCACCTAATATGTTATTACAGGGGCAGCTAGATGGCTCAGTGGATTCAGATCCAGGTCTAGGACAGGAGATCCTGGGTTCAAATCTGGCCTCAAACACTTTCTACCTGTGTGACCCTGGGCAAGTCATTTAATCCCCTTTATCCAGCCCTTATCACTCTTTTACCTTGGAACCAATATACAATATTGATCCTAAGATAGAAGGTAAGGGCTTTTAAAAAAGTAAAAAGTTAAATTGAGTCATACTCCAACTAAGTCCTCCTTTAAAAAGGTCATCCTAAGTCATCTGTTAGAAATCTACAAATGATGACTAAAGGAGCCACATTTTCTTTTTCTTTTAAAAAAATTGTTCAGTTGGCATCAAGAAAAATAAGAGAGGAAATAAATGTTTACAAATTGGAAACATTATAAAATTATCTTAATTATATTTATATAATGTGATATAATATATTCATATAATATAATCCCAAGATAATATTAAATTATGTATTCATGTTGTATATTTATATTTAATATAGTAAATATAATATATGTTATTAGCAAATCTATGTACAAATGGATCACAGTTCTTGCTTTTTTTGATTTTTTAATAATTAAAGAATTAATTATTAAAGTCTCAAATTCACACTACAGAAAAGTACTCCAAGAATTCACAAAGTTAAAGGAAGGAGTCTTAGCTTTTCACTCCTCCTGAGACTTTATCTGAGTAAGCATGGAAGGTTTGTATTTCAGAGTTAAATTCTGTCAGATTTAACAGAACACCATTGTCCTATAGGAATCAGTAAGCACCGCAGCCCCTAGTTAGAAAAGAAAGTCACTGGGAACATCCAAGGCAAAGCTGATACAACAGGCTAGTTACCAAGCAATTTAGGTCTTAGCAAACGTTGAAGTCACATTTCATTGTTTAAGAAAGTTTGAACATCTCTATCTTTAGGCTGTGAGTTTCATGATTTTGCTAAAGAGTTTTTTGTTTTGTTTTAAAGATAGAGGATGAGGACTGGACCTATGACTGTATTGGTATAGAAAACTCCCATAAAAGGAAACTTCCTTTATCAATGCATCCTGGCACCTGCTTCAGACTTCTTTTTTTTTTTTTTAACCCTTACCTTATGTCTTAGAATCAATATTGTGTATTGTTTCCAAAGCAGAAGAGTGATAAAGTCTAGGTAATGGGGGTTAAGTGACTTGCCCAGGGTCACACAGCTAGGAAGTGGCTGAGGCTAGATTTGAAACTAGGACCTCAATCCACTGAGCTACCCAGCTTCCCCCTGCTTCAGACTTCTTAACCACTTTAGAAACAAGATGATGACTTATTTTTTATCTCCCTCCCAATATTTTAATTTAGAGGTTTTGTTTTCCGCTAGCCATTTTTGTCAGGCACCTAAGACGATGGCAACAAATTAGAAAGGTGTTCTCTGACAAAGACATCTAGGGAAAATGCCTCAGACCCTTCTTGCTGTAAGATCCTGGGCAAGTCACTTAATCCTTTTTACTACTCTTTTGTCTTTGAAATGATGCTAAAACAGAAGGTAAGGGTTTAGAAAAAATAATTCAAACAATATGGAAAGTACAAAGAAAAAATGGAAAAAAACATTTTATTGGATACATAATTATTTAGGCTTACTACCTCCATATTTGGAATACTTCATGAGAGAGGCTGAGGTAGAAAATTCTACTTTAATCATTTTTATTGCTGTTATATTTTTCCAGTAATGTTTTTTTGCTAATGAATGTTAAAACAATTTTTGACCTTCATTTTTTAACATTTTGAATGCCAAATTCTTTCCCTTTCTCCCTCTCTTCCCCAAAGACACATATATGGGTTATCCATGAACTGTCATGTAAAACCTATTTCTGTACATGTGATGTGGAAGAAGATACGTATGATCCATTGCCATTTTCAGGATAGTTTTGTGCCCATGAGATAAAGAGCAGAGAAAACAAAGACAGAGAAAGACGTGGTGTGGCAGAAGAGGTTCTGAATTTGGCGCCATTCAGCAGACATTCATTAAGTTCCTACTAGCCTGTTTTTGAAACTGACTACACCGTGAATTTGACACGGCACCCAAGCAGGCAACAGAAAGGCTGTGCTCCAGAGTGGTAAGGATGTTGGACTTTGGACCCAGGACCTGGATTTGAATCCTGGCTCTACTGATTAGGATGACCTCCGGCAAATTTCCAAGCTCCATTGGGCTTCATTTTTTTATCTATAAAAGGAGAGGCTGGCCTGGATGAGTTTTGACATCTCCCCCACCTCAAATCTTTGATTCTGCCATGTTGCCTTTTCTAAGCATCTCCTCAGCACTCTAGAAATGCTTATTCCATCCATATTGAAATGGATTTCCCTATTTAAAAAATCCACAGAGGTGTCTTCTGTTGTCTCTAAAACAAATAGAAACTCCCTAGGGTGACATTTAAGGCCCCTCAAAGTCTTGATCCAAACTCTTTTTACCTCCTTCAGGCGTTTAATGTTTGAGTAAAAACAGACGACAGACAGTTCTTGCTTTACATATGTGTGCTGTTTGGCAGACTTCTACATAAAGCGCTTTTTCTGCCATGAACATTTGCCCACAGACACAGGGAAGGGGGAGAGGAAGAGCTTCAAGTGCTCAGAAAGGGAGGGGATCTGCACCGAGCTAGGAACAGAGGAGGGAGAGCACGAGGAGGAACCCCTCTGTTGCTCCTGGGAGGCTGAGCCAGCCATGTGAGGGTCTTGGTGGAACAGAGACAAAGAAAGGGCTTGGGAGATGAGTTGGGGGTGGAAGAGGGGTGGCAGGGCAGAGCAGAGCAAAATCTCTTCTCTTAGCTAAAGATTTGGTTTTGCTTTTTATTTGGGAGGGGGTTGGAGGGAGGAGGCTGCAGAATCCTGAGCCAAGGGGCAGGAGCAGAGAGAGAAAGAGCACAGTAACAGACTTTTTTAAAATGCAGATTTCTTTCAGAATTTTCTAAGTAAAATTAAATTGGTATAATAGGAATTGGAGGGAACTCTCTGTACTAGCTATTTTCTGATCTTACAAGTCATCTCCCGCCTCAGAGCATTTGCTTATCCTGCTCCCCTTCCTCATCCTTGGGTCTCTGGACCATTCTCTTTCTTTCACCGTCCTAGATGAAGCCTTTTTGATTTCTCTCCCCAACCCTCTTCTGTGTTTGCTGATCTGTCCTTCGTTTGATTCACTTGTATTAATTTATCTAGGTGTCTATTGTATTTACCACCAGAATATATTAAGCTCTTGGAGGGTAGGTTCTGTTCTGGCTTTATGGTTTTTGTATGCCTAGTTCTAGGCACATTCAAAAGAAAAAGGCTGACCTTCCATCTTTGAATCAGTATTCAGTCTTGGTCCCAACGCAGAAGAACGAAAGGGATTGGGCTCTGGAGGTGGAGGGACTTACCCAAGTTCACACAGTTAGGAAGTGTCTGATTCCAAATTTGACCCAGAACCTTCCTGGCTCTAGGACAGATTCTCAATCCTCACAGGTATATTTTTAAAAACAAAACCTTTGATTTCATTAGTGCAGGGAACCCTTCAAGAAGTGCCTCAGGATTCCAAGAGAACCACAAGGGGCTCGCCATTAAAAATACTATCTACCACCAGAGAAGAAATGGAGTCTGATTTCAGATCCAAGCATGCCATTTTTCACTTTGCTGCCTTCATGAGTCTTTTTTATTGTGACTGTGATACATCTTCTTTCAAGATGAGGAATATGGAAATAGACATTGCATGACAGCATTGATGTAACCTCTCTCAGACTATTTATAGCCTAAGGATAAGGAAGGGAGGGAGGAGAGACTCTGAATCACGAAATATTAGATAAGAATTGTCAAAATGTGTTCCTACATTTCATTTAAATTTTTTAAAAGCTTAAAAAATGAAAGAAAAAAGAGGGAAAAAAAACCCTACCTCTACTAATGCCCAAAAGTATTGCCTGGGGCATGAAAAAAGGTTAAGTGACTTGTCCAGGATCATACAATCAGTATGTGGCAAGGACAGGATTTGAACTCAACATTGAATCCACTGTGAGTGCCTGACACATAAGAGGAGCATTTTTGTTCTTTTTTCCCCATATTATATGTAAATACAATTTTTAATAATCATTTTCTGACATTTTGTGATCGGTGTTCTCTCCTTCTGTCTCAGCTCTCCTCCCCAAGTCATCAAGTAATACTATATAGGTTGTATATTTGTTATCCTACAGTACATGTTTGTTTCAATGTTTGTCATGTTGCAAAAGAAGACATATCACTTACATGCAGGAAAAATTCAAAAAAGGAAATAAAATGAAGAATGGTATGCTTCAATTTGTAGTCAGATTCCATAGGTTCCTTCTTTGGCAACAAATAGCTTTTTTGTTCATGAATTCAACTGGAGTCGTCCTAGATTCTTGTATTTCTAATAATAGTGAAGTTATTCAGAGTTGATCATTCTACGTTACTGTTTTTACTGTGTACAATGTTCTTCTGGTTCTGCTCATTTCACTTTGCATCACTCCGTATAAGTCTTTCTAGGATTTTTTGTGATTATCTGACTTGTCATTTCTTGGGGTAAAATAGTTATTGTATTACAATCATATATCGCAGCTTATCTAGCCATTCCTCAGTTGATGGATCTTCCTTTAGTTTCCAGTTCTTTGCTATCACACAAAGGACTGCTATACATATTTTGTACAGGTAGGTCCTTTCCTCCTATCTTGGATCTCTCTGGGATACAGACCCACTAGTGGTACTACAGGATCCAAGGATATGTACAGATTTATGACCTTTTGGGAGGAACTTAATAATTATATATTGAATGGAACTCGAATGGCACAAGATTTCAGCTGCAGAGAGAGTATATTCTTGTCTACATTTTTATGCATTTCCCCCTGATTCTGCCTGCTAGTGGGCACAGGAAGTTTGGAAAAATTGGCTTCATTTCTAGAAAGAATATGATGTGGAAGAAGCAATTGTTTTAGAGAACAATTAATTAGACTGATGCTAAGTAAATTAAGGTTCAAGTGGACTCAGGAATCAACTGTATCAATTGGCTTCCTTAGCTGCTTTCATGAATGCTATCATTCATTTCCACTCTCCTGGAGGCTTACTGCCAAGGGTTCAAATCCAAATATGCTTCAGTGGTTCTTGTTTCCCTTTGGTGACTTTAAAAGGATGGTCTATGGGGATGGTTTCTACAACACTCAAACAATAGCAACATCATCTTAATCCAAGAGAACTTGAGCATTCTTTGAGTAGAGATTTTAGAACACTGGGAATTAAAATAAGGGTAAGCAAGTCTGTATCCAAGAGAATGGAGAAGACTAATAATCTGTATAGCAACAGGAAAATCAAACTTAAAAATATATTTGTGCACACACATATATGTGCATGCAAGTATCTATGAGAATAAACTATAGATAATGTATGTATAGAAATGTCTGTGTACATTTCTAGGTGTGTATATATAAACATGTGGGGCATACATGTAAATAATTTTTACTTAAATTATTTATAAATAAAAATATTTATAAATAAATAAAAATATTTATAAATAATAAATATATATATAATAAATATATATAATAAAAAATTTTAAAATTACTTATAGTTCTATGTATATGTGTATAGTAAAATGATTCAAGTGCCAGACCTGGAGTTAGGAGGACTCATTTTCCTAAGTTCAAACCTTGCCTGAGACACTTATTAGCTCTGTTACTCTGGGCAAGTCACTTAACCCTGTTTGCTTCAGTTTCCTCCTCTATAAATAAGCCAGAAAAGGAAATGGCGACCACTCTAATATCTTTCCCAAGAAAACCCCAAATAGGGTCATGAAGAGTCAGACACAACTGAAAAATGAATGAACTGCATCATATATGTGTATCTGACATTTAGTCATATATTATATCTCTATGTATAAATATATATATATATATATATTTCATGTATGCTAGTTTATATATGTATTACTGGAGAGGCAATTTTAGGCATTGAAAAAATAATTTTGTACGGTTCTTAAAGGCACATGGGTAAATAAAAATATTGATTAAATAAACTAGAGAAAATTGAGAGGTATTAAGTACTATGAAATATCCTTCCCTTGATTTCCTTTATTTAATTCTTGAAATGCCTTTGGGGCATGAACTAGGAAAAAATAGAGGTTCCTTAGTAAACATTGTCCCATAGAATTTGTCAGCGTCTTTGGCTTTAGATTAACCTTTAGTCATTCACTTTGGTTTTCTCCAAGATATATAAAGTCCAAACCAATGAGTCACTTTCACCTGCCCTGCTCAGGAGGGCATCATTTACAAACAAGCTTTTTTTTTTGTAAATAGTGTCTTAGAGATGCTTTCCTTGATGCAGCTCCTATTCTTAAATTTATTTGTGAGTTGGCTGCTGGGGAAATTGATATATTGTTTTTATTATTCCTCTAATTTGCAGTGACCAGATGAGTCATAGATATGATGGTCTCAATATCTAGTTTCAGCTTCCAGATGGAAAGTGCTGATAAAGGAAAGTACTGAATTCTTTAAAGATTCACTTATTCCTGATCCTGTTGTCAAGTGAAATAAAAGGATGCAGTCCAGTGAGATTGGCTGTATTACTTAAACTTTATCAAAAAGCAGGATGCTGAGAATATTGTTTTGAGAAGATCAGCACTTTTTATTGCATACTTGGATTGAGTTGGGAATTGTGTTCATGTACTTCCCATTCAATTTGAATATTAAGTCCAGCTCTCCCCAGTGCCAAACTCATTCCCTGATAATAAGACTCATCCTTAGGGCAGCACATTTTTAGTTCCCTGAGTCAGATAATTTGGAGGACTTCAGTAGTAATTTACCAAATGCAATCAAATATCAGTTGGTCTCTCACCATTGGCTTGAAGAGCTGATGTCACAAAAGTGTTTCCATCTTAGACCCCAGCTGAGAAAGATTCATTCTTTAAAAAAAAAAAACAACCTTTACTTTCTGTCTTAAAATTAGAATTAAATATCAGCTCCAAGGCAGAAGAGTGGTAGGGGCTAGCTAATTGAGTTAAGTGACTTGCCCAGGGTCACCCAAAGAGGAAGTATCTGAAATCAGTTTGATTCCAGGATCTCCTGTCTCCAGGCCTGGATTTCTTTCCATGGAATCATCTAGCTGCCCTGAAAGACTCTATCATTTTTTTTTTATTTTTGAAAGATTCATTCTTGAAGCACAACTAAAACTAATTTAGAGGTACTTCCTCTCCACCACACACACACACAGCATAGATAGCTAGAATAGCCTTATAATGAAGCCAATATTTTAGTTCGTAGTATATGACATATGAATAATTTGATTACCACACATTTGAATTTAGAAGTTCAAAGTAAAAGTATTTTGAAGAAAGATTTTGGGAAATCATAGGACCATGGATTCAGAACCAGAAGGGACCTTCAAGACCAACTAGTTCATGCATCTTGTTTTATAAAGACCAAATAAATATGTGCTATAAAAAGATCTCTGACTCAGTGTCAAAGGATTTTGGTTTGGAGCAGGTGGGTGGCTCAGTGGATAGAGAGCCAGGATTAGAGATGTGAAGTCCTAAATTCAAATCTAGCCTCAGACACTTCCGAGCTGTGTGACTCTGGGCAAGTCACTTAACCCCCATTGCCTAGCCCTTACTGCTTTTCTGTCTGGGTTGTCGATTCTAAAGTAGAACATAAGGGTTAAAAAAAGGGTGAGGAGATTTGGCTCAAATCCCAGAACTGCCACATAGGCCTAAACGAAGCTGCTTAACTCTTCTTGTGGTTCTTGGTTTATCTGTAAAATGAAGGGGCTGGACTAGATGGTCCCTTAAGTCCCTTCCACTTCTAGATTGATTATTATGACAGAAAATGAGATCAACTAAGTACCTTTACTTTTGAAGGCTCAAAATAGAATTGTAAATGGAAGAAGTTAGGGTTCCAAATCCCAGTTGTTCAGTGTTGGATAATTACTTCATTATTTCACTAAATAGTAGCCTCATGACCTAAAGGAGTTAATACATTTCCTCAAACAGCTCTTTATTGTAGTTTGATCTGATATGACTTATTGTTCAATTGTTTTTCAGTTTTACCCAACTCTTCTTGACTTTATTTGGGTAATCCTGGTAAAAATTCTAGAGTGGTTTACCATTTCCTTCCCCAGCTCATTTGACAGATGGGGAAACGGAAGCAAAGAGGGTGAAGTGACTTGCCCAAAGTCACACAACTGGTAAGTGTCTGAGGCTAGATTTGAATTGAGGAAGAGTCTTCTTGACTTCAGGCTCTATTCACCATAACCCCTAGCTGTCCATGATGTGGCATAATTTTGTCACAGGGGAATCCTTTATACTAGTGAATGAAATCACAGATCTTCCCCATGTAATTACATACTTATGAAATACCCACCAAGTAATGGATTTAACAAAGTATCAAGATTATAATTGCTTTACATTAGGCTCACCAGAATATTATTGGATCACTGGGGGCTCCAGATAGACTGGAAAGGTTTATAAAGGCAGTTAGGTCTTTTTTCTTTGACCCAGAAAGGATTATTCACCCAGAACTATTCAGAAGATGGTCCCACAATAGCTTCATTTCCTTTCCTCATATGAACCCTACGAAGCCCAAGGGTTGAGCCATTTCTAATATTCTGACATTTACAAATGTGAATGACATACAGATAAGGACTCTGCAACAATGTTTGAAATTGTACAACACTAAAAGTATTCCCAAACCTCATTTTTAGAACCAAAGTTCAATGACTCTATGGTAGCCCAAGGAATAATCGATTCAAAACTTAGCCTATTTAAAAGCAAAAATAAAAAATACTGAAAAAAACCTTCCAGTTTTGAAATTCCCATCTCTCCTGGTGAAGTGTATATGTGTGTATGTGTAGATAGATAGATGGAGAGAAAGATAGATAGATAGATGGAGAGAAAGAGAGATAGATAGATGGAGAGAAAGATAGATAGATAGATAGATGGAGAGAAAGAGATAGATAGATGGAGAGAAAGATAGATAGATGGAGAGAAAGATAGATAGATGGAGAGAAAGATAGATAGATGGAGAGAAAGATAGATAGATAGATGGAGAGAAAGAGAGATAGATAGATGGAGAGAAAGAGAGATAGATAGATAGATGGAGAGAAAGAGAGATAGATAGATAGATGGAGAGAAAGAGAGATAGATAGATAGATGGAGAGAAAGAGAGATAGATAGATAGATGGAGAGAAAGAGAGATAGATAGATAGATGGAGAGAAAGAGAGATAGATAGATAGATGGAAAGAAAGAGAGATCGATGGATGGATGGATGGATGGATGGATAGATGAATGGATAGATGGATGGATAGATGGATGGATAGATGGATGGATAGATGGATGGATGGATAGATGGAGAGAAAGATAGATAGATAGATAGATAGATAGATAGATAGATATAGTGCATATATAAGTGTATACCATGTCAACCAGATAAATGTGTTATTGAGAACTGTACTATTAGAAAACAAATGGAATGGCATTTAGGGAATTTTGTGATTAAAAGTAGATCAGAAGGGTCACTTTGGGGTTCATTGTCGCTGGAAGTAATCATTTCCCCTGGATAGCACCAACCTCAATCTTTAAATAGCTTCCACTGAACTGATGCTATATGCAGTGCTATATTTTTAAAGAGCTATATTATCTTTACTGAGTTTTTTCCAACTGTTGCCCAACTTTAGACTAATGACATTTGATTTCTATTATCAAAGTTGTAATTTATTCATATGACTTGTGTGTCTATATAATAGATATGTGTATGCACACATATATACACATGTATGTCTATATGTGTGTAGGCATATATATGTATCTATATATCCATATCTAGATTTGTAAAACACTAATATCTTTAGACACTTAATGCTGTAACTGAAGCAAAATATGATTATTTTTTAATGTTTACTATTACATGGGCATTTTGTGATTTAGCTGATAACTAGCGCTCCATATTTGCATTTTGAAATGACTAATTCTAATGGTGTTAATTTGTATATAGTTTTCTTTGAACTTAGTACATGCTTCATGCCCAAGTCACATCATATCACCAATCATATCAGGACAAAGAGCAAGACTTGGGCTAGAAGAGATTTTCATAAAATTGTTAACTAGAGATAAGAACATATACAAAAACAATGCAACACTATATGAAAGGATAACATTTTTTCCTGATTACTCATAATGAATATTCTATATATTCTTGTTCTATCATGACAGCCATTAAAAAGCCAATATTTAATATCTTTACTAAACTAATCTCTTTTATATGATATCCTTACTTTAACTCACAAAAGCCTGTTGGATTTCTACATATAATTATTTCTTATTTATAAATAATCAATTCTGGTTGATTTTTTGTGGGAAGATTCTTAGTTCCAGCCTAGTTTTCTCCTTTGGCTCACTGTCACTGACCTGCTTTTCCCCATTGTCAATTGAAGTAGGTAGGATCATGAGATTTCACTTAGATCTATCCTTTCCTTGTTTAGGAGAGGAAACTGATTCAAACCCACACCTTGCTAAGCTAAATCTAGTGTTCTTCCTACTACACCAATGGGCCACAATCTTTTTTTCCCCTCAGGACTCCTTTTTACTCTAAGAATTATTGAGAAAAAGAAAAAAAATAAATGATTGCTAACCCTTGAAGATATTTTATGTAGGACCTACGATGTTAGAAATATGGACACATCTTCATTTTGTTATTATAATAGTGTTGATCCTGAAGATTTCCTAAGAGGCCCTGGGGCCCCTGAGGAATCCTCAGACCATACTTTAAGAACCTCTATATTATATCATAGGGCACATAGGCAGTGTAATAGACAGAATGCCAGACTTGGAGTCTAAAAGACTCACACTCCTGGGTTCAAATATGGTCTCAGATACTTTCTCCCTCTGTATCCCTGGGCAAATAACTTAATCCTATTGGCCTCAGTTTCCTTATCAGTAAAATGAACTGGAGGATAAAATGGCAAACCACTCTAGTGTCTTTACCAAGAAAAATCCCAAATGGGGTCACAAAAAGTAGGACCCAATTGGAAAACAACTGAACAAAAATTCTAACATGCTGTCTCTTTTCATATTCTCAAAGAATACAAACCACATTTAATAGTTACAAAAAGCAATTCATAATTAGGGTGTCAAATCTCCTGCTTTTAAACTTTGTGCTATATCGCAAAGGTAGATAAACATGATTTTAAAAAAAAAATTAAACTCTTCAGTAAAAGACAGTGTAATTTGGTAGGGAAAAAGTTTGGACTGGGAATCAAATGATCAATGGTCTAATCCTAATATAACCATTATTTGTGCATCTTTGAACAAGACAGTTCCTTTCATTCTGTCTTGGTTTTCTCATTTGAATAATGAATGTGCTAGACTATATTATCTCTGTGGTCCCTTTCAGCTCTTACATACTCTGAATAATAGAATAATCAAGAGCTGAGAGTATTCGTTTTTGGTTTTATTTTTATTTTTTTGCTATCCAGTAGAGGATATCCAGTAGGTCAGAGAGGTGGCACAGTGTATAGAGTATTAGACTTAGAATCAGGAAGACCTAAATCTAAATAAGCCTCAGACACTTATTGGCTAAGTGACATTGTGCAAGTCACTTAACCCTGTTTGCCTCAATTTTCTCATCTGTAAAATAAGCTGGAGAAGGAATTAGCAAATTACTACAAGAAAACCTCAACTATAATTATGAAGAGTCAGACATAACTGAAAAATGACTGAACTACCAAGGAAATAGATATGCCAGCCAAAAGTCTTACAAGGCAACTTCAATGGTACTGGAAGGTTTCTGATTTTATAGTTGTAACAGATTCTCTCTGCAGCTTCAAATTCTCCATCTTATATGTTTCTGTTTTTCTTTATAATGTTGTTAATATCTAAATTATTCTAATGGCTCTGCTCTGCTCATTTTCTTATGCTGCCATTTATACAAGTTCTCAGATTTCTCTGAGACTGTTCCTTTCATCATTTCTTATAGAACAATAGTATTCCATGATGGTCATATGCCATGATTCAGTTGTTTCCCAACTGATGGGCATCTCATTGGTTTCCAGTTCTTCATCACTATAAAAAAAACTGCTATCTCTAGTTTTGTATGAATGGACCCTTTTCATCTTTCTTAGTTTGGTACCTTTGGGATATAGGCACTTTCCCCTCCTGTTTGTCAATGTCTGTTGCTCCAGACATTGAACTCAAGAAATCATTTGTAATATGATTTAAGTTATACCAACTATGATTCTTTACAATTTAATTCTTCCAAAGTATTCCCTAATTTATAATTATATGTATAATATAATATATTACATCTTTATGTATATAGCTTTATGTAACACTATGACTTTGATGGCCCTGTAATGGAGATATTCTTTTTTAAGGGGTTTAGTCTCAACCCATCCATTTGTTCTCATCCTCTAAAATTCTTTTAACTTCTATAGAGAAGGTCTTCCAAATATGTTGACATTTTAATAGACCTTGAACTTGGCTATCACTTGACCCATGGAGTATCATGTGGAATATTTAAAGATTTAATATCAGTAGAATATTTAAAGAGATTTCTTTGTATCAGTGAGCAGTATGGGAGAGATATCTTTGAAAGTACTAACACATTTTCTAAATATAATGCAGTTTGGTCACTTTCTACTTCATTCGGTTGGTTATTCATTAGTTGGAGAATTCATAAGGAATCCTTTGTGGTGTTTCTGGAGATTGAAGCAATGAATACAATACTTGTCATGAAAGGAGGACATTTGGGACACTTTGTGTCAATTAGAACTTCTAGATAAAATCTGAATGCAAACAGGTATCATCCACGAAAACATTGAACAGCCTCAGTAGATATGCATCTCCCTTATTTATCTCTTACTTGATGTTGGTAGTCACTTATTGAACTATCTGCATAGCCTCTTTTTTTCTTGATTCTTTTATGATTTTACTTTTTGATCTGCATATATGGCAGTTACCTTATCTGTGGAAAGCTTTCAAAGCTTCATATTGTCCAACTGAGTCAAACGATTTTAAGAAAATCAATATATGTAGCAAGATTTTATATTTATTCTTGTGTGAATATAAGAAGTGGCTGACTATTTTAAAAATCCTATAAAAGTCTATCTACTCACCTCTCATTTTCTTTAAGAATACTATCAATGCCTGTATTGACCATTCTCCCAAAGGTTCTCTATTGATTCAAAAGCTAGCTTGATGATACCTTCTTGGTTGCCTCATTTGAAAACAAATACTTTTCCATGATCTTTTGGAAACTGCCACTCTGATAACTAAACATTAATGTCTTGTGGAATTTTGCTTTTTATTCATGATATCATCTACTCTATTCTAGTTAATCTCTTTCATGGTATTATCATCATAATTAGCTATTTTAGTCTATCAGGAGGTGAAAGAGACAGACATAAAAACCAGAATCTATAATTAATATGCCTTTCCCAGAGACAGTATGAACCAGAAGACTTGCTGCATACGATTTCACATATAGAGCTGGAATGGACCTCAGAAGCCATTTAGCTCAACCTTTTCATTTCATCTATGAGGAAACAGGTACAAGTGTCTCTGACAATGACCCAATTTCTCAAATATATAGAGAACTGAGTCAAATTTATAAGAATACAAAGCATTTCCCAATTGACAAATAATCAAAAGATAGGAACAGGCCATTCTCAGATGAAAAAATTAAAACTATCTCTAGTCATATGAAAAAGTGCTCCTTATCACTATTTATTAGAGATATGCAAATTAAAGAATGTACTTTGAGGTACCTTCTCATACATTTCAGACTGGTTAAAATGGCAAAAAAGGAAAATATAAAACTTGAAGGGGATGTGGGGAAATTGGGGCATTAATACACTGTTAGTGGAGCTGTGAACTGATTTAACCATTGTGGAGAGCAATATGGAACCATTTCCAAAGAGTCATAGAAATTGATCTAGCAATACCACTACTAGGTATGTATCCCAAAGAAATCAAAGAAAAGAAAAAGGACCTGTTTGTACAAAAATATTTATAGCAGCTCTTTTTTGGTGGCAAAGAACTGGAAACTGGAGGGATATCTATCAATTAAGGGGAATGGCTGCACAAGATGTAGTGTACGATCGTATATTATTGTACCGTAAGAAATGATGAACAAGATGATCACAAAAAAGGAAAGTCTCATATGAAATGATACAGATTGAAGTGAGCAGATCTAGAAGAACAGTGAACACAGTAACAATGCTAATGTACAATGATCAACTGTAAATTAATTAACTCTTATCAGCAATGCAAAGATCAAGGACAACTCCAAGAGACTCATGACGAAAAAGGCTATCTATTACCATAGAAGGAACTGATGGGGTCTGAATAAAGAATGAAGTATGTCATTCTTCACTTCATTTCATCTTTGAATTTTTCTCTAGTGTAAGCAATATTTCCTTCTTTCACAACATGATGAATATGGAATAATATGTTGCATGATAACACATGTACAATCTATTACTTTAGTTGCTATTTCAGGGAAGAGGGAGGTGTGAGAGGAAGGAAGAGAATATGAATTGCAAAATGTCATAAAATAATTAATAAAATTTTATCTATGTGTAATCTGGAAAAAATTTTAAAGTGATACATGTAAAAAATAAATTTACTCTACAACAGGAAAAAAAGGAAGCAGCACAGAGAGGTTTTATGATTGACCAAAAGTCACAAAAGAAATAATAGAAGCAGGATTTGAAACAGTCCTCTAACCTCAAGACCAATGATAATTTTCATAGTATAACACTGTCTCTCATATAATAGGAGTAACATGAACAGCTTTATTCATTTGCTTTTTAAAATATCTTTCTAAAATGGATTAGGACACAATAATTAAGGGGATAGATTGGGAAAATTGGACAATACAACACAATTTCATTATTCATTTCTCCATAGTATAATATTATTAGTTTGTTTGAAAAATGAGTTCTCAGACCATTCTGACACTCATATTCCAATTTAAGGATGAGAATGCATTTTATGGCCAATTTAAAACTCGTTTTTGACAATCTTTTTTGTCGATTACCCAAAATTTGCTATATTGGGGGTTCTTATCCTTTTGTGTCTTGGACCCCTTGGACAGTCTGGTAAAACCCACAGATCCTTTCTTAGAAATATTTTTAAACGCATAAAATAAAATACATGGTATTACAAAGGAAATTAATGGTGTTGGAATATAGTTATTCAAATGTTCTTAAATTAGTTTATGTACTCCAGGTTAAAAGCCTCTGACCTATATTTAGAAGCATCGTTTCCCTTTTTTTTTTAAATTAAGGAGTAAAATCATTTGACTGTTGTTTTATGTGAAGTTTCTCCAACAGGAAGCAGTCTAGTCTGATCTGAAAGTGTCTTAGCATCAGAAACAAAAGCATTAATTCCTACTTCATATCGATCAAGGCATATGGTCTATTAATTGCTCTCTGAGACATATTTCAAGATCAACAGTGCACCTGCTCTGGCAGAGCTTTCAAAGTACTAAATATAGATTATATGCAGTCAAAGGTCCTTTGTGACCCTTGAAGCCTCTTTCTGAAGAAGTGTACAGACATATAGGAAAAGAGAAAAAAAGAGTCTTAATGAGGAAGTGTAATATTTGAGGGGGAAAAGCTGTGTATCCATACGTCAGAGCAAAATATAGAGAGTTGGGTATGAAAGATCAATGCATGTCCTCAAAGGAGTTTGAATAATAATGTTAGCTGGCATTAGGAAAGGGATATATTTAGTGCCAGGAGCCCTCTAAATTGGATCAAGGTTCCCCAGGTATCTGTGAGCCAATAACCAGTGGAGGGGAATATGTGGCTATTTCATTCCAACTGAATTTTAATACAGGGCCTCTGCTAAATAAAAACAGAGCAAGCAAAGAAAGTGTTGTTTTGAACTTAGAAAATTTGATGGATCAGAAAAACCAATTTGGGTCAGCTCCTGAGTCTTGGAATTCATGCTTTCAGGAAATTTATGAGAGCTTGATGTCCTTTGTTCAACTATCTAGCCTAGCAATAGGTAGAGAACTAGACCAGGAGTCCTGAGTTCAAATCCACCCTTAGAAAAATATTAGGGGTATAACCCTGGGCAAGTCATTTAACCTTTCATTATCTTCTTCAGTTTCCTCAAGAATAAAATGGAAATAATAATAATAGCCCCTATTTCACGGGGTTGTGAGGATCAAATGAGATATTTGTAAAGTGGTCAGCACAATGCTTGACCCAGGGGGCATTGAATAAATACTTATTTCTCCATACCCCATCTTCCTCTCTCTCTTTTCACTTCCTTAGGAAATCTGGCTCATGATTTATCATTTTGCTCTCCAGAATTTTTAATTCTGCTCCTTTACATAGGACTATTTCTATTTCTCTCTGCCTTCAAACCTGGTCTCCTTTGTGCTTAAGCAAAATAAGAACCTTATTGGATCCTACTTGTTCCTTAAAAATTTTCCTTGTTCCATTAATGGTTCAGATTATCTAGTGAAGTTGAGTTGTGCCCCTGTTTTACCAACCAAAGCCATTGCTGTTTAGTTGATCTCATTATTACATATACAGATTCATAGTCTATAAGCCCTTTCATGATGGACAGTGGAAAATGTGATGGACTTGCCGTTAGATAACTCGTCCTGGGGTCACATCACAGCTCTGCTACTACCTGCATGACTGCTTCAAGCCAAGGTCCCCTTCTCTGTGAAAATTAAGATACTGGGCTCAGCTCTTCCAGCTCTAAATCTGTGATCTTATGCTATATACACCCACAGTAAACAAAGAGGTGAGCATCAGTGTTCGGGAAATTAAATTGAGCTGCGTTGGCACGTCTTTGCATCAATAATCCATTGCCCTTGGTCTACATGGAGACAGTCTCATTTTACTAATATCCAAGCCACTGGATCTTAAAACACTGGATATAGAATGCTATTTACGTAATACCCTGGGAGTACGTGGCAGTTCACAATAGAGGATTTTGTGCCAAGGAATAACAACGCCTTTCCCTAAAGAATGTTGAATTCTCAAGTCATGAAGAGAACAATGTAAGATAGATAATACCAGACAATGCAGTGCGGAATGTGGAAATGGACTGTCATAATAGATGTACTTTGTAAGAAGGATTGAAGTTTTGGCAAATAAAACTTTAACTTCTTTTACTTAGCTAAGACCTAAATTAAAAATAGTTTTCTCTCTCTGTTTGCAACTCGGTGCTCATTTTTATCCCATTTGTGCCTGGCCCCTTTATTCCCTTGATCTCATTCAAGTTTTCTTGGAATAATCTTTTTAGTGGCAATTTGCTACTGTATCGCTAACCTGTGATTAGGTTATCATTAGGATATCCTGGCATCAAATAGCAAATAAATATAGGATAATCACTGCCTGCTCATCACTACTTGGTGTTGCATGTGCAGAGAACACATTCAAATTGAATGCTGTTGAAATTCAAAATCCAAAAAAAGAATATGTACAGTGTTGGAAATATGACTCTTGGATGCAAAAATTCAATGACTGAGGACCAGCTTTAAACCCCATCATGGTCAGAGCTATATTAATTCACATAGAAGGGTTTTCTTGGACCCACTAAAGAAAAGCCAGAACTGTTAGAAGAACTAGAATTCAGTAAGAGGGAGCCAATCCTTGCTTGGAATTTCAGAAGTATCTATACGTAAGACGCGGGATATCATATGAGTAAATGTTAAAATACTCAAGATCGATTCACTAATCTGTAAAAAGCAAAGAAACACTTTCTCTTTTCTTTTTTTATTTTGTCATTCAGCTGTTTCAGTCATGTCCAATTCTTCATGAACCCATTTGGAGTTTTCTTGGCAAAGAGTGGAAAATAGTTTCCCTTTTCCTTCTCCAGCTTATTTTATACCTGAGGAAACTGAGGCAAACAGGGTTAAGTGACTTGCCCAGGGTCATACAGCTGGCATATGTCTGAGGCCAGATTTGAACTTAAGTCTTCTTGATTCCAAACTAGCCACTCTGCCCACTGAGCTACCTAGCTGCTCCTTTGTGCAATTACCCATCTCTAATATACACCTGAAAACTGTTAGCCCTCTTATTAGATGGAGATCATATCTTCCTCCCCAATATCTTGCCCCTTGGAAATAATTCTCTTTCCTGAGATTTTTAGAACAGCTTTATATTACTGGAAAAGCAGGATCTCTTGGATGCTTTAATTCTGCTGCACAATTCAATGAGTCCACCAGATGTGGAGAGGAGCTGTTGGTGAACGAGATGGGTACCTTAGCTTCTCTTTGTTTGGATTTCCATGTTTTTGTTTTATCTTTCTCACCATCTTGAACTTCTTACATCTCCAATCAGATGGCAATTGTTATGGTGAGATTCCAGTTTTTTACATTATCCTCCTGTACACTCCATGATTTCCCAGAAAGAAACAACAATTTTTTTCTTGGCTTTTATGATATTTCTCTACATTCTCTTGACAGTATTTTGATTTAATCAACTTTTATGAACTCACATCCTGGTAATGGTAATAAGAGACCCAAAAGCAAGTTAATAGTCATCAAAAATCATGATTTTTGACTTTTCTGTAAAGCATACAGAGGCTGTTGATTATCCGGTTGATTTTAATGGTCCAAATGAACAAAAGCATCTAGAATCATGTTGCCACAGCCCAGTAACACGTCTGAGTGAGAAGGGAGTTATAGCTTTGCCCACAGTCAAAGCTGATGAAGAATTCTTCAGCGCACTAGTTAGGGAAATGATAGCATGATAGTCTTGGCTCAAAAAAAAAAAGAGAGAAAGAGAACAATTTTCATGCCTGTTTTGCAGATTCCACTTAACTATTGGGCTTAAAACACTTAAAAAAGATTTTCATTTTTGCACATGAAAGAAAAAGGAAACAGACATTTATTAAATACTTTTTATATATATTATATACTAAGTATATTATATATATATATATATATATATATATATATATACATACCAGTACCGTGCTTAACACTCTGCAATTCTTATCTCCCTTGATCCTCACAGCCCTGGAGCTAGGTGCTCTTATAATCCCTTTTGTACAGTTGAATAAACTGAGACAAACAGAATCTAAATGATGCCCCTGGTCCCAGGGCTAGTCATCCTCTGAGGCTAGATTTGTACTCAGATCTTCCTGGCAGCAGGGCCAGTGCCCACAACTCTTTGCTATCCAAGTGAATCAGGTCTTTGTCCAAGTTTACATTATAAGTTGAGTAGTGACTAGAATTTTGTGCAACTGGAGCAGCTGGCACAAAGGGCAACACTCAGCTGCCGCCATTCTGTGCTGGTACAGGCAAAGTCTCCATGGCATCGTTATAAGGTTGCTGCTAATGAACTGGAGTACAGTGCAAAGATAGCATCCAGGAAAGAGAAAAGGTTCACCTTTTTTGCAAAAGATGGCAGGTGCTGGCTTTCTCTGCTTAATCCAGAGTCTAGAATAAGTATGTCTCTTACTTTAGTTATGCCACGTCCCCTGCCTGTGTCATCCTGACTATAATAAATCAGAATAACTTAGTCACTGACTAGATGAGGAATCAAGCTATGGGTGGCATCATTATTCCCAGTCGTTTGCTTGTCAGTTGTGTGGTTATGCCCCCCCCCCCACCTTATCATCTCTGCACTGCAGATTAATATAAGTTACATGGAAAATAAACTTTGAGGAATATATTTTTGGAAGAAAAATTAAATACTAAACTCTTTTCCTTGGGAGGAACTCAACACAATTGTGTTGGGAAGGTGTCATGATATGGTGAAAAGTCAATGACTTTGTCATCAGAGGACTTGAAATTTCATTCTACCTTTGATATTTTTACTATTTAAGGCAGCTAGGTAGTGCAATGGATTAGGCACTGAGCCTGGAGAAGGAAGACCTGAGTTCAAATCCAGCCTCAGACATTGATTAGCTGTGTGATCCTGGCTAAGATGCTTTTGCTGTTTCTCTCATTTTCTTTAGCTGTAATCTTTTCCCCATTTTCCTTTTCTGTTTCCTCATCAATATAATGTAGGGTTTGGTCTAGTTGTTGTTTAATCTTTTTTTCAGTTGGGTCCAACTCTTCCTGAACCCATTTGGGGTTTTCTTGGGAAAGATATTGGAGTGGTCTGCCATTTTCTTCTCCACCTTATTTTATAAATGAGAAAAATGAGGCAAACGGGCTTACGTGCCTTGCCCAGGGTCACACAGCTAGTAAGTATCTGAGGCCAGAATTGAATTCCAGAAGATGAGTCTCCCTAAAACCAAGAACCCTATCTACTATTCCATCTAGTTGCCCTTGACTAGTTTGGACTATCCTTAAAGGCACTTTCCAATTCTAGAGATATCCTTTAAAAAAAATACCCTTACCTTCTTTCTTAGAATAAATACAATTTCAGGTCAGAAGAGCAGTAAGCTAGGCAATTGGGGTTAAGTGACTTGCCCAGGGTCACACAGCTAAGAAGAGTCTAAGGCTATATTTGAACCCAAGAACTCCTGTTTGCAATTCTGGCTCTATTTACTGAGTGACCTCGCTCTCCCTATGTCTGTCTTCCTGATGAGTTGAGCCTGGAACCTGGGGAATGCTGTTGTCAATAATATAAAGTGATATTGAGAAAAAAATATTCCGTCTATTCAACTCACCAGAAAAGTCAATCACCAAAAGGTTCGCAGAGACACAATTTGCTGAAGAATAAAGAATGCTGTACCTGGAGTCAGAAGGCCTGCTTTGAGTTCTTACCAACTGTGGCCTTGAATTTGTAAACATTGTGAGCCTCACTGGACTCTCCTATAAAAAGGGAAAAACAATATATTAGTCTAAATAGAAAATGCCTCCAAAATAGGAACTGAACCCCTAAATTAAAATCTCTTTCTTGAATTAAATAAAAATATTTAATTATAATCTTTTATAATTCAAAAAAGTTATATTTGTTTATTTATATCATCTTTCACATGCACAAATAAGGAAGTTGATGCACTTACCTTCTTGGGTAGAGATATGACTGAATACTTGACTACAAGTGTTTTCTTTCTTTTTTTTTTAACCTTTACTTTCAATCTTGGTAACTCTAATGCAGAATGTGTAGGACCAGGCAATGGGGCTTAAGTGACTTGCCCAGAGTCCCACTGCTAGGAAGTGTCTGAGGCTTCATTTGAACCCAGGACCTCCTGATTTCTGGCTCTACCCACTGACCTACCTCACCACCTCTACTAGAGGGATTTTCCACCCTACTAGTATATGAAGTGGGGCAGCTGAGTGGCTCAGTGGATTGAGAACCAGGCCTAGAGATGGAAGGTCCTGGGTTCAAATCTGGATTCAGATACTTCCCAGTTATGTGACTCTGGACAAGTCACTTGACCTCCATTGCCTATTTGTCATTCTCTGACATCGAGAGACTACTACCAGTACATGAAGCTGATGGAGGAGGAGTTTGGAAGCTGTCAACACTCTGCTGATAGAATAAAAATAATTAGCCAATAAAAAGGCCATCCTGGCTTTCAGAAGGCCTGCGGTGGGACTTCTTTAGGACCCCGAGACTAGAGCCTTCTTCAGCTGGGTCACCGATAACACGCAGGGTCTATTTTTAACGTTAAATAACGATTAGGGAATCCCAGACAAAGCCAAAGCACGCCGTCCTTAGAGCGTCCCGAGCAGAGCCTGGATAATATCCGACGGTTAACTACGAGGAGCTGACGAGGTCCGATCTGCTGCCAGAGACAATGGCAGCTGCAACCCATCAGACTGAGGAGAGGCAGGGACAGTGCTTGAATGGCGGGCGGGTGTCTGCCAATGAGGAGATCGGGGTGCCTGGGGCCGCGGAGCTGGGCATATGGACTTCCCCTGGAGACGGGGCAAAGCTCTGTCACCTCCCTGCTGGGACTACTGGGAAGGGTCCTCTTCACCCAGTGGTGTCCTCTCCCTTCCCCCGCCCAGAGATTTCTGCAGCCCGATCGCAGAAAAGGGGACCGTCTCCATTGCCCACCAGCTCCGGCCTTCTGATGAATGATTTAATGCAATTCCTCGGAACTGTGCTGGCAACGACTTTGACCTCAGAGTTGTTATCTGTATGATATTAGGCAAGTCCAGTCACCTTCTTGTCTTGGTCTCCTCATCTTTGAAATGGGAATGATAATAGTGTATATCTCCCAGCAGTGTTGTGAGATTATATTAGTAAAGTATATAATATAATTTAAATAAGTATAAATGAGATTATATTCCTAAAGTATATAATATAAATTTAAATAAATATAAATGAGATAATATATTTCTAAAGTATATAATATTTAAATAAGTATAAATGAGATTATATTCCTAAAGTATATAATATAAATTTAAATAAGTATAAATGAGATTATATTCCTAAAGTATACAATATGAATAAGTATAAATGAAATGATATTTTTAAATTATATTATATAAATATGAATAAGTACACATGAGATTATATTTGTAAAGATATAATATGTAGATGAGATTATATTTGTAAAAGTATATAATACAAATAGAAACAAATATAAATGAGACAGTAAAGTATATAAAATAAATATAAATAAGTATAAATGAGATTATATTAGTAAAGTATATAATATAAATAAGTATAAATGAGAGTATATTAGTAAAGATATAATGTAAATAAGTATAAATGAGATTATATTTATAAATTATATAAATATAAATAAGTATACATGAGATTATATTTGTAAAGATATAATATGTAGATGAGATTATATTTGTAAAAGTATATAATACAAATAGAAACAAATATAAATGAGACAGTAAAGTATATAAAATAAATATAAATAAGTATAAATGAGATTATATTAGTAAAGTATATAATATAAATAAGTATAAATGAGAGTATATTAGTAAAGATATAATGTAAATAAGTATAAATGAGATTATATTTATAAATTATATAAATATAAATAAGTATACATGAGATTATATTTGTAAAGATATAATATAAATACAGATGAGATTATATTTGTAAAAGTATATAATATAAATACAAATATAAATGAGACTGTAAAGTATATCAAATAAATATAAATAAGTATAAATGAGATTGTTTGTATAGTATAGCTGAGATTACATTTTTAAAAGTATATAATATAAATATGAATAAATGTAAAAGATTGTAAATTAAAATATAGATGAGATTATATTTATAAAGTATATACTATAAATAAAAATAAATGTAAATGAGATTATGTTTATAAAATATATAATATGAATAAATAGAAATGAGATGTTTGTAAAGTACTTTGCTGGCTTTAATATGCTAGCTAAATGCTAGCTGTTGTTAAAAATGTCATTACTTGTTGATTTCTGATGATTTTGACCTGTGATTCTATTATTTTTTTAAATCCTTACCTTTCCTGTTTTAGAACCTATACGAAGTATGGGTTCTAAGGAACAAGGGTGGAAAGGCTAGATATTTGGAGTTGTGACTTCTCTGGGGTCACATAGGTAAGAAGTATCTAAGGTCACATTTTAACCCAGGCCCTCCTGATTCGAGGTCCGGCTCTCTATCCATGGAGCCACCTAGCTACCCTTGTGATTCTAGTATTGACAAATCTTATACCTTCAACTCTGTTGGTGCTATCATCAAACTCTTGGAATCAACTCCATTGCAGAGATTATCTGATTCCCTTTTTTGAGCAGGGCTTTGGGAGACAGGCAGGATAGGTCTATATGCATGGCAAAAAATGAGTAGCATGTATGCTCTAAGGAACCCTAAATGACCTTGTTAAATTGTCATTATTGTTATTTTTCAGTCATTTCCTTTTCCAGCTCATCTTAGAGATAAGGAACTAAAACAAACAGTTAGGTGACTTGCCCAAGGTCACCGTGTCTGATGGTAGATTTGAACTCAAGAAAATAAATCTTCCTGACAGTAGGCATTCTATCCACTGCACCAGCCAGTGGCCCATACATGTTGCACCAAATTCTCTCTGAATTAAAAAATCTCCCAGTTGCAGTTGTAAGACCCCTGGTCTCCCACCTAGATACCTTATTTCTTTTAAGTGTAGAGCACACTTTCAGTTGTCATAGTACTATCTAAAGCTCTGTTTCTCTTCACAAATACCTGGTCATCTTTTGGCACATTCCTCTGACAAAGAGACCAATGGCTGTGTGTGTTGTGGAGGTTTGTGCTATGGGTGCTGTCTTCAGAGAACTTAACCCAGTCATCTTTCCTAGCCCTCTCCCATTACTGCAACTATAAAAATCAGTTTCTTAGATAAGCTAGTTAACACGTTGTGGGAAAATACTATAGGAGAGGAAAATTTCAGTTGGATTAAGGAGTGGGTACAGAAGATGTGTATGTGTGTGTGTGTGTGTGTGTGTGTGTGTGTGAAAGTGCCATTATCGAGATTTCGTCGTTAGATAACAGCGTTAGGTTTCAAAATTTTTATTTTTTAGGGTTTTTTCAATTAACAAATGATTCTATTCCCCTCCTACGTCCCTCACATCTGAATTAAGAAAAGGGAAATAGAAAAAGGAAACAAATATACAGCAACAAGCAAAAACAAATTCCCCAATCGCCCACATCCAAAATGTACTCCATTTGGATCGTAGGTGATAGACAGCCTCCAATGGGTAATTGTCACCCCTGGCTGGGCTCTCAAGGAGAAAGGGGGGGGGGGAGAGACACTATTGGGAACGATTGAGGATAAACTTGGGCTACTTCTCATTTTGCTTAGCTGCAAGAAGCAATGGAGAAGACAAAAGAAATTCAGCATGGATATGACAAAGAACAATTTCAAAGAAATACCCTAGCCCTGTGAACCATTGGGAACCAGCGGCAGTAGGGAATGGTATACAGCCATCAAAGGCAGGGCTGCTCATTACAGCCTAGGTTGTTCAGCTGGTTGGCTAACGAGGCCAAAGAAGCAATGGCGGTCACTTTGCTCATCACCACTGTGGCCTCCAACAAAGGAGTCCATCTTCACGAGGTCACTGCCTTGATCTGCTCATCCAAACCCTCAGACATGGACAACAAGACCACTCACGGGGTCTGGCACCTAAAGGACAATGACATAAGTTTGGGTCACGTGTATTCAGTAAATTCCAGCTGCTCTTTTACAAATTAGCTCATTTATTCTGCTCCTCTTGTGAAGGAGCTACTTTGAAAACAGATTTGTCAGTAAATAAGTCAGCCAGGGTTTATTTGAAAGTGATTTACTGTTAGGACACCCACAGATATACCATAAAACAGTGACATCATTATTTACTTTTTGCTCTGAAACCATCTGAATTGGAATCAGAATGTAGTTAGACTCCAGGTGAGGGTTCAGAGGAGAGTACTGGCAAACAGATCATCTCCTAATGCCTTAGCTTCAAAATCAAGAGTTGCCCAGGATATTGGCATATTTATGTCCTAGCTAGAAATCTCTCTGGGTTCACCATGAAGGTTCCCTAGGAATTCGAATGCACAAAGCAAATCCTGGATTTGGAAATATGATACCAAATGCTGCGTACAAAAATAAAAAGTGGGATCTCAAGTGTCACTTAGATATTTTGTTTAAATTCAGTAATGGCGACTGCTGCTGGACAAATGAATTCATGAGTATTTTTTTCAAGTTTGGGGATAATAGAAGCTTTTTGTTACTGTGCAAACTGATTATGTATTTCACAGATAGTTCAGCCAGGATAACAATAAATATTTGGGAGTGATGATAGATGTGAGGATGTTTAATATAAGTTTGTATTTCCACATGATCAGATGAGAAATTATTTGTGGGATACCCATTCTTTTTTAGGGGGTACACATTCTTTACAAACCTGATTTTGTTCACTCTTACATCATAGGTAAGGGGAAGGAGAATAACCAGCCTCAAGCACTTACTGGCTGTTTGATATTGGACAAGTCACTTCACCTCTTTGCCTCAGTTTCCTCTTTTGTAAAATATGAGGATAATTTGCATCTCAGAGTTGGGAGGATCAAATAAGATGTTCATTAAAAATGCTTAGCATAGTGCTTGATACTCAATAGTTTCTCTACAAGTGCTTTTCCATCATGTATTTCTTGAACTGTGTCTCCTGCTCTGAGAAGAATATCAAATAGAAAAAAAAGTTTTCCTGTATTAGTTATCTGCTCCTGCTCTTTTTAACTTGGTAATAACTGCTGTGTTACCAACAGAATCTTCTCTAGCAGGATTGGGCTGAAAAGGGTAAGCTGAAGAAGCAGCCATTTGTGTTCTACTCATGAGGAATTAGCACAAGCAAGTAAACTCCCATTGCTCCGTCTCAGCACACTTCCCAGGTCTTTACTCTTTTACCTATCCTACTTTCTGAAGGTTTATTGCCACCCACTCTTACATAAAGCTACTTCAATAAGATACCAACAGGGACTGGGGGGTGTCTCAGTTAGGGATGCCGCCTTCTTTCTCTTCTTTATGGAAACTTGATTAGCAGAATTGGTAACCATCCAGATTTTTTTCCTTACTATCTTAAGTCAGGATTTAATTTAAAAAGAATATATATATATATATATATATATATATATATATATATATATATATATATATACACACACACATACATATTTGGAGGTTGATTTCAATTGCCTTTGCTCTTGAATTATTTAATTATGAGTGAATTGTTTTTCTATTTAGGGAGAAATAACAAGAAGTACCAAAAATACTTGAAAGAACAGTGGACCAAAAAAAATGAGTAAAATCCTAAACTTTGGGCCCCCCAAATCTAAGATCTCCCTCTACATTTTGACTAATATCAAATGTAAATGTATATCTACTTGTGTCTCAATCCAAGATCTTCAATCCAATAGCCTTATGACTGGGGACAAGTTACATTATAAAAACTCAGTTTCTCATTCTGTAAAATTGAAGTCATAATATCTCACAGGAATGTTTAGAGGATAAAATGGGAGAATCTAGGTAAAGTATATTGTAACCATGAAGTATATAATATTGAGTTGTCAACTGTTATGACAAAGATGGCCAAGTCAATAGAGAAAAAACAACCAAATGCATCTATTATTCCTTTTTTCATTCATTTATTCAATCAGTGTTTATCAAGTTCTCCTAAGGGTAAAGTGCTCTGAAAACAAATAAATGAAAATTTTTTTCTTCTTTACTTTTTATCTATTTTTTTCTAGTATGATTCAGTGGCCTCTTGTTATTTTATCCCAATTTCAAGTACCTTGAAACATTCTCAGAGCAACAAAGCATTCAGTATTTGATATTATGTTCTCTTTAGAGTCATTTCCATTGACATTTAAAAAATATTTTTGTGAACCTGCGGTGCCATGGAAAGAATGGTGATCCTGGAGTCAGAAAACATATTCAAGTTCCAGCTCTGTAATTTACTAGTCATGAGAACTAGTTTCTTTAGCTTGAAAAGAGGACAATACCTTCCCTACCTTTTTCACAGCATTATTAGGAATTAAAATGAAATGATGGTCAAGATGCTAACTGAGATTTCTGTAGCATTTTGAAATACTTTACATACCTTATCACTTTTGAGCCTCATCATAATCCTACAAAGCTATGTTATTACCATTTTCTGGATGAGAAATTTGATACTTAGAGGGGCTGGCTCGCCAGTAATCAAAGAGTTAATAGGAATTGTCAATGGTGGTCTTAGAACCCAATTCTTTTGTTTGATTAAATATATTATCATTATCCTATTAATGAGGAATAAGAGAGAGCTGTGCAGTTAATGTTCAGGAGATTATATATTTTGTTCAGTTGTCTTCATCATCCCATTTGGAGTCTTCTTGGCAAAAATACTGAAGTGGTTCTCTATTTCCTTCTCTAGTGCATTTTACAGACAAGGAAACTGAGGCAACACAGTTAAGCATTTTGTTGGAAGTCATACAATAAGTTTCTGGTCTCATTTGAATTCAGGAAGATGAGTCTTCCCGACTCCAAGCCCAGCACTCTATCCACTATGGCATATACTTCTCCATATGTATACAAGTATTAGGGTATATATGTATGTATATATATATATATATATATACCCACACACATAAGTATATGTGTGTGTCCAGGTCATCATTTTTAGACACTGAATAGTTGGGGTTTTTTTCCAACATACTCTTGGCTTTTTGTTTCTCTTATAAACATCTTTTTTATTTATAATGATAATGGTTTCTGAAAGTTGGTAATAATACCTTGCATTTATATGAAATATTTCCTCAAAGGACTTTCACTATCATCATCATCAACGAACCTTTATTAAAAAAAAAAAAACAAGCATTTACTAAGCAGTTGTTACCTGTCAGGCATCATGCTAAGCATCAGCAATAAAAAGAAAGACACAAATATGAAAAACACCCTTGAAGAGTTCACAGTTTAATTGATCTCCATGATGGTTCTCTGATGCAAGAGAGATTCTACTGTCTTCTTTTTTCAGATGAGTAAACTGAGTCTCAGAGTCTAAGTGACCTGCCAAAGGCTATACCAATACCAGTGTGACAAAGATTGTGCCTATGATTTCCAATTTATCTACTCTTTTTATCATACCACAAATATTTGTAAACATGAAATGAAATCTGACTATACTTTATAATGGAAAGGCAATAAGAGAAAAGGAATTCTGTTTAGAGGGAAGAAGTCTCAGTTAGAATTGATAGCAAGGATTCAGGAGCTGGAATTGGACTTCCTTTCAGTGTTAGATTAATTTAGGGCCCAAAATGTAAAGGTCACTTCATTTACTCAGACATTTTCCAAAGGAACATTTTATATCTTAGTATCTCCCAGGCGGACTGCACTATGAGGGTAATTCAATAATTTAACACATTCAACCATTTAATTCATGAGGAAATTGAGTCATAGTGAAGTGAAGGTATTTGTCTATAGGTCGCATAGTCAGTCAGGCATTAGCTAGGTATCTAAATGGGCTCAGTGGACAGAAAACTTAAGTTGTAGTTGGGAAGACCTCAGTACAAATTTGACCTGGGACTCAGTATTGGTGGGAACTTAGGCAAGTCACTTAACCTCTGTCTCCCTCTGTGCCCTCATGTGTAAAATGGACTAGCACTAACCTCTCAGGGATACTATTGAGGTTCAAGTGAGATAACATTTACAAAGTTGCTACATAAATGCTAGCTAATGATATTCTGTCATTCTGCCTTTCAAAGCTTTGGTATAGCATTTTCACAAAATGAAGTGTCAAGATGACTACAAAAATGTGCCCGTGGTTTTATTTTATTAAAGGAATTCTCCATTAAAGAACTATAATTCAATTCCAGGAGATTTCCCAAATTACTGGCTTTCTCCTACTTCAGTTGTCTAGGCTCTCTTCTATATTGGCTTCCTCTTTCTTAAGCCAAGTGATGATCAGTACAGAAGATAGTGAAGAGGCTCTGAGCAGAATGAGAAGCTAATATTTTGACTGAAATGAAAAAAATTGTCAAACATAGCAAATGGAAGTGCTTTCCGGAATATTCAGAGATGTATGTAATTTTTCAATTTGTTCACACTACATCTGGCTATGCATTATGTGCATGAATAATATCTGTGCATATACATTTTAAAAGGCTGGATGAACCATGTTTCTACCATGGACTGACAAACTTCAATTTAGCACCTAATATTTGCCAGAAGTTGCACTAGCCACTGCTTATGTGGGAACAAAAGGAGGCACATCTCGACCTCAAGGAGCTTACATTAAATCATCTGGAGCTGTTCGTGGTACATGGCACATGTCGGCTGAAATTGATTGAAATTACTATATTAAAAAATTCTTTTTTTTCAGATCGGAAGAAGTGGGAATGAGTTCTTGACTAGGAAAGCAGAATATGCTAGGCTTTTGTTTATTATTATCCTGGGACCTATAAATAGTACAACTTTTAGGAGGAAGTAAAATAGTGATTCACTTTAAAAAATAAATATGGGAGTATGAAATGCAATTTTTAATCATAACAAATAAAAAAAAAACCATCTTGCCTTCTGACTTGGAATCAATACTGTTTATAGGTTCCAAGGCAGGAAAGTAGTAAGAGCTAGGCAATGAGGGTTAAGTGACTTACTCAGGGTGATACAATTAGGAAGTGGTGGAGGCCACATTTGAACCCAGGACTTCCCATCTGTAAGCTGAGCTCTCAATCCACTGTTGCCCAACAAATGAGTTTTTTTTAAATTTCTATTAAAATGAGTTGTTTGTAATAATTGAGCTCTTATAAATAGATTGCAAAGATCACATGAAGTAACAAACCTTGGGATGCTTGTGGACCCGTGATCTTATAATTCAAAGAATCACAACTGAGCTAAAGGGAATGGAATCCATTTAGAAGCCATATAAGAAATTATTTTTTGTGTTCCAACGTGAGAGGCTTAAGAGAGAAAGGATCAAGAACTTAGCCTAGAGATGAGAGGATAGATGAATGAGTGGCCTCAGATCCTTTTCCAAGCTCATTGAGGTAGCAATGAGGAGAATTAGGATGTCTGGGTGAGAACGGGTGTGGTGGGGCAAATGGGGGGTAGGGGTGGGGGGGCACTTGGAAATTAAATGATTTGCACAGGATCACACATGCAGGATCCTCAGAAGTGGGACTCAAATCTAGCTTTTTAACTCTCAAACTGTCATTTTATCCCCCACATGTTGGGAGTGTTTTCAGGAGGCTCACAAGGAAACAGAATAAACATAGTTAACCTTTTCTCCTCCTTCCTTTATTCAAGAAAAACTTCAATTCCTCTCCAGAGGGGGAGGCAGGAAATTGAAAGCAGGGGCTGACCACTATACCTCTCCTCAGAGAGACTCAGTACTAAGCTAGAATTCTATCTATCTGCTCTCTGAAATATTCATTGTTTAGGGAATGTGATTTTCAGGTTAAATCTGACTTCTGATTGTGGTTCTAATAAAGAGGGACCCCAAGCTTTGCATCCAAGGCTTAACCCCTTTTCTACCAACTTATATAAACTTCATGAACTATAATTTAATGATTTGTTAGTAGTAATTTTTTTCCTGATTACCTTGTTTTTCCCCCTCCAAAACTTGTTCGTTTGCATAATACAAATTATTTTTAGTGATAAAACATTTGGAATTCCAATTTCTTTGTTCTCAGAAGTGTTAAAATATCAATCTTTAATTGCGTTTCCATTCATTTAAATGGGAAAATTCCATTTGACACACGTGCAAAATGAGGAAGCTGAAACTGAGAAAAGTTCAAGGATTACCTAAAATTGCACAGCTAGTAAGTGTCTAGTAGAGGGTTGCCCAAACTCCAAATCTGGTGCTGTATTCACTCTGCCAACTAGCTGCTGGATCATATAATTTTATATATGTGTATGTGTTTATATATAATATATGTGTAGTATCGTAAAGGATAATTTTAGCGTTGTGACCTAAAATATATTAATTATTGGTCGCCATGGATATCCCAAATTAAAAAAAAAAGATACCCATGTCAAAAAAAAAAAAAAGATCAATCATATGAGCATTCCTTAAATTTCTACGAAATATCCAGTGAATGGCAGGGCAAGTAATATTTTTCCTTCAGTGAATGTCTATATTTGAGATTTAGCACAAGATGACTTAAGGATTCTTTATTATTTCGGATAAGTGTTGGGATTCTTTCATATCAGTGATAAAAGTTAGTAAAATAAACTCATTTAGCATCATTCATGTAGGCCAAACAACTAGTTGGTGAGTTTCTTCCCCTTTCAACTAAGTGTTGGAATAGTTAAGATATAGTCTGGAAATGGAACAAACATGCATGTGACTTATCATTTTCCTGACTCGGAAGAATTTAAACCTTTGCTACTCCTCTCCTTTCAGTTGCAATGTGCTGAACCTCAGAGCCCAGGCTGTGTACAGATAGAGAACCCCAGAAATGCTAAGTCATCACTACCAACAGATTCTTAGTTAACATTTACTGAGTGCCAGTAATGAACTTAGTGGTAGAAAAACAGAGGAAGACACAGTTCTTTCCCAGAGGGCTGATTTTTCTCTCTTGGAGAAAAAAAAAGGAATTTGATCATAAAGGAACAATGTTCTTTTGAATTCAGTTTAATAAACATGTTACGTGCCTGCTCTGCATCAGACACTGCAGATGCAAAGACAAACATGAGACAGGTACTGCCCTCAAGTAGCTTATATTCTGTGGGGAGGAAATGAGATTTGTACCTCTAAATAATTAGAACATATACTTATGAGAGAGGGGCAGGAGAGAGAAAAGGCTGAAGGGCAAGTAGAGCACAGGGAGAGGGAGGAAGAAAAGAGAGAGCTTTTTCCAGAGAAAAGGCATAGCTCTAATAGGAAGGGTAGTTTATTCAGAATAGAAGGAAAAGAATAGGAATAGGCTTTTATTAAAATGTGCTGGGCACTGTGCTTAAGTGCTTTACAAATATTACTTCATTTCATCTCCTGGGAGCTAGGGACTCTCAAGATCCTAGTTTTGCAGCCAAGGAAACTGAGGCAGACAGAGATTAAAATTTTTGCCTTGGGGAACCATGATAGTTTATGTCTGATGAGAGATTTGAACTCGGGTCTTCCTGACTTCTTCCCAACACTCTCTTCACTGACCCTACCTGATTGCCTAAGATAAAGATCAGAGAGCATTTAGTCTTCTTGGATTCATTACATATGATGGAGAGCTCTTTTCATCTCTCAGCTGGTTGATATGTGTGATAAAGCACAAACAAACTCCATGTAAGTATTTATGTCTTGTCAGAAATCCAGGAATGGCTATTATTGCTTCTTTGATTCAAAAGACTATGTTGCTTTGCTGTCCTCAGGCAAGAAGTCAAGCATGCTAGAATCTCGCTGGGACCTCTATGTCATCTTTGCATTGAGGGCAGAGAATGGTCATTTTCCAGATTCTAGTGTTCCATGGCAGAGGGTACCCAGATGTTCTACTTGAACAACTGGAATGCTTTCTAGAGAAGACTTTTCTTAATAGCCTCTTATAGAATGTGTTTTGCCATTTGACAAAAGAATATCAAAGATAATAGGCAGGTTCACCAGGCAACGGCTTTCTTTATTTTTCATTTCTTTATATATTTATTTTTCTGGATGCCCTTTTTTTTTCATCATTGTCTCTGGGCAGACCAGAGACAGATCTTTTCTTGATTCTTGGAAGTGAAATCTCCCTCCCAACAAAGGAAAGCTGTAAAACAGTGGCCACATCTAACAGCGTATGTTACATCGTGCTCTCAAAGTCCCCCGATCTCTGCTGAGAGGAGTAAACTACAGTTTATTATTTGGTTTCCAAAACGGTTACCTGTTTTTCAGCTACTCAGAATCCAGTTTCTTTTTCAGTCACCCTTTCATTTACCTTGTTGTGTGTAGTCAACAGTCCATGTCTCTAAATGTTCTCTTTCTCCTCCAAAGTTTTAGGACCACTATTGTCTGCAACTCTCCTTGCCCTCCTCATTGTACTGTATTTTGATTTCTATCAATTTGATTTTTGTCATCTATCTTCCCCACCCCTAAACCCCATTAGAAGATAAGCTCCATAAGAACAAGTCTGTTGACATTTGGGCATTTTTCCATGCCCCACATATAACTCTATCGTGTAAATCGTAGATATGCAATAAATATTTATTGAATGGAACTCAAGTGAATCTTCGGAACGAGTTCTTATTATCAGAAGTCATAGTCATAAGGGCAAGCCCTTAAATAACCAGAAGGCTAAAGGCTGAATCTGTATAATGGCTTCTACAGCCCTTTCTGGATGTGCTTACTATAAATGAATGAACCTCTTCTTATATGCTTGTGGCAGTCACGTACAAGATATGCCAACGTCAGTGAAGTGGAAACTTCCATTCTGTAAAAAGAGTGGTTTTTCATATGAATAAATAGAGTTCTGTAAACTTTCCCACTGAATTTTAGAAGGAAAAATGTTTTTTTGTAATCTGTCACCTCAGTGCAGAGGTGACAAAGAGCCTTTGTTTAAGAAGCCTTCCTTTTTCTTGAGAGCTAACAAACATGCCTGCTGTTAACCAGAATTTACAATCTCCCACTGTCATCATCACCTTCATAATAACCCTCAATTAATATTTATCAGCTGCCTTCTATTTACCACTCTGCACAAATTGGTAGAAGGTAGAACAGACAGTCCTCAAGGAGCGTTCATCCTGGGCAGCCCTAGACAGATGATCTCTACCAGTAATGGGTTTGCTTGTGGGTAGAAAATGTGAAAGCTAAAGTGAGTTCACTCTTCACCTCTTAGGGAAAGCTTTAGCTAGGGACAGACTTGCAGCTAGACTTGGAAAGCCCTTTGGCTAAACCCAATAAAGAAAATGAAAAATATACTTATAGCTTGCACATGAATCTTGATTAAAGTGGGCTCAGTGAAAAGACTTTAGTCCTTAAATGAGAGGATTCTTGTTAGTATGGAAGAAACTTTCAGAATGAAATCAAGAGCTGGGGTTTCAAATCCTGGATCTAGCATTCATCAGCTGTTAGATAAAATCACTTTTCTCTGAGCCTTTGTTGCCTCCTTTTTAAAATGAAGGTTATAATATTTGCATTATCTGGTTCATAAATTTGTGGTGAGGAAAGTAATTTATGAACTTTAAGTCCCTGTAGAAATATGTTATTATTGTTTTTCCATTGTGGACGGTCTTGGAAACATCAGTTTGTCCATCTTAAAAATGGTATGATGATAATTGTACACTGCTAATTCAAAAATGGAGGTGGCTCAGTGCATGCATGGAGTGCTGGATCTAGAGTCAGGAAGACCTGAATTCAAAATTGGCCTCAAATAATTACTGGCTCTGTGGCCCTGAGCAAGTCACTTAAACTCTGTTTGCCTTAATTCACTGAAGAAAGAAATGGCAAAACACTTTTATCATCCTTGCCAAGAAAACCCCATAGAGGGTATTGGTGTGCTATGGTCCACAGGATCATGAAGAGTTGGCCATGGCTGAACAACAATTCACAATTCAATTTTGTCGGTCAGGCATGATTTATTCTGTTTTAAATGTCTTTAAAAAGTAAAAGATAGGTCTTTTTACAAAATTTATTCGCCATTTCTTACTTATTTGGGCATCCTTGTTTAAAAATTATTCCGCCACATTTTGGATTGGGGTGTCTGTTATTAACTTGCTAATTTTTTAAATTACCTTTTTTAAAATTATAAAATTAATAACTATCAACAGAAACAATATAAACATACAAAAGAAGAAGAAAAATCTGTTCCCAACAAAGGAGAGTCAAACAAATGTATTGCACAGCAGATGAGCAAAGATGAGTTTTTGATGCTGTCTCTCAGCAGAGAGAAGCCCTATTCCCAATACTTATCTCTGTCTCTGAAGACATCTGTCATTATGTCATTGTAACAGCCCCATCCTAAAACACTCTTGTTGTAAGTTTTTAGAGTAGGGAAATGAGACCCAGCATGGAAAAATAAAATAAAATAAACAAAGCAAAATAATCTTCCTCCCACTCCAGAAAAATTCTCCAGAATCTAAAGAGAATCCTCATAGGATCACAGTTATAAAGCTGTATGAAATCAATCATCTAATCTATTTCATCTAATTATCTAATGTATACCCTTTATTTAAAGTTAAGGAAACTGATGTCCAAAGGATTTAAATGACTTGCCCAAGGTCACACAAGAGAGTGGCAAAAAGTTTGTAAAATATTGCTTAATAGACATTTTCTAGAATTACCTCCCTTCTCTGTTTCTCCACTCAGAGTTTATACCACTGTGTTTTTTGTCCTTGTGATTTTATTTTTGTGCTTATCAGAGGAAAGGTGGTCTATGATTTCATTAATTCATTATACCAAGTTGTTTATGAAGATGTCATTTATGCTAAGTAATATTCCAAATCTGCTGTTAAAGCATGAGTTGAATTAGTCAATGTAAATCATGTTACATAAATATGAATCCTTTACCAAATTATCAGAGGTCTCTCATTTAAAAAAAAAAAACTCTCAACTTTTCTCTTTTTTTCTATCAAATTTACATTTTGTCTTAGAATCAGTACTATGCAGAGGAGCAGTAAGGGCTAGACAATTAGTTGCTTTGCCCAGGATCCCACAGCTAGGAAGTAGCAGTCTACATTTGAACCCAGTACCTGCCATCTCTAAGTCTGGCTCTGAATCCACTGAGCCACTTGGCTGCCTCCTACCTTCTGTCTTAGGATCTATACTAAGTGGAAAGGGCTAGACATTGGAGGTTAAGTGAGTTGCCCACGGTCACACAGCTAGAAAGTGTCTGAGGCCAAATTTGAACCTAGGTCTACCTGACGTATTCACAAACCAAGAAATATCCTGGAAGTATAGAACCTAGTCACAGTCCTCTTGAGTTTGATTTTAACAGAGAGAAAAGACTACATCTATTTCTGTTTCTTGAGCTTCAGAATTCCTTGTCATAAGTTTTATATTATGTTGCTCATTAGTACATGTTTTTGGCTGCAAAAACTCAGAAGGCCATATTTTGAGGTACATTCCCCCCCTTGGTTGCTTTCAACAGGAGTTGAGATATTAATTTTAATTCTTTATATTTAATCTGGAAAACATTCATTAAGTACTTCGTTACTATATGCAAAGCACTGTATTGGGTATCATGTTATAATGGTGAAATTTACACTCTAATAGGAGATTGGGCATAGAATCTATACATTTATAGTCACCAATAGTACCTTTCATTTCTACTTTGATGTAATTTAAAATTCTATATTACCTACGGTCATTAAAAGGAAAGCCATAAAAAGTCTGGTTCACCTTTAAAATTCATTAGAAATCTATGCTTACCTTGAATATAGCGTGATTTTAAAGTTCATTTTGGTGGTCTGACAATTAAAATGCATTTTATTAAACTCATGTTTGCAAAGTGCTTCATTGATTAATTTGATTAATTAGTTATGCTAGTGCCAAATGGGATTTTTATTAATAAAATATTCATGGAGTATTAAGATGTGCCAGGCACATTATAATTCAGAAAGTTAGTTAGGCTCTTCCCAATGTGGCTCTAGCCATCATATTAATTTCCTTTCCAAAATATTCACCTCTCCACTTACCTTTTCAGACTACACATTAATTCTCTTCACTCATTCTGTGTTCTGGCCAAATTGTCCTGCTTGCTATTTCCTGAACTCACTATTTCCTCTCCCACCCTTGTGCCCTTAGGCTGTGTTCCCATTCCTGGAGGGCTCTATCTCCTCCTTTCCACCCCTTAGAATTCTGTTTCCTTTCATTTAGGTATCTTGAAACTTTCCTTATTCCTTAGGTGCTTTAGGATCTCTCTTCTTAAAGCCCCTCACAGTATCCACTCCCCCACCCCTAGACTTCTGGGCTTGTATTTTCCACTTTTTTTCCAAAGTTTTATTTATTAATTTTTTCCACGGTTACATGATTCTTGTTGTCTCCCTCCCCTCTTCCCTCCCCTTCTCAGAGCTGACAAGCAATTCCACTGGATTATATACATATTACCACTCAAAACCTATTTCCATATCATTTATATTTGCAATAATATTTTAAAACCAAAATCCCAAATCATGTATCCATATAAACTAGTGATAAATCATGTTTTCTTCTGGATTTCTACTCCCACAGTTCTTTTTCCTGTTGTGGATAGCGTTCTTTCTCAGAAGACCCTATGAACTGTCCTGCATCATTGCCCTGCTTTTAGTTGCAATGTCTATTGCATTTGATGGTCCCACAATGTTTTCATTACTGTGTATAATATTCTCCTGGTTCTGCCACACATTTCACTCCACATCAGTTCATAGAGGTCTTTCCATTTCTTAAGAACTTCATCAATCCATCACTCCTTTGAGCACAATAGTATTCTATTACCATCATATACCACAATTTGTTCAGCCATTCTCCAATGGAGGGACATTTCCTCAATTTCCAAATTTTCACACCAGCTTTTATAACCTCAATTGAAAGACAAGCTACTGAAAGCAAGGATTCCTTACTTCTATCTTCATATTCACTACTCCTAGCACAGTCTGGCTTAATTAAGTTATTGCTTAATAAGTGTTTGTTCAGTGGGATTTTGACTCTCCTAGAATTCATAAATGAGGCATTAGGAGGTTCAGAGTGGCTAAGGAAATTGGGGTTAAGGAGGAAAAGGAGTAAGTGAAATGAGATTATGATTTTTCATGGATCCTTTGTTCATCTTGGGAATACATAACTAATGAACAGCATGTCTTCCTAAAAATGGGAAAGGGGAAAGTTAAGCTTGTTCACTTTTCTTGTTAGTTATTTGCTTACCCCCCCCCCACCCCTGTCTTGGCAAAGTGATTTCTACCCTTTCAATGTTATTAGGACTTAGGCATCAAATTTGAAATACCTGCCCTCTTTGTCATATCGTGATCATCATCAATGACCCCTAGGAAAACACCTAGGCTAGTGTTTTAGTTCCTGTTCTAATGCTAGCCACTAGTCTAATGACCTTGAGAAAGTAAATTATCTGCTCTATGACTCAGGTTCCTATCTTATAAAATTGTGACCTACCCCTACATATCTCATAGTCCTATGACCTTTGAGTGGAATAATTTATGTGAAAGTGATTTAAAAAATAAAAAGTACTATATAAATATAAGATAGTATCTTATGCAAATTATAAAAATGTAATTACTTTTATTTAGAATAATGGCAATGCCTATTTTTGAGTGGTTGGTTATTTTATTATTTTGAATATTATTATTTTGTATGCTTGATTAGATCATTTCCGGGCCCTCTGTGACCTAGGTTAAAGAATAACCAAGGCCTCATGAATTTGGAAAATCACTTAGTTTTCTCTCATTTTTCTTCTAAGTCATTTCACCACTCCTACCTGACTCTTAATTTCCAGTTTGTTTTTTATCTATTACCTGGGTTTATTAAGTGCCAGTTTAATAAGCCAGCTATTCCTACTATCACACTGAAGGGGCCTCTTCATTAGATCTCTGTTTTAGACAAAAATGATCATTTTCAAGTTTTCAGTGAGAAAAAGCTAATATTTCTCACTTTATGAGACCCAGCTTCAGATCCAGGGCTCCTGAGAAGAGTGGATTATAGTGAAAGTGTTTTGGAAGCTTAATTTAATTCAACATAGAATTTTTTTGGTGTCATTAAGATGAAATATTTTCTATTTTCCTTGGGGACTGAATCTCATTGGGAAAGCTCCTCAGTAAAAACCGCCCCATGGGGTGTGTATCCAAAGCTCCCAGTGCTCCCTTGAACGTTAAGCAATGAATTGCACTTTGTCCGGTCAGCCCTTGAAACATCTCCGTTAAAAGTGATCCATTAATATTTAGTGCGCTGTTCACCACTGGAAAGTCCATTTCTCTTACAATTTCCAACAAACAGCACCGGAGTGTCAACCCACTATTAGCCTCAAATAGTTTACTATTTTATTCTTGCTCCAATATGGCATCCGCCTTAGTGGGGCTCATTCAGGGGATTGTAGAGGAGTCTACAACAAAAGGGGCAGCCTTCATAAGGAAATACACCAAATAAACAGTATGCGTTGTAGTGTTTTATCTAGACACTCCTTCCTCCGCACACTCCCTAATCAAACAGGCAGCTTTTCCGCATGTAGGATCGTCACTGAAGTTATAACTGGCTCCCCCGGGGCTGGCTTCCACAGGATTTCCTGTCCAAAAATTCACTGGATGGTCATTTGCAGCTGAGCGCTCACCCACCACCAAGCAAGCCCTCTTAAGGATGAAGAATACCTGACTCAGGCTCTTCCTTTCCAAATTCTCTCTAGGCATTTCCCCATCCCCACCTCATCTTTACTCTTGGGGAGGAGAAGGGGAAAGGGGGAGAAAAAACACCACCTCTTACAGTAATCATATATATTTGTGAAAGGTGTCTTCTTCCTCCCCCCCCCCCCCCCCGGGGTTATTTACAGGTTTTTTTTTACTACTTAGCCTTTCTTGGCTTGTAATTACTTACCGAAAGAAATAGCCTCTTTTCAGTTGGGGCTGTTTCTTTAACCTCCCTTTTAAACTCCCTCCCTCCCTCCCTCTTTCTCCCCCCTTCCTCCTCCTTCTCCTCCTCTTCTTCCTCCTCTTTCTCCTCCTCCTCCTCCTCCCCCTCCTCTTCCTCCTCCTTCTCCTGTTCGGACTCTGGTGAGCCAAGCCACTGAGCTCAGCAGGCTTTGCTGTGTCAGGAGAACCCACCTAGAGGGCCCCCTTGACGCCAGCACATCCCCTGTCGGGCAGCATTCACTGCAGCCCGGAGCTGATGATTCTGCTGCAGAGTGTGAGGAATCCAGTGTTCAGGAGTCTGCAAGTGTCCGGAGCCGCTGCTGAACCGGAGAGCGCCACTGGGGCAGGGGCAGCAAAGGCTCCGGAGATTTCAAGGGGCTCCGCTGGAAATTCTGCAAGCCTTTGTGTCTTAAAAAGCATGCCAGAGGTCTCTGCAGCGTGGGCTCAAGAACCTTTCTGAAGGATGCCAGCGCCCCAGGAGTAAATGACAACTAAGGAGGAGCTGAATTGGGGGGAAAAGAGGAGGGCAAAAAAAGCTGGGACGAAATTCTCTGATAACATCTGACTTAACAGCTGCAAGATTTGTTTTCTTTCAAAGCAAAATGCGAAAAGCCCCTCGCGTGGTCTGGGGAATGGCAAATTAAAGGAGGCTCTGTCTGCAGTGAGAGGATCAATAGCTTAGTCATTTCACTTAAAGAGAGCAGACAGCCTTATTATGGAGTTAGGCAGCCGAAATGAATCTGCTCATGAAAGCCCCTTCAGAAAGCCTGATAGGAGCTAATGGTGATTCTGGCGTGCGAAGCCCAAATTACTCACTGCCTTCCTACTACTTTTGCAGATGAGGAAAAAAAAGAGGGAGAAAAAAAAAACCAAACACACACACACACACACATTGAACCGAAATTTTGAAGAGAAGTTTGCTTTGGTTATACATCGTTTCTTTTAACACCCCTCCTTCCCCCCATCCCATTCTTTGTCTAATACGTCTGAGAAAGGAGCACTGCATCCAAGTGACCACACAGGAATATGTGTCTGAGAAAGAAGAAAAAGCAATCTCCCTCCTTAAAGGACAGCATGGCAAAGGGATCTGAAGTTTTATATCTCCCCCCAAATGCCCCTTTAACCAAGAAAACGAGCCACTGCCTCTTGACTAACCTTTTCCCACATTCCAGAGTCCTTCCTAGGAAGATGCTTTAATTTCAACTCGGATTGTTTGGATTTTGAACCAGGACGATCTTTTCTGTTGTTTAGTATTTCACGGATTGTACTGATGATTCTTGGGGGGTTGGTGAGCTGTTGTAACATAAATGGATGGACACATACCTGCAGTGACCTGTGATGAATCTTACTTCAAATCCTGGAAGGCTTCTTGTAGTTGGGGTTAGCTTTTGGGGGGCAGGGGGGAGCATTGGAGAAGACAGTACTTGTTGCAATAATCACCCATGGTGGCAGCTCCAGCTGGAGAGTTAGAATTCATCAATGAAAAACAGAACAGAGAAAGTCTAAGGCAGGGAAAATACTAATGTTAGAAGACCTGCGAACATGATGCACGTGAATAATTTCCCCTTTAGGAGGCATTCCTGGATATGGTGAGTAATCAATATTCCCTTCTGTCTGTAAGGCTCAGGGTGATGTTTGTAAAATATTGTGACAGCTCCCAGATGCTGAGTCTTTTGAATCAATGTGTTGGCATCAAGTAAAGCTTATCACTGAGATATGTATGAAATCAGATTCTTCCTGAGTCACTATTGATTATATAAAAAAAATTAATTTAAAAAAGGAATCACCGTTGTCAATGACCAGCATCACAAAGCCAATAGGAGAATATATCCATAATTCTTGATGATCAATTCATGCCAAGATTTGACCTCATAAGTCTAAAGAAGAGGAATGTGAAATATTTTTTGGTGTTTCCTCTGTATTTGTGTGTGTGAGTATGACAGTGTCTTAGAATTCCCAAGAGGAGAAGGAAGGGCATAGACCTATTTTAACATCTTTTATCCATCTGGGTTTTTAAAAAGAATTGGGAGATCTTGCTGAATTCAGAAGAGAGGTGACGGGAGAGTTTGCAGTGTTAACAGTTAATTAAAAACACACAATGTGTAGGTGTTGTGAATATAAGAATTGTTCCAATTGTTTAGGAAATCTTGCTACTCTCATGAATTGCATTGGAAGTCAACACCTGAATCATTGCAAACCTAGCTGTCTGAGTACTTGCTCAATGTATTTGACGTCTTGTAATGTAAGTTCAGCATAATGGGTGAGGGTACCAAGGCTTGTGACATCATCTGTCATGTTGCCTCTATAGGAAAGCATAGGGGAACTGATCAGTTTGTGTATATTTGGCATGTGTGTGTGTGTGTGTGTGGCATGTAATTAAGAGAAGAGCCTGATATTACAAAATCTTGCATCTTTACTATACCTTTAGAGAAGGAGTGGAGTATAGGCTCTTAAAGCAGGAACTTTATGAATGTACAGTATATGCCTATCTAAAGGCTTTGTGTTGGCTAACATTGTTTGGGATGCTCTTCATATATGATTTTGAAAGTGAATTTTGTTGTCGTTGTTCAGTAGTCCTCACAAAAATCTGAACATTGCTTTCCCATTGTGTTTCCAACTGCCTCATCACATCATCTTAAACAGAAGGTTTCCAAAAGCCTTAAAGCACCCACCCCACACCCAAAGAATCATCAGCTCGTGTGTCGGGGAGGTTTCTGCTGTTGACCTGAGAACCAATCACAGTGATGGGTGGGTGACAGCCTCAGTGACCCTGCAGGGGTGCTCATTGTCCATCAGCACGAGATGCACACTGGCTCATGCTTGTGGCGCATCTTGCTTCCTTCATTGTTGTCCAGTGCCACCTTCTCCACCAGACTCCAGTCTGCATCAGTGGGAGCCTAAGTGAAATGACTGCAAAACCTCTGCAGCCCACTCCAGACACCACCTCCAGAAAAGTCCAATCAATTCAAGGCTCTAGAAGAGCAGACTTTTCTGTTTCTAAACAGAAAGAGCTTCGCTGATCATAGTGCAACACAAGTCACTTAAAGATGGTTTTGTTTGTTCTTTGAGAATCTGGCCAAATAGTTGAAACAGAGAAAATGTAGGAGGGCATTTTTCAACCCTAAGAAACATATTTGTGGATCTGACTCCCAAAATATTTTATTTTTTTTAAATGAGGATTTTTCCTTCTATAAATATGTACATGCCCAAAGCAGCAGTTTTTGCTCTGCCTGGGGACATTTGTCCTGCTACCAGTCCCCCTTTTACAAGTAGCATGTAGTGTCAGAGTTCTTGTAGTCATTTGGTATATTACACAGATTTCACATCTACATTTCTGTCTCTGTGTCTACCACATTCTCTGAAATATCTGACTACCTCACATTCTTTTTTTCATCAACCTCAGTCCTGCATTTCATATTTTTAAAAAATGACCCAAACCCAAAAGCTGGAGCTAAGTATATAACTCTTCTTTTATCCAGTTTACAAATGGCCTCATATTCTTGTTCATATTCTCTGGGATCTGTAATGCACATATTTTCAAACTAGATTTAGGGAGTTGGAAATAATGATGGTTTTCTTTTGTCCTCATAACTAGATAACCCTCCATGCATTGTACCACATGACATCCCATTTTTCCCCTTCGCCAACCTGAGACGCTGTAGAAACTGGGTACTTTGTCTAACTATTTTCACCTGAGCCCTTTGGATGGCTTCATTTGTGAAATGTAGAATCTGGAGGAATTTTTTTTCCAGGTGACCCAGTTAATGTTGCTCTTGGTTCAAAACCAACTAACTGATTTTTCATTATTAATTGCTGCTCCTCTCTCCTGTAGATTCCCAGACTTAAAGTAGCAGGAAGTTTTTTTTCTACTTTTAAGAAACCAATCTAGTTATATATTCATGAATTTACTTACTGAGAAAAGGAATTGTAAAGGTATATGCCTCATTCATTTGGAAAGGTGCTCTTTCAATTCTCATGTCTTTCTCTCCCAAAAGAGACAGACCTGAAGTTGGCCGCAGATCAGTGCTAGGGGGAAAAAATTATTTCTTAAAAAGAGATGAGAGTGTAGTTTGGTTTCTCTGAACTGAAGGTGCTCCATATTGCACAGATATTTACCCTTTAGTACAGGAAATTATTATATTATATATAATATATACTATTATATAATATAAAATATATTAGTACAGGAAAAATTAGAGGATGATATACGAGATGTGGGCATCTTTCTTCTCTTGACATTTGTGGAGAGTTAACAGAGAGAAAGTCTAGAGTTGATTTTAGAAGTTTTCAAAAGGTGATTACGCAAATATTGAGCTAGGCACAGAGTTTCAACTTGGACTCTCATCCCCTTTGTTGAGAGCTTTGAGCAATGGTATTATAAAGTCATTGTGCATTGGTTAAGAGTTCAAGTTAATAAATGGTCTTTTTACTTGTCTTAATAGAACACTACTTCTTGAGTATTCCAAGAGTGGTATAAGAATGTACTTGAATATTATGGGGTTTTTTAAAATTACATTAGAAATGTTTGTACGATTGATTGCGTAGCCTTCTTTCCATTACACCTTTGAGCCTCCATAGTGCCAAATCAAATAGAGATAAGTGTGAGATCTTTTTTTTTTTGTCTGCCACACTGGACAAATAAGTACTGTACATCTTTTTTTTTCCATTTTTAATCTAACTAGTGAGGAAATAATGTTAGATTTAACAAAGTATGAGGTTTTTCCATATCATTGTAAAATATGAAATTCATTTCTACTCTGTAGGAATTTAAGAAATGAATAGCCATATTTATGGAATATTTCTTTTCTTTTTGAAAGTTCTTTCCAGATCCAGGAGCCTTTATTCTTATATTTCATGGAATCATATGAAAAATGTATCACAAGCTAACGTAACATGGCAAATGGAAGATCACACAGTCATCCAAAAGCTAACCTAATTTGAGCATAAACAACTGTGCCCTTTAAATAGTTGTGGAATTATGTCTTTGTGACAAAGATATACAGATAACCACATTTCAAAGGACAATAAGGTTTTGGTTCTTTTTATTAGATTCTACTGGTTCCAGAATTTTAGAATTAGAAGATTCATCAGAAGTCATTTAGCTCAATTTTTTTTTTACCTCTCAAATAAAAATTCCATTCTCATGAATAGTCTAACTTGTATGTATGTACATATATATATAACTTTTGAGTTAAGAGCTTGGCTGCCGTACTAAAAGTTCATTTATTTTCAGAATTCTAAAACATTTCTACTTTTTAAGATAATTTTAGTCAATGAAGTGGGATATTAGAGAGAGAATTCTTTCTTCAATTGGGCAAAACTGCAAACTCCTCACTAAAATTTGAAAAAAAAAAACTGAATAAGGGGCAGGAGATCTGAGCAGTGTCAAATGCTGAAATGTCTCTGAAATAGTTCTCTTCAATGGGTTACCAATTTAAGCCTTGAAAGTCATGCTTTAAGAGGTGTGAAAAGTGGCTAATTTTTCCATTTACTTCCAGAATTTAATTAAATACTCCTCATACTAACTGCTCTTATCAAGCTTACATATGTTCAGAACTGGACTGGCAAGGGAACCCAATCAGAAGAAAGTCTAGGACAAGAGGAGAACAAAGTGGCCTTGCCTGCTCTCAGTGGAAAGAAAATACATCCTTTCAATTCTCAGAGAAGCTCAAATATTTTCACCTGCAGACATTACCTACTATTTTTTACTAAGGATTCAAGTAATGCCTTTGAAAAGGATTCGTATCTCAATCTAGCGAGAACTTGCACTTGGGTTCCATTATGACAGTATCAGTTGTCTCCTTCCAATGTAGAGGGAAAGAAATCTGACCTTAATGCTCCAGGTCAGAAAAAAAATAGCTTAATTTAGAAATGGCTGAATGACAAGCTGGGCCAGGCAGTCCAACTTTCTGATGCAACTTTAATTTCTACATAGAATGTAAGCTCCTTGAAGAGTAGGCTAGTACTTTGCACATTGCCCTGCTTCATAGAGTAGGTGCTTAACAAATATTTGTTGATTGATTACAGGCTTTTGCTAGGATTTAATAACCAGCAGTCAGAGACTTGGCCTCTTCTAACCAGGTTCCTTATATTTTCACCCACCTTACAGAGGCAGTGCCTCTGTCTTGGCGTGCCAAATCATCCCCCTAAATTCCAAAAGACAAGCAGCAGATTTCCAGTGTGGCTCTGGATTCTTCTTGGACCAAATGCAATTCATTTGTAACCACTTATTGCCAATAAAGTTTAGATGGAGCTGATAATTATACAAAGTTGTCTTGCTCACTAATCCCTGGGGCTCCATATTCTAGTCAGCAGCTTATGGGGATTGTTTAAGGCAGTTGTTCAAGTTTGGATGAAGCACAGAATTTATTTTGCTATAGGTGAAATATTGATTCTATTAAACTCATAATTTTCCTTCTTGATATGTTTACGTTTAGCTCTTATCAAACCTTGCTGACAAACAGCTTATACAAAAGAACCCTAATTTGTGGTTAGTCCTTTGTTTTTATTGATTTGTGTCAACCAGCTATCAATGGCAAGCAAAAATGTGTTGTTTAAAAGAGACAACATAATATAGTGGAAATTTACATTGTACTGGAGGTCAATGGATCCTAGTTCCCAGGACCGGTAGCCAAAGAAAAAGAAAAAAGGTTTTTGGTTTTTTTCTAGAGGGCAAGAGCTTGGGTGACAAATTTTCTTTCTCCTGATGATGGAGGAATTACCTCAGTTGCATTTAAGGGAGGGAGATTCTCCTTGGGGACTTCCCTAAACCACATTCCACTACGAGGAAATCATTACTATGGCAGAATATGAAACCCGGTGTCTTTATTACCTCTAGAACATTTCAGTTAGGGAAGGAATCACAGCCAGAAATCCTTTCTCTTAGTATCTTCATTGGCTATTTTTGTCAGTGGGTTCACTGAGGGAACTGATAGGACTTTACAAGTATCATACCCCCTTTCTCTCTCACTGTGGTAGTCATGGATTCATGGAAGAGTACAAGATGGAGTTGGAAGAGCTCAAAAGAGGCATTTTAGTCCAACTTTCTCACTTTGTAGGCAAGGAAAGTCACCTAGAGAGGCTAAATGACTACTCAAGGGCAAAAAGGCGCTTAAATGGCTGAGTTGGGAATTGATTGCATAGATCTTAGGATCCATACTCAATGCTCTTTTAAGTCTACACTGGGGGGGGGGGGCAGCTGTTAGCTTAATGGATTAAGAGTCAGGCCTAGAGATGGGAGGTCCTGGGTTCAAATGTGGCCTCAGACACTTCCTAGCTGTGTGACCCTGGGCAAGTCACTTGACCCCCATTGCCTAGCCTTTACCACTCTTCTGCCTTGAAACCAATACACAGTATTGATTCCAAGACAGAAGGTAAGGGTTTACAAAAAAAAACTGCACTGCCTGGTCCTGCCACATTTTGTTGTTTAGATGGATTTTCCAGGGCAAGTAATAGTCCTGCTGCTGTTGCTGGTTGGAATGGAGCCTATTCTGTAGAAGTAGAGCCAATATGGCACACCTCTTACATGACAAGAATTGATATGGTCTAGTGGCAAGTCAGATGCTACAGCTACTTCATTGAAAAGGGAAGGAAAAATAAACAGGCAAATCCAGTTTTCTTTTTGGAGGTTAAGTTTTAAAACACACAATAATGTTGACTCAAATATTGAAGTAGGCATGTGGTACTGGTTTTTCTAGATGGTTTCTCCAGTTTCAGCCTTGTCTTGTCTTAAGTTTTGATACTTATTATAACCCTAGTCGTTAAGGAAGAGGACCTTCCTCCTTTCTCCTTTTTCTCTTCATGGCTATTGAGAGGCAGATAATCTCCATCCAATATTCAACTCTTTCCCCTCCACTTCAGGGATGCTTTTAATTTCTACTGCTACTCAAATGCCTATTTAAAAAAAATAATTCTCTCTGTTTTTCAATCAGAAACCAAAGTTAAGGAAATAGTACAGTCTAAAGGAAATAACAGGGTTGGGGGGGGGGTGTAGTTAGGGGCCAAATCACCATTGCCTAGCCTTTATTGTTCTGCTTTGGAACCAATACACAGTAATGATTCTAAGAAGGAGGGAAAGAAGAGAAAAGAAAAGAAAGGAAAAGAAAGGAAAAGAAAGGAAAAGAAAAGAAAAGAAAAGAAAAGAAAAGAATAGAAAGGAAAAGGGGGGAACTGGAAACTAGAACTCTTAGGTTTTGATCCTTATTCTGCTACTAACCACTTGAACCTAATTTATTCTTTTGTAAAATAGAGACTAGTTTTGTGAGTTCCCTTCATTACTTAAAGTATAATGAATCTTTGTGTTCCTAAGTCAAGTTTGAGAATTCTGGTGGAGGCTGATACTCATAGAGATGTTAGTAGACATAACAAAGTAGGAATTGGTGAGTGTATGTTGTAAAGAGATGGCTACTTAAGAAGACAAACTCAGTGACACTTTGAGGAAATGAGAGAGAAAGGATGCTGGCTAATTATAAAAAGCAAGAGTGATTTGGCTCTGAGACATTCATTCAGTTGTCCATTTAGGTATTTATTGAGCATCTACCATAATACCAGGCTGGTAGGAGAAGGAGAGATAAATAAATTAAAAAACAGTCTTTTCCCTCTAGTTGTATAGTTGTATAGAATTGGAAAGATAAAAATTGAGTTCATGAAACAATGAGGAAATATATAGGCAAGTGAGAATACTTATAGATGACATAGAATCATTGAACTGAGCTATGAATTTATTTAAAACCAATTTTGATAACTATTTTATTAAAATTAATTTCCTTTGTATTCCTGTTATTTTGTTTTGTTTATTTTAAAATATTATTCTGAGAAGGGCACCTTAGGCTTCATTAGGCTGCCAAAGGGATTCATGAAACATATTAAAAATGTTAGGAATTCTTGCTCTAGTCCAATCTGTATTTGACCAAGAATCCCTTCTATAAGGGAGAAAAAATATGGTGAAAATAACATTTGAAAAATATTCTTCTAGAAGTTGTATCTGGGACACATTTTAGTGGCCTGGGTCTGAAGGGATGATGGTCATTAGGCTGTTGACATAATCTAGGTATAATACAATGATGAAGGGATGTTAGTTGGACTCTAAATTAAAAAAAATGGAAAGGAACAGATGGATAATGACATTTAAAAATAAGCAAAATTATAATACAAATAAGAGAAGAGTTTGAAGAAAGTTAAATATCACAGAAAAGACTGTGAAGCCATACATAGAAGGTAATTTAAAAATAGATTGGTAGGAAATAATGAAAATAACTGAGATGCAGAATATAATAGGATAATGTGATGTTTTAGTGCTATAGAAGCAACCAACAATAAACAATATAGTAGAAAAACATGATATTTACAGTGAAGAACAATTGGAAATATTACCTCAAAAATTGTATCATCCAACTGTATATTTAGAACCTCAGAAATCATCCCACAGATTTGTGACTGTGATCCCTAGAATTTAGATGACCAGTGTGAGATCAGATAGGGAATAAATATCTGAACTCAGATATTGAACTCAGATCATTCACCTTCAGAGCCAGAGCTTTTCCAAACTGGAATATATAGAGATTCAGGCCTTGGAGAATAAATCATAGTACTTCATTCTCATGTTTCCTAACAATCCAGAAAAGTTAGAAAATGAAAATAATCTCTATAGACAATGCAAAGATCTCTAGACTTGGAATCAAGAGTTTATAATTGAATCTCAGTTCTACACCTTCTTTTGTGACCTTGGGAAAGCCACTTAGACTGTTAGTTTCCTAATCTTAAACATAAAAAGAGTCAGTTTAGATGAATTGGGAAGTCTCTTTCAACTCTAAAGCTGCGATTTTATTTAAAAAAAAAGAGAGAGAGAGAGATCAAAGATCACTAAATTGTTAAGAGCTTAAAGGACTTTGAATTGGTTACATTGATGAAATGATACATTAATTTTGAGAAGTGAAATAATGAGTATATTTGTCTCTATGTGTTTCTGTTGTTAGTAGAACATCCAGATGGAGATGTCTTATAAGCAACTGGAAATCTGAGGTGAGAAAGAAAGTTTAAAAACTGAGAGGATGCAAAACACCTAAATTTTTGAGACAGTTTTGAAATTGAATCATAAGCCAAGCTTTCTTTGCGGAGATTTTTAGGAAATCTCTCTAATTGAATCAAAGGGAGAAAATCTTCTAAGTATATAGGGATAAGTTTCTCTTTAAATTCTATGTTTTGTTTTGTTTTGGTTTGGTTTGGTTTGGTTTTTTGGCCATGCTTTACCTGAATTATTTCCAGAAATGCCAAGATTGTAATAACAATTCTGAGAATAAGATACTAAGAGGACAGGAAGAGATCTTTAGAAGTGAAAAGACCCAGGAAATTGTTGCCCTCTTTTACTTGCAAGTTGAAACATAATAATATCTTAAAATATAATATATATATATATTTAAAAAATCAAACAGGACCTTAATTCCCCACTCTGAGTAAAAGAAACAAAACAAAATATACTGCAATTATTAATACACAAGACATTATAGAATCACAAATTTAGACCAAGAAGGGACTAAGTAGACCATCTAGTCCAACCCCCTCATTTTCAGATGAGGAACTGAGGCCCAAAGAAATTAAGGACATGCCCAAGGTATCCAGGTTAAGTGGCAAAACTGGGATTCAAACCTATTTTCTTTGAGTAGAGATGGAACCCTTTCCTTTTTCACTCAATCTAAACCATTTACCTTAGGCTCTAAAATGTTTATAAATTATAAGTAATTTCTTAAGTCTATTTGTTTCTTTAAATAAATTTTGTTTGGTTGATTCTGTCAATCAATATACCATTATTTACCATTATTTAAGTTCCTACAGTTTGCCAGGTGCTGTGATAAGCCCATATAAAGAAAAACAAAAGACAGCCTCTGCTCTCAAGCAACTCACAGCTTCATGGAGGAGAAAACAAGTAAATATGTACAAACAAGTTACAAGTTCCATCCAGGATAAATAGGAAATAATCAACAGAGGGGAAAGGCACTTAACATGAAAGTGTATTGGGAAAGGCTGCCTGTGGAAAGAGGGATTTTAGCTGAGCTTAAGCAAACACTCCTGCTAGAGTACTACTCTGATGCCTCATGGACATGGCTCTGGGCTCTCAAAGGCAATTCAAGGGCATCCCATTCTCTAGCAGGTCCCACCGAGCTGGAAAATACCATGCATCATTTTTCTCAGGACTAACCTATAAAACCTACTGCAGACATTTCCAATATCATTTCCTTTCAAAATTATGATGATACTTTGAAGAGGATGATAACATAAACTCCTTTCAGAAAGCCATAATAGCTGCAGTAACTCAAAAGAACATTTAAATGGTTATGGCAATGTTAAATATTTTGACCATACCAAGAGTTAAAAACAGAGTTCCTGCTGAGAGACTCCAAAACAGTCTGCTTATATCATGTCCATAGTTAAGCTTCTCATTTCTTTAAGTTTCTTTTATAAACAAGAGAATAAATTTAATAAAATTATACTTTTTCAATAGAAAAAAGTGTAAATTGACTAATTGTAGTTTATTAAATAGGGAATAGAAAATGAGCCCCATATGGAAGAGCTAGCAGGTAGCTGCCTCACTTTGAATGATGAAATTTTAATGTGATGAGCAAATCATACTTTGGAATTATTCTCTTTCCAACGTCTGATTTTAGTATCTCATGTCAGTTAGAAGATCCCAGTTACAGAAGATTGCTAGACAATATTAAGATTCTGCTTGTTCCTGTCATTCCTCTGCTCCTGTTCCTACTTTAAAAAGCTCATCACCAGAAAGCTAACCACCAGACGATTAGTTGTTTCAGCTGCAGCAACACCAGAAAAGCTTCCTGTAAAACCTAAAGAGGTTGTGGTGGCCTGCCCAGGTCAGAACCCAACAGACCCACTGCCTGCTAGCCCAGTCTGTGGGAGTATAGTGTTAGTGTCTTGTTAGGCATCACTGAAGTATGAAATAGACAAAGGTGCAACTGACTGGACTCTCAGATTGTCCTATAAGAAGGTGGGTTTCAAGCAGGAAATAGGCTGTCTTCTCATCTGGGCTCTATTTCATGTATGAATGGCTAAAGGGAAGTGGTTACTCTGTTGGCTGAGAAAATCAAAACTCAGACTTTCTAATGCTAATGTGAAGTGTGTCCTTGAGAAAGCTTTGTTCCCATCAGTTAAAAATTAACTTGGTAAACATTTATCTACTTCATAATGATGAGAATAAACTAATCATCTGTAAAAACATTTTCCTGTAGAAAAGTGTTAGTAATAATATAGTAGAAATTGGAGTGTGAGAGACTCCTTAGATTTGTTTATACATGTATGTATACATAAATATGCATGCTTATATATACACATACTTATGTACTTCTGTTATTTATTATATGCCTTTTGTATGTATATGTATACACATGTATATATACAAATAGAAATATGAAATCATTTCATTTTTCAAAGATAAAAACACATTGATATTTTTGGTAGAAGCTTTTCTCCAGCATTCCCCCTAAGGTCTTCTTCCGTCTATATTGAAACTCTAAACTGATCCTTGGTAATCTAATAATATCTTCTAAATTTCTCTTTAAAAAGGCAAAACCATTTAGTGATACAATTGGGCAAGTCACATGAATGAAACTGCTCTAAGTTAGTTTAGCAGCAAGTAAAAAACCACAAGCTAGAAACTCTGTCTTGTTCAGGAGGACGCTGTGGTCAGCACTAGGCCTGAGGTACAGGGCCTTTTTTTTTCCATTTTTTGTCTCAGAATAAGAAAATATCTCACAGTTTATTCAGGGTAAAAAAATCTATTGATTTGTCACATTCAAATTTTTGGATAAACGCAAACCAAATAATTCTTCCTTAAAAGATTGAACGCGTGATTTTAGAATATATGTATATCTGTCTGTCTCTCTCTCATGTGTGCATATCTGTATACATACACACATATATATGCATATATATATATACACACATGTATATATATATATGCATACACCTTTTTTGGTGATGTGAGAGAATAAGAAGAATGCTATGTGCAGATTAAGCTAACAAGTTCAAGGCATAAAATCTGAAGTTGGCTCAGTGAATAGAAGGACAGGTCTGGAGATGGGAGATCCTGGGTTCAAATCTGACCTCAGACACTTCCTAGTTATGTGACCCTGGGCAAGTCACTTAACCCCCATTGCCCAGCCTTTACCTCTCTTCTGCCTTGGAACCAATGCACAGTATTTATTATAAGACAGAAAATAATAATTTTTCTTTTTTTTAAAAAAAGGATAAAACCAGAGATCATACAGCAGAGGTTAGAGTACTGTCCAAAAGCCAAAGAGAGGTCAGAAATAAGAATGAAGGGCCATTGGTAAATGACTGCTTCATACTGAATGTCTACCCAAGATGACAGCCATTTATGGCAGTGACATGCTAGTCAGGAGCTGTGTGCCTTGTCTTTGCTATACTCTCCTAGCTTTTCATGACTCCATACAGTATGTTGTTCTAAAGAATGGCATGGTAAGACAAGCACTGAGAAGAGTGGATTATAGAGATGATTCAAAAGTCAAGAAACTCAGTAAAAGATTGCAATGATACCCCAAGTGAGCAGTAATGTGACCATGAATAAGAGTGGTGGCAGGAGAAATGAAAAAAAGATGGGTATGAATGAAGTGTATTGTAGATGTAGAATTAACTGACTTTCGTTACTTCTAGAAATGTTTGAGGGAAAAAACGTCAAAGATCTCTGAAGGAGATAGCTTGTTATAGTAAGGGTGGGAGGCAGACACAAGATTTAGAGTCAGATGATCTGGATCTGAATTCCAGCTTTGCCATTTATTTACTGGGACTCTGTGGATAAGTCATTTGAACTTTCTTGACTTCACTTCTTTATGTATAAAATGAGACAACTGGACTAAAACCTGGCAACTAGATCTCTAAGGTCCCTCACAGCTTTGATTTTATGATTCTGTGATTGAAACTTGGCTTACTGCTGTAGAAGCATGATGTTGCCACCAAAGCAAGTTAATATGGATAGATTAGAGAAGAATATAATAAATTCATTTTTGACAGATTGTGTTTCAGGTAATGTCATCAAGGTAGAAATAAACTTCTTGTTTGTCCTTCATTTTTTAAAAGGACTAGTGACATCATGGGTGATGTCCTAATTTGTGTGGGAAATGGATTTAAGTGAGGTAGAGTTGCATAGCTTTCAGCTGATGAAAATATAGTCTTTGTGCTCATGGAAGAAGTCAGGCATGGAGTCACAGATTAGGACCTCATTTGTGTAGAGGAAATAATTAAAGCTTTAGGAAGAGTTGGTTTTGTCAAATGGGAAAGTATAAAGAAAAAAAGAGTAGATGAAGGATGAAATGATTAGTTGGAAGGAAAAAGAGGAGTCACTAGAAGAGATAGCAGCAGTGATAGAAACTGATAATTACCATGTCTGAAGTTTTTTCCAAAAATTCTCCCTTGACAATTGATGCCTAATAAATTTCAGATCATCCAACTCTCAATCCATGATCTTGTAATTCAGATATATTTTGCTTGCCCAAGATTCCCATAAGGAGACCGTATATAATAAATACTTGCCTGTCTATTCATCGGTAGTTGATTTGTCCTCTACTCTCTAAGTCTTACTTATAAGTACAGGTGAGCATAGTTTGGGCATAGAAGATTCATGATAGCAGAGGACTTTCCCCCAACACCTGTGTGAAGCAGCAAATCCAGGACCTTTGGCCACAATTTCCAATGTCTGCTCAGAAAACATTTATCAAACTTCTATTACTTGTAGAACTTGATCCTAAGGGATCGTAATGGGGGGACATAAAATTCCAATAACACATAATCCTTTTTCACTGTCATATGGCACATATCCTGGTAGAGGGATAACTATAATTTGTGTTATTATATGTTGAGAGCACAAGGACAGATAGATGGGATAGTGTATAAAGTGCCAGGCATGGAGTAAGGAAAGGAGTCTTTCTGAATTGATTCCTGGTCTGAGACATTCTTTGTGACCATCTCTAACTCTTCAAGATCCCTTTTGGGATTTTCTTGGAAAAGAATGGGAGTAGTTTGCCATTTTCTTCCCCAGCTTATTTTGCATTTGAGGAACTGAGGCAAGCAAACATTAGAAGTTCATCCAGGGTCACACACCTCGTAAGTGTACCACCTAGCTGCCTGCCTTTAAAGATGACCTTGAAATATTTTTAATACCCCAAAGTTTTCAAGAATAAAGCCTATATCTTATATTCCATTCCTATGTCTGTGATTCCTAGCCCAATGATGGATATATTACTGGGCTCTTGAGTAAATACATTTTCATGAAATTATGGAATTTCAGAGCTAGAGAGAACCTTCGAAATAATCTTTTCCAGTCTTTTCATTATATAGATGAGGAAATTAATGTCAATGAGATAAAATACATTGTCCGTAGTTGCACAGTAAGTTATTGCCAAATCCATCCATCTCTCTCTCTCTTTCCCTACCCTCTCTCTCCTTCCTCCCTTCTCTCTCCCTCTTTTCTCTTACACTGTTATGCCTTTTATCAAGTCATTTATATGATGCTTGGCAGAATTTCCACTTTAATTCCTTTCTTCACTCCTCCAGCTTTGATCCAGAACATATATTAATTGGTTTCCAAATAAAAGATTGAAAGATATATATATATATATACATATATTTACATACATACTTGTGTATGTATGTATACTTGTGCATATATGTGCATATGTCCATATATATCCATATACTATTATTTATATTATATTTTCTATATTATATGCTAAATTTTTTTAAAACATTTGAATCATTAAAGACATGAGTCCTCATTTTACAATTATAGTATCTATATAAGAATTTTATCATTGTTAGTATACTCCTCTTATTTTTCAAATGACATAATTGAATTTTAAGAGGTAAAGGGGCTTGGATAAGTCTAAGAGATACCTGGGCAAGACCATAATAGAAAACAAACTAGTAGGTAGGGAAATATTAAAGCTGGAGAGTGGGGGTGGGATTAGAGCAGAGAAACTGATGATTGATGGTGCAGACATCTTCCTAACAGACATAGGAAAGAATCAGTGGCAAAACTAGAGAAAGTAAAGGGCAAGCTCATTTCTTTTCTGAGAAAAGGACTATAAAAGACCAGGGGAGCTTTTGTATTTATTCCTAAGTAGGGCTGGAATCTTAGAATGGAATACTCTTGAACTTAGTATCAAAGTGTCAATCATATTTTGGGGTGTTCAAGTGTGGTTTTTGCTAAGTGAGCTGTCATGCCAGAATTCCATAGACAGTAAAAATTATTCATATTTGTTTCCCTAAACTTAAAATTCAGAAACAATGAATGCACTCATTATGTAAAAGGCATACCTTTTGGTCAAATGGTAATACTGCCTAGAAAGTGAATATACCTAAAGAGGACTGGGAATTTTAGAACTCTATATTTTCAAGGCTATTTCAATGGACTAGTCTTGGCAGTGATCTCCGAGTTGGGACTTTTTTTTTCCTCTTAGAAGAGAGAAATACAAATATGTATATATGTGTGTGGATGTATACATTTATACGTATACGTATGTGTACATAGAAGATTTGGAAAGCTCTGGGGGACAAGAGAGTCTCTACAGACTTTTCCCATTTTCTTATCATCTCTTCTTCCAAACCTTTGAAACAATAACTCTTCAATGTTGTTAGGAAGAGCCATATTGTAGGGAGATATTAGTCTGGTGGTTTTTCTATAAATATAAATATAAATATATATAATGCCCGTAGAGGACCAATCAGCCCCTCCCAACCCTATTCCCACCACACTACCATATTTTTACCTCAAGGGGACTATTGTGTTAAAGCAGACATGCATAAATGAAAATTTAGAAATATTGTAACTATTCATACCTTGAGAAGCTAAATCATGTCACCAAGCATTTAAGAGCCTGTTGTATGCCAGGGAGAATGCTGAGCACTGGAGATATAAAGGAATTGAAAATCAACCCTCAGGGGCAGATAGGTGGCTCATTGTACAGAGAGCCCAGCCTGGAGATGGGATATCTGGGGTTCAGTTGTAGCCTTAAATACTCCCTGGCTATGTCACCCTGGGCAAGTCATTTTATTCCAATTGCCTAGCTATTTACTGTTCTTCTGTCTTGGAACTGATATTTAGTATCAATTCTAAACGTGAAAGTAAGGGTTAAAATAATATAATATTAATAAATAAAAATAAATTAATAAAATTATTTTAGAAAATGGTTTTTTAATGTTATAAAATAAAATTAATTAAAAAAATAATCCCACCCTCAAGGAATTCCTATTCTAATGGGGGAGATACATAAAGAACTGCATATACACATGAGAAACACAGGGTATATCTCCTACTATGATATGACTTTGCAAGTACAGTGTGTAATGCTATAGGCTTAGAATTATACCAAATCCCACCTCGGCCATTTTTCTAGTTGTGTAACCCTAAGCAAATTGCTTTATATCTTTCTGCGTTGGGTTTTTTCATCTGTTAAATGTGGCTGAGAATAACACCTACTTCAGAGATTATATCAAGGATCAAAAGAATTAATGTATGCCCTTTGCAAACCTAACAATTCTCAGCAAATGTGAGCTGTTATTATTATTCACCATGGAAGTTAAAGTCTCTTTAGAGCAATGAGAATGACATGCATCTTTCTGCTCCTCTTTCCTTCCCCATCCTAACCCCTCTTTCTGAAGTGCTTCAGTCTAGACAGTTGGTTGAAAGAAAAAAAGAATGCTATGGTAAATTCCTGAAGAAATGAATTTTAGTATTTGATTCTTCATATTCCATTATTACAGCTAAGTGTCTTCTAAAACTGCCAAAGATGGTGATGAGGACATATTTTCAGGGTCTAATGTTCATAGACTAAGGTCTTGATACATGTGGCAATGTGGTTTGCATTAGTGAAACATTTATCCATAATATCTGGGTTTATAGAAGGTTAGAGATGCAAGAAACCTCTGAAGTTACAGTCTCAACATTGAAAGACATTTCAAAGTCAATCTGGTCTACCACATGAGGAAACAGTCACCCGTCACTAATAGGTGGTCATCTAGTTTCTTTTTCAAGACCTCCAGTTAGTTGGTTGTAACCTGTTTCACCCCTCTTCTATGAGATAGCTCTTCAAACACCTGAGGACAAATGATGACCATGTCTCTCTTAAATCTTTTTTTCCATGAAAAACATTTTACATGTGATGTACCATATGAAAAGACTCCCCTTTTCTCATCCAACATCCCCTCAATTCTCTGAAAATGTGTATGTTCTGCATTAAAGATCTCCACTTTCTTCAGCTAATCCTTGCAGGATGTGGTTTGAGAACATCTTACCATCCATTTCTTTTCTGTGGATATATTCCAGTCTATTAAAGTATTTTCTAAAATGTAGTACTTGCAGTCAAAAGTAATGGACTTCTCTGCTAGCAGCAAAGCAATGATCCAGGACAATTCTGAGAGATTTATGAGAAAGGACACTATCCACATCCAGAGGAAGAACTGTGGGAGTAGAAACAAAGAAAAAAAAACAACGGCTAATCACATGGGTTGATGGGGATATGATTGGGGATGTAGACTCTAAATGATCACTCTAGTGCAAATATCAATAATATGGAAATAGTTCTTGATCAATGACACATGTAAAACCCAGTGGAATTGTGCATCAGCTATGGGGGGCAGGGGGGAGAAGGGAAAGAACATGGATCATGGAACCATGGAAAAATATTCTAAATTAATTAAATAAAAATTTCCCCCAAAAAATGTGGTATTTGTAATCCCCATGGGATAGATTTGTATAGAGACCAGGAAACAAAGATGATAATGTTCTTGTTCTGGATTCTGTGTTTCCTTGAGTATGACCTTGGATGACTTAAGCTTTTGTGGATATTGTGTCGCCTCGTTAACTGTTAAATTTTGTAATACATTAAGATCATCCCCTAACCCCCGCCTCCCAAAGGTACAGAAACTTAGCCATACTTGTTTCATACCATACTTCTACCTTCGAATATTTGATCCTGTGTATAGTAGTTGACATTAGTCTCTATTAACTTAAACCCTCATGGATTTCATTTTTTGTTGATGCCTGGCAAGACCATGTTGAATCCTGATTCTGTCACCCAGTGTGTTGGGTGTTCATCCCTGCTTTGAGCTATATTTGATAAACATGTCTTACCATATGCTTTTGTCTAAATCACTGAAATGAATATTAGAGAAAAAGGTTAAAAATTAGCTTTTTAAAGAGTATACCTGTTCATTGCTGTGTTTTAGTCATGATTTACCTGCCACCAATTCTTAATGATACATCTCATGTTGAGTTTACCTTCTTTTATCAAGAATTCTAAGTGTCAGCATCATAGATAGAGATTTGGCCTTGGAATTAGGAAGATCTGGTTTCAAGTCCTGCATCTGACTCTTTGTTCCTGGGCAAGTCATCAACCTCAGTTGTAGATGTTGCTGTTATTGTTGTCGTTGTTCAGTCATTTTAGTTGTGCCTGACTCTCTGTGACTCCATTTAGAGTTTTTTTTCACAAAGATACTGGAATAATTTGGTATTTCCTTCTCCAGCTCACTTGACAGATGAGGAAATGGAGGCAAACAGGGTTGAATTACTTTATCCAGGGTCATTCATTTACTAAGTATCTGAGGCCAGATTTGAACTTAGAAAGATGAGACTTCCTGACTCCACACCTGGAATTCTATCCACTAGGCCACCTAGATGCAGGCAATTTTCTTAGTCTAGAAATTACCTAACATTTGCTGGACTGCATTGATGGAAAGTTTCCTCACTAGGAGTTCCTTATATCAATAAAATCACAGACAAGGAAAAAAAATAAGATCCCTATTTTACTCTGTTCATTAACCATATTCTATGTTTTCATATCAATACATTTGAGGCTCTTTATATACAGCAACTGTAGTAGATAGGACACTGAACTTGGACTTAGATGCTGGGTTTGAATCCCACTTACTATAAGTGTATCCATGAGCTTGTTATTTCAATTTTCTAAGTCATACTTTCTTCCCCTCTTAAATTTGGTTAATTATATTATCTTTATATTAATTATATCATATTGCTATTATATTCATACTAGTTAATATATTCATGCTAATATTATAATAATACTAGTTAATTATTGAATGAAGTTAATAACATTTGTAGTTCCTAATTAGCAGGATTGTTATGGGAAACAGGTGAAATAATGTATATTTAGTACTTATAAACAAACATTAACTGCTTCTCCTTCGTTATTGCCCCTTGTGAATTATTGATGTTCTCCCCTAATAGTTTCCTTCCTGTGCCATATCTATTATTATTAGCTGACTTGGAAGATACATGAGCAGAATTTTCTTGCTCTTCTACTATTTTCATTTTAAAGTCATCATACTCTCCTGGCAAATATATTCTTCCAAATTCTTCTATCCATTCCCTGAGCAAGAGTCCATTGTTCATGACTAGAAACTGTAGATAGTGATCCCAATCCTATTCCCCCCAAATATCTTTTTAATTGGTTGGTGACTTTCCATATTGTTCTTTCTCTTTAGAAATTCCATCAGCACATTAAGATATCACCTCTTCACTCTCTTGTCTAAAAAATTAAAATTCCTAGCATTTCTGGAAGCTAGGTATTGCCTAAAGAAAGAGCCAAATCTACCAGTATATTGTTAAATCCCAGTTGCTAATTTGTTCAGTGGTTGATAAATTCTTCCCAGTGCTCTAATACAAACAGCAACTGTCCTCAGCTGTTATCTGAAGTAAAGTCTGTTGAGGAAATCCAGCACAAATCAGAAATTCCATGCTGTCTGCTTTATTTTCTCCCCTCTCCACTCTGTTTCCATCCTATTATCTAACCCCCCCCCCTTTACAGATAAGGACACTTAGGCTAACTGAGTTTAAGTAGCTTGCCCAAGGTCAACAAAGTAGTAGTAGAGCCATGGCTGGTCTTGTGAGTCCCAGTTAAGAGCTCTTTACACGTGAAGAAACCTCTTATTTACCACCATCATAGTCCAGATATCTGTCACAGCATGGCAACTTGTATTGAAAATCATCCATTTTCTGAGATAGTGAAAATGTGGGATAGTAATTAACTTTTTCAAGAGCATATAGAAAGTACACAACTTAGAATGAAGTTGTATTTAAGTGTAAAAATTAAATAAAAACCACATATCACCAATGAACATCCCTCCTGTGATCAATTGACTTAAATATAATGATGACTGATTTTTTCTATTATTTGGTGAATCTGCTTTTAATGAATGTATTTTTCCAATTGTCTGATTTTTTATCTGTTGATTCAATATTATTCAAGCCTGGCATTGCTTAAATAAGTTTGATTTTTAAATTCTTGCATTGGCATCATTCATCTTTCTTGATTTAAGAAATAAAAATTATAAAACTAACATACTCCACTTTTAAGATGGTAATTTAGTTGCTTATTGTTACCTATAGCTCAGAATTTTAGTAGAATGGGACGATAACATGGTAGACAGACCACTATAGGAATAGTTAAGACATCTAAGGTCTAGTTTCACTGTGGTACCTTGAAAAAATTCACATATACTGTGTTTACCCTAAAATTATAGTAAATGCTCAAAACCATATTCTCCAAAGGGTCAAATCTCTTGGGTATTCTTCTTTAGTGTAGCAGCAGAATTTTTGAAACAAAAGCATACTAAGTTTTATATATATATATATATATATATATACACATATATATATGTATATACACATATATATATTTGCATATAATCCAATACATTATTAATTCACTATAACAACAAAATCATTGTGGCCTTTTTTTCTGCTTATAAAAAATAAGCACAGATAAGCAAAACAAATCTACACATTTCCAAAGTGGACAACATTCTCATTCTGCCTCTTGAGTCCATCATTTCTTTGTCATAAGGTAGGAAGAATGTTTTCTCATCAGCTTTTGTAGTCAAGAGTCATCATTGTATTGTTGAGAGTTCCTAAGTCTGATAGATTTGTTTGGTTTTACATTGTTGTCATGGTATAAACTGCTCTCATTCTTCAGTCTTTATTCTCTATCTGTTCATACAAGTCTTCCCAAGAAAGATACTTTGAAAACATTCTTCCTGTCATTTCTTTTGGTGCGTAATAGACCTTTTAATTCATGTAGCATAATTTGGTTAGCCATATTCCTGATGGTAAGTATATATTTTGTTTCCATTTTCAGTTACTGTTTTTTTAAAAAATATGTATTTTTATTTTATTTTCAATTTCAAAAACTCTCTCCTTTAATGGAATATGAGAATTTGGGACACTTAGATTTGGCCATACTATCTCTGTGACTTGGGGGAAACCTCTGGGCATCATCTTCCCTATGTATAAAATGAGGAAGTTGGATTAGACAGTATCTAGGGTCCCTAAGATATGTATGTATGTGTGTGTCTGCCTATCTGTCTGCATCTGTATATACATACGTGTATATACACATATATAATGTATTATTATTTAAATTATGTATAAATTATAACATTTTTTACTTATTTTTGTTGTCCCTGTTTTCTAAAATAGCAAATCTTCAGCAATAATCTCATTTCTTTCAAAGAGATTTTAGATTCCAGTTCTCTATAGACCTCAATTTTATTACCTGTCCTACAGTAAACCTGGAGTGAATGAAACTTTGCTCTGGGCTCCGTGCCTGGGAGAGATTTTTTTCCTAATAGCCACCACCATTCCCTTTACTTCATCTCAAAGGCTTCTGTGCTGTGTTGTAGCACAAATGCCCTAAGACCACCCCCTTTCTTCTCCCTCTTTGTTATAGAGTTTCTCAGGCCCTCTTGCCTCATTTTCTGTGGTAAGAGGTAGAGGAAAGCCAGGCTCATTGAGAGGTCAGCCAGCAAATATTTGTTCAGACTCTTTTGTGTACCAGAAACTTGACAAATTACTAGAGATAAAATAAAATGCTCCCTGCCCTCAAGAAGCTGACATTTGTTGTATATGGAAAGGGGGAGAGGATTGGTTGATAGAGGCAGGAAAAGGCTGTCACCATTTCTCTAGGCACAATTTTGCTGGTACTGGAATAATTCTCTGTACTGTTATATATATGGTTCCATTGGATGTATTCAGTTATTTTCTACCTCTTTTAGATTGAATTTGCAAAAACTAATATTAATAATGCATTATTATTCATTATACAGTTATTGTTAAATAATGCATGTATTTATTATTGATGGTGATAAAATGGTTATTGACATGCAAAAAAGAAAAACAACTACTAAAAACATTATGTTTGCCTCCTGTAAATTTTTGGTGCTCTTCAATCATTCATTTTTAAACTATAGTAGTGTGCTGGCAATGACTGTTCTGTACTAAATATGGAAAGATTGTAGTGTGCAGAGCACTCCAAGCCAAAAGTTCTTTGGGAGAATTGAATATATCCACTAAAGAGTTTATAGTTTCCTGTCTTGTGTTCAATTCCTTTGTTGTACCTCTGTGTAATCAGAAGAAAGAGGAAAACTTTGGTTTATAGGGAATAGTGCAAGACTGTCAGTTTTCCAAGAATGGCTGAGCCTTGATTTGTAGGACCAAAGAATAGGTCCAAAAATAGATGTGCCAAATACAAACTTGTAACATTTCAGATTTAACTAGGAATATACAAACAAATGCAAATTGAATGACAAGGATGGATGGGGTCTCAGTCTGCTGTCCAGTTTTTTTTAAGAGTAACCTTTAAAACCTATAGTAGTTTCATGTGGGTCTAATTTCGATGAAAGCTTTGGGGATGGCACAGAAAACTTTTACCTTAATGTTCCTGTATCAGTCAGAGGAAGCCATATTTGAGGTTTTCCCTGCTCCCACATATTTTGGTAGAGAGGACAGCCACAAAATTGCAGTGATGCCATTGGTCATATGTATCAGAGAAGGTGTAATATGTTATTTATTTTGCTATTTAATTCAAGAAATACTTATTAATACTGTGAAGGATTTGGGAGCATACTATTATAAAATCCTGCCTCTGGTATTGAACTGTGTGAACCAGGACAAATCTCTTTACTTCTCTGGCCATCATTTTCATTAACTGTAAAATAGGAAAAAAAATATTGCTTTCACTGTTTTTTATAAGATCTTATGAGGATCAGATGAGATGATACATCTAAATGTTGTGCAAATCTTTTTTTTAGCTATTTGATTTTACCAATGACATATAACAACAATTTTCTACATACATTTTCTGAAGTTTTAATCTAAATTATTTCTCCCTTTCTTCCCTCCCCTTTCTTGAAATGGTAAGCAACTTGATTTGGGTTATATATGAATTATCATGCAAACACATTTCCTTATTGTTCATTGTCATAAGAGAATACTCATAAAAAACCAAACCCCCAAAATAAAAAACCCAAATAAACCAAAGTGAAAAAATAGTATGCTTTGATTTGCATTCTGACTTTCTTCTGGAGGTAGACAGCATTCTGCAGATCTTTCAGGGTTTCATAAGAAGTATCCACTAATTGTCATTATTATTATCACCTTCCCTACCTTTCTTTTTTAAAGGAATTTAGATAAAAGGCATCCTGGGAGAAATTTCCATCTTGCCAGTATCCATTTATATTGTTTTCTACAGAGAATTGCACAGGTGGATAAAATCATACCTTTTCATTGTGAAAAAAAGAGGATATATAATCTCATCCTGTATAGACACCCTGAAAACATCCTTACTATATAGTAGTAGACAACTGGAGTAATATGTCCATCATCCTGTTCCCACATGATTTTATTCTTGCCATCTAAAGCTTCATATGTATAAAGCTTTTCGTTCTACAGAATTTGGAGATTACGAGTCTGAAAGCATTTGAAAAGAAATGTTGCTTTTATGTTTCTGGCAAATCAATGCTATGTCTGAGTACTTTGGGTCTACTGGTCTGTGTTAATGGTCCAATTTCAATAGAATTTATTGGTTAAGGTCTCCAGATATTTCAAGGGTTGAATTTGTAATATGGGGATTACCTGCTGTGCCAGTTCATGAAAGGTAATATGTTTCTGATGTCATTCTGGATATTCAGTAGGTGCTTAAGTTTTATTCCATTATTATTAAGAGCTTAAAAAACACCCAGTCCCTTCCATCTTGTGACTATACATATGTGTGTGTGTGTGATTATAAACAGATACAATGCATATGCCAAATGGTACCTCCTAAGTAAATAATGAGTGAATAAGAAAGTGATGTACAAGATACTGGGAGAAAAGGTCATTTATTATTGACTAAATGGGGGGAGAGCAAAGCAGACTTCCTGGGAGAGGTGGTATTTTATTTGGCTTTAAAGGAAGCTGTGAGTAAAAGTTTTGGAATAGAAAGTATAGGGTGTGTACAAATGCTGGCAAGTAGTTAATTCATTGTGGCTGGAGCACAAATTTTGTGGAGAAAAGTAGTGTGAGTAAAGCTAGGAAAGTTAGGTGGTAACTGATATTGGAAAGCCTTAAATACCAGACCAAGGAGATTAAAACTCATTCAGCAAATATTACTAAATAGCTATTGAAAGGCCCTTCTATTCCTATGTTTTCTAGTGATTTCAGTAGGAACGAGTGTTGTATTTTGTCAAAGGCTTTTTCTGCGTCTTTTGAGAAAATCATGTGGTTCTTGTTGGTTTGCTTGTTGATATGATCAATTATGTGGATGCTGATATGGTCAATTTTCCTAATATTGAACCATCCTTGCATTCCTGGTATAAATCCCACCTGATCATTATGAATAAGCCTCATGATCACTTGCTGGAGTCTTTTTGCTAGTATCCTATTTAAGATTTTTGCATCTATGTTCATTAAGGAGACTGGTCTGTAGTTTTCTTTCTCTGTTTTTGATCTGCCTGGCTTTGGAATCAGAACCTTAAATAGTTATTGAATAATAATAGGGATGGTGGTGTCATAACTAGGTCTATGCAAGAGAAAGATAAATTTGCTCCAGTATATTGGGTCATATGGAAAAGGAATAAATTAATGAAAGAATTAAAAGGCATTTTAGTGTTTAATTTGTGAAAAAGTTCAATGCTTAGTGCTATGTATGCAACTAGAAAAGCCAGAGAGTCTCTGCTTTCAAAAACTCAAATATGGAAGACTAATTTCACAATTGATTAGGAAGGATTGTTGTCCACAAGAAAACACAGTATTATTTTATATGAACCAAAAGTTGTTTTGTACACTCAAAAACTTAAATTCAGATTATTTCTTAGAAAAAATACCACATTCTTAATAGTTTAAAGTTTTTTCTGAACAATGTAGGAAGTGGGGACATAACACAGAATGTATGTTGGTTTGAATTTGGAATTTAAATGCAACTATAGAAACTCAAACTAGTCTTTCTCATACAGAGATCTTCTCCTGACTCTACTTTCCGCATTCCAGATCTGATTTAGCCATAGGAAAAGGAGGAATTAGGTCCTTCTGGGTAACTAATTAAACAGAAATTGTTGATCTCCTGTCTTTTGTTTGACTAATGTAGGGCTAAGTGGTGCAGTGGGCCTAGCGTTAGGAAGATGCCTCTTCTTGAAATTAAATCTGGCCTCAGATACTAGCTGTTGGACCCTGGGCGAGCCACTTAACCCTGCTTGCCTCAGTTTCCTAATCTGTCACAGGAGCTGTAAAAGAAAATGGCAAACCACTCCAGTATCTTTGCCAAGAAAATCCCAAATGGGGCCATGAAGAGTCATACATGACTGAACAAGAAGAAAGCACTGCAATGGCCTCTTTGAGAAATAGAGTTATAGAATTATCATTCTATGTTCCTTCTATAGAGTTTGCCATAATGTTTAGCATCTGATGAAAGATATAGACCCTTCCTTTTAGGAATTTTCAGTTGAGAAATAGAGAAAAAGACTAGCCTGTTGGCTGTCCCAGACAGGCAACATCCCATCATGTCCCCCAGTGCTGAAATGTTCTCTCTTCTCACCTCCTTCTCTTGGATGCCATTGATTAGATTAAGCTTTTCTTTTTCTTTTTCTAATTTAAATTTTTTAATTACATGTAGAACTTATTTTTGACACATGTTTTCTGACATTTTACAATTCAGATTCTCTTCCCCCAAGAGAGCAAATAGGATGATATCGACTAAATCAGTGCTTTCATAAATTCCTATTTACATATTCCCCATGTGATGACAGAAAACACATCACACAGAATGGTAAAAAAAAATCACGAAGGGAATAAAGTAAAGGATAACATGCTTTAATCAGCAGTCAGATTCTAACAGTCCCATCCCTGGTTGTGGGTAGCATTTTTTTTTATCTTGAGTCTCTTATAGATATCTTGGAAACTTGTTTCATGGGTAGCAGTTTAATCCTTCCCAGTTGATCATCAGACTGTATTCCTGTTACTGTATACATTGTCCTCCTGGTTCTGCTCACTTCACTTTGCTTCAGTTCATATAAGGCTTTCTCATATGAAACTCATCCTGCCATTTCTTTATCATCATCTTATATCATTTCTATATATTACAACCATATACCACAACTGAGGCCAAATTGGAACCCAGGACCTCCCATCTGCAGACCTGATACTCTATCCACTATGCTACCTCCCTGGACCAATACATTTTTCTTGAATTGTACTAAAATGACACCAAACAAGACATAATCAGACTAATTTCTAAGCTAGTTGGTGCAAGACTAAAATGATGAGTTCAGAGGAGTCCTAGAGATCAGTAGGGACTTAAATAATTCCTAATCTTCAGTTAGATCTGAAAAATACCTTTGAGGATGCCATATCCAACCCCTTAATTCTATGGATTAGGAAAAAATTAAGGATATACATGGATGAAATGATTTGCCTCAAATCATACAGATAATAATTGCCTGATCCAGGTACCCTGACTGCAAATTGAGTACTTTTTCTACTGTAGTACTATTGTATTGCATGGGAAACAGAATTTAACAGGAGAAAGAGGCTATTCCAGGTTCCATTGTTATAAAGGAGCTTATTCCATTGTTTTTTCATTTGTGCTTACTTATATGCCTAGCACAGTATTCAATAATGGAAGTAATATAGATAAGCTAAAGTTGCTACCTTCTTGGAGATCACCTTAATAAGTGAAGGCACACAAGCAGAAATTAAAAAGGAGGCTTTGGAGGATGGAGAATCTGAAGTGGGTGATTCATTTGATCGACTTTTTGATAGTCATCTTATGCAGATATATTTTTAAAAATAATCTTTTTTCTTGAACATTTTCCCTCTCTCATAAAGGGCACCTGGAATGTAGGTGAACAGGTACTACCATCAAAATAACTCAACTGGGGGTTCAGTTGTCTTCCATTAATTTATTGCATGTGGTATTCAATGAGAAATTTAGCCTTCTGAGTTCTCAATGTGTTTAAGACTCTTCAAACAAAACAGTTGGACAATGTGATCCTTTAGCTTTAGGATTCTACTCTTTCTAATTTACCCAAACTGAGTCAAGTTGAAAACACCAAGCATGCCCTGATTCCTATCACAGTCTTCTCGATACTTCCAACTAGACACTGTTTATCCAGTCAAATTGTTTCCTGCCCTTTAATCACTGTTTTTTTTAAAGTGAGTCATAGGTTAAACTACTCCTTGACATTCTAAGGCAGTTCAGTTTGACGACATGCAACAAAGTCAAATATTTTCTCAAGGTATATAAGAAGTTAAATTGGATTAGAGGTTAAAATACTGAATATTCATCAGTTCAATTCATTCAACAAACACTTTGTAAGAATTTTCAGTGCTCTAATGGGCCAGGCACTGTGCTATGTAGGTATTGAGGATGCAGAGAAAAAAATGAAGCAGTCCCTGGCTTCAAGTCTTTTATATTCCATTGAACATTTGTTGTTGTTATTGTCTTAACATTAGGTGACAAACTCTTTTTTTTCTCCATAAAATCAATCAACCACCTTTAAAATAAGACTGAAACTAACCCTAGTCATTTACATTCACATAGCTGAAGATTAGGCTTTCCTCCCAAGCTTCCAGGAACCATATTCAGAATAATTTTTATCAGGGCTTGAAAAGACGCCAATAGGAATCATCATTAATAAATATAGAAAGAAAATGTTCTACAAAATAGCCACACTCTGCCTTAATTTCTGCTGAAGGAAACTCGTTCTGGAATTTAAAAACAAAAAAAATTCTCTAGCAAAAAGCAAACAAAGGAGTTGCTCAGTTATCCCTCTGCAATTGGTAATGATTCAAAACAGATTACATTTTTTCCGAGGCTTTGAAAAATTCAACCTTCATTTCTTTCCAAATGTGTGACCATATGGCATTAGTGATGATAACGTTAGTGTGAGCCAGTTCTTTGCTACAAACCCCCCCAAAACATAAAATGAGCATATGATGCAGTCAACCCTCTATTGTTCATAATAATAAATGAATAATTGAGAAATTTCCATACCCTCATTTCTACCATAGGTGTCAGCTGCCTTCTCTCCCAAACATACTATCAGCATTGCCAGTCTAATGCTCTAGTCAGAAATTGGCATTTGAATTCCATGCAATCCCTGTACCTATATTAATTCCGCCCCCACTAAGGAGAGATCAAAGCAAGAACCGCCAGCCGAAAAATTGGCCATGCTATAATTCACTAGTTAAGGAGCCATCATGAACTGAAGGATGCTCATAGAGCAGTCAGGAAGACTTAGGCTCAAATATTATTACTTCAAACACCAACAAACTGCAATCCTGTGGCCAAGTCATTTCACTGGCTTCAGTTTCAGTTTCCTTTTTGCTTAACAAGAAATAATCCTATGTACAGCACTTCCTAGTGTTGTAGTGGGAATCAAATGAATTAATGAATGTTCACAAATCTTAAAGTGCAATAAAAATTCTCTATTATTTTTTTTGTTTTCATTATTGTTATTATTTTCATGAATGAGTCATACTTCTCAGAAACAGACCAAGTAAAACAATATTAAGTCTCTTAAAAAAACTCATACTTTATATGCTCCTAATTTGCAAGTAATTTTAAATTGAACTAAAGGCTAATGCAGGGAAATTTCTAACAGAAGAATCATCAGGAACAAAGTCTATCCATTTCCCCTAGTAACTAAAGAAAAATAGACCCCACCTCACATTGTCTTTGTCTTTAGGCTCCTTTCTAGAAGGAAATTTGACCAAAGCCTTAACAGTCTATCTTGTCTTAAATCCTGGCTGAAGTCCATCAGGAAGATAGTGAGGTGCATTTTGGGCCAAAGGGTCAAAAGGATCAGGTGTGTCTTTGGCAACTTCCTCTTTTAGCTCCCTGCCCTCAACTCTCTGTTTCCTTCTCTGGTACTCCGAACTCTCCTTCTAATTTAAGGGGAAAATCCTATAAAAGAAAATCACAGATCATGCATCATCTTATTTTCAACATTTTAATTTGGTATAGTGCTAATTGTACAGTTCAGTACCCCTCATGCCTATCCCTTCCCACTCCCTCTTATTCCATTTTTTCTCCCCTCCCACTTTGTTTCTTTCTCTGTCTCTCTGCTTCTATTTCTGTCCCTACCCATTACTTTCTCTGACCTCCTCACAGTCTCTCTTCCATTTTCTTCTGAGATAGTGTGTGTGAGTGAGAAAAAGAGAGAGAAAGAAAGAGAGAGAGAGAGAGAGACAGAGAGAGAGAGAGAGAGAGAGAGACAGAGAGAGAGACAGAGAGACAGAAACAGAGAGGGAGGGAAAGAGGAGAGAGAGAGAGAGGGAGAGAGAGAGAGGGAGGGAAAGAGGGAGGGAGGGAGGAGAGAGAGAGAGAGTGAGAGAGAGAGAGAGAAAGAGGGAGAGACAGAGGGAGGGAGGGAAGGAGAGAGAGAGAGAGAGAGAGAGAGAGAGAGAGAGAGAGAGAGAGAGAGAGAGAGAGAGAGAGAGAGAGAGACAGGAAAACATGGAGAGCGAGGAGAGAGAGAAAAAAAGGAAAGAGTAGGAGGGAAGGATTGGGGAAAGGAGACAGAAAAATCTATGAAAGGGATAAATAGGAACATGTGATATTACTGTATACCTTTATCAAGAATGTTTTATAACTATTACACAATTTCACAAATATTATTTTCTTGGATCCTGAGGAAAATTCTTTGAGGCAGGTATTTAGTTAACAAGGATTTATTAAATGATTACTGTATACAACCATTATGCAAAAGCTCTAAGGCATACAAGGAAAGGCCAAAAGAGAGAGAGAGAGAGAGAGAGAGAGAGAGAGAGAGAGAGAGAGAGAGAGAGAGAGAGAGAGAGAGAGAGAGAAATAGCCT